>NC_058412.1:125326207-125619147 GCF_002201575.2 Neomonachus schauinslandi
CCGCGCGGGGAAGGCGAGCGCGCGCCGTGGCGGGGGCGCCGGACCCCGAGCCGCGGGCGGAGGGGTCCGGGGCCGGGGGGACCCGCCGCGGCGCCCTCCCTGCGCTCCCCCCCGCCCCGCGCCAGCGCTTTACCTCTGGCTCGATGGACGCGCAGCCGGGCCGGCCCGGTCCTGTGGCCCTCCGCGCACGGCCCTGGCCCCGAAGTCCGGCCCGGACGGGGCAGCGGCGGAGAGCGGGGGTCCGGGCAGCTCTCGGCCTCCCGATGCCTCGGGACCCGACTGGCCGCGCTCCCGGCGCCGAGCGCGCACCCTCGCCGGGACACAGACGCACACTCACCCGACACACACTCGCTCCCGCTCGCCCTCGGCGGAGAGTTGAAACAGCTGTGGGATTCGCCCAGGAGCTGGAAATGAGGGAGGGACGCGAGCCAGAGCCGCGCGCGCGTGTGTGTATGTGTGTGTGTGCAACACACAGACGGGGGGGGCATCGCTAATAAATCAAATACTGCAATAAAGTGTGGAGGACCATTGATCACGTCCACTTGGCTGGAAACGAAGAGAATCCTTGCCTCTTTGCCGCTTTTTCTCCTCCCTCGGAGCTGGAAGGAGCCAGTGTTCCGCGGGGCGTGTGGCAGCCCCGGCCGGGCGCTCCCCTCGTAATGACACGTTAATAAATGTTTTCTTTTATCTGCTTCCACAGGGCTCGCCCGGGTCTGCAAACACCCGACCGCCTTTGCTGAAAGCCCAGCGCTGGCCTCTAACTACACACATCTGCCTTGGGAGCTGCCGGCTGGAGCGGGAGCCCCCAGCTAGATCGCGGGGTGAACTGCCCACGCGCCCGGGAAGCTTCCTGAGATACGAACTTGAACTCAAGTGAAAAGAGCTGCGGTGGCTCAGAAATGGTCCGGGAATAGGAAAGAAAGGAGAAACCGGCTTCCTCCTCCGAAAGGGGAGGAACTCGACTCAAGGTGGTGCTGTCCACCGCGGTTTCCACTGTCCCCAGTGCCACAGCAGAGGCCGGAGGGGGACGGGGCTGACAGGGGTGGGCAAAGAGCCGGCAGACAACCAACCAGTAGCAGCAGAAACAGCGCTGAGTTAAGGGGAGACAGACCCTGCTGTGGATAAGTGCACTTTAGGCCAACAGCGACTTAGTGTAAACCTAATAATCTTACAAGGAAAGTATCATTATGCCCATAATACAGCTGTGGAGACCAAGTCACAGAGAGGTTAAGTAACTGGCCCAAAGTCAGACACTTGTTAAGTGATGGACTCAGGATTTGAACCTGAGAAGCTTGGCTCCAGAGTTCCCCTAAGTCCTAGGCCGTTTACTTTTCAGTCCAGCATCTCCTTTCTCTGGCTTAGTCTTCCTTCATGCAAGTTAGGGGTGTCCTATTTAGTAAATAAAAATACAGGGGGTCCGCGAGGTGTACAAAAAATTCTTTGTATATTTGAAATTCAAATTGGATGTCCTAACCCAGTTGGAGGCGCTGGAGTCCCCCACCGTATTCTCCCACTTTAGCCAGGCCAGATCAATTTATAGTCTAAATAAATCAGGAAAACCTGGAACTTCTTTTTCTAAATCAGATTCTGGCCTTGCTTTTGGCACCACCGAGGTTGCTGATCTTCTGCCCTTCTTTTGCCTTAGAACAAAATGTCAGGCTTGCTTCTTTACCATCATGGACCAAAAAATAAGGGAGCCTCCGTTCCCTTCTTGCCTCATCTCTGCAGGAGGAAGAACACATTTACTGCAGAGCTTCCAGGATGATGCTGTCCCGTAAAAGCATCAAGCAGGCCCTGGTTGTAATTTAAAATTTTCTAGTAGCTGCATGAAAAAGTACAAACAACAACAGCAAAAACCAGGTGAAATTAATTTTAATAATATAGTTAACCTAGTCTATGCAAAATATCACTTCAACATGCAATCAATATAAACGTTTTTAATGAGATATTTTACATTCTTTTTTCTTAGGGAGTCTTTGGAATCCGATGTGTATTTTACACTTACAACATCTCACAATTCGTACCGGCCACGTGGGGCTGGGATTCCCATAGAAGACAGAAAGTACAGTTCTAGTAGTTTCTGTGGTCCACTGCTGAGCGTTTCTACCAGGTTATCTTATGTAATCTTTGTGACAATTTTTCAAGAAAACTTGTGCTTACAAAGGTCAAGGGTTGTGACCAAGGTCACAATGTTGGCAAGTGGGATTTTAACCCATTTGAGACTGTGCCTGGCTTTGGGACATGTATCTCCTGTGATAGTAATTTTCTCCCAGGTCCTCAGAGTCCCATGGGGTGACTCCGGGGCCTGGGGTAGAGAGGGAGGTGAGATCTGTCTTTTGCCTGCTTTTATGTTGGAGAATATTTCAGAGGTGGGGAGATGTCTACCACAAAAAAGTTAAAAAATACACTGCTTTCCTTTAGGCCTCAGGTTCATGAACACAGCTCTCCTTTCCCTAAATGGGCCCTGCCCACAATTTTCTCCTCCGTCCTTCCCTCCTCATCAGGGACCCCCAGTAGTGGAAGGGCAACTCACAGTCCCCTACATGGGGCTGTAGGCGGGGCTGAAGTGATGTCATTTGATTATCATTTTTAGGTATTTATTCTTTCCATTGTTGCTGTTAAAAGACCGAACATCTTGTTTTGCCCTTTATCCTTCCTCAGGAAGGAGACAGATCTCGTGTGTAAGTGCCTCTTTGTGTGTGTACATCTGTGTGCCTGGACACATGCCTGTGTGTGTGCAAGCAAGCACACGTGTGTGTGCTCACTGCAGGCAGGTGCTGTGGATCAGGTTTCAGGTGAGGACTTCACTCGCAGAGTCCAAGGGGCTGCAAAGCCCCCTCTGGCCACGTCTCATTCCCATAATTCAGAGCAAACTCCCTGGTCCTCTGGGTCTGAGGCCTCAGCCTGACTTTTCCAGCTTCCCTCCAGGCGAGAGGGGACTCCTGGCCCCATCTGGGAGCTCCGTGTCTGCCTGGGAGACTTGAGGGTCCTCCTGGGCTCTGATGTCCCCCAGTCTGGGGAGTCGCTCAGCCACTGAGCCGGGGGCCTGGGTGGGGCCCCAGTGTGATTCTGGGGACCCCCTGGCCTCCTGACACTCCAGCCCCTGCCCATCCGTCTCCAACCGCCCCACCTGGGACAGCTTTCTCCCCTCCTGTCCCTCGTCACCCTGATGGCACCTTTCTCTGTGCGCGTCCTGGCTGGATGATCGGGCTTTTCAGGTTCCTCACGCCGGTCCTGACTCCCCACCCCCTTGCTGGTTTAACCTCGAGGGGACCTTTCTGTTGACACCCACACGCCTCATTTCATCCTTCTGTGAGTTCCTTGGCGGCCCTCTGTGCAGAACGCCCGGCTGCTTCTATCCCCCTTGCAAAGCCAGAATGCTGTTTTATTTCCGGGACTCCTATACAACAATTAAAAAAAAAAAAAAAGAATCACTCCTGCTGTGTGTTTTCACAGTCAAGAGGCTGAAACTCAGTCTGATTGTCCGAGGACTTCTGGCTGCATTTGGGTTGGAGTAGATGGGATTTTATGAGGTTGTAAAAGTCAAGCTTTTAACATGTCTCAAACAAATTGGCATGTGAAGGAGAAGCATTAAAAGTGGAAACGTGGCCACAGATGGGAGGCCTGGGAATGCGAACACGCCACCGAACTGGAGCACAAGTGGCTTTAATAACCCGCACCAGTTTGGCACAAAACAGAGAGGTCGTAGAGTCACCCCCAGGGGCTTGGGATCCAACTTCTCAGCTCCTGAGTGGGGACGGTTTTGCATGGGTTTTTAAAATACGAATCCCAGCATCATCCCTAACGTTAGTTATACATTTGTGGTTAATCCTGCTGAGTTTTCACTTAGACCCAAGCTGTCCTGGTCGGTAGAAATGCAATTGCATTAGAGAGAAACTGTTTACATTTCTTGAGATATTGTGATAATGAAAAACAGCATCATAAACCCCCATTAAATCAGAAGAACATTAATTGTATTTCCTGCTGCCTCCCTGGGCTGGCTCGCTGACACAGACGTACTTTACTTCAGCAAAACAGGGCTAATCTTTGCAGCACGGTACCCGTTCCCCCCCCTTAATTATATGTAATTGTATAGTCTAATTTATTCCAACGCCTGACACCTAAAAGTGCACATTCATGAATCAAGGGTTAGATTGGGAGGTAAGAGAATTATAAATGGGTGTAATTGCAGTCTCCTGGGGGCTGCTTATGAGTGATCTCAAAGAGTCATGATGTTTATTCTGAATTCTTACCAATGAAAGACAGTTGCCCTGCCTCCAGTAAAGAACACAGATAACAGTGACAATTTGTCTAGTTGCTTAACAATACACCACTCGTTCTTGTTGGGATAAGTAGGCAAAAAAAAAGATTAAATACATGAATTTCGTGTAATTTGTGATGTGATGAAACGGGGCACACAAGCATTAGTCCACAGGTAATTGAGTATTAAAATGAGTAACGTGGCTGCGGGCAGCGCAGTGACAAATCTGTGGACAAAGTAGAGCTCTGTCTTCTGTTTTTATTCTAAAAATCTCAAACCAAGGAGTTGAAGGAATAGTACAGTAGATATGCTATACCTTACACCTGGAATCAACAGTTGTTAATATCTTGCCATGTGTGCATTATACGTTGCTGCGCCATTTGAAAAAAAGTCGTGGATCTCCTGAGACTAAGCTGGCCTCCCAGATGGCTGCCCCTTCATCATCATACCTAAGGAAATGACCAGTGATTCCATAATCATTCCCCAGCTTGCTCACATTAACAGAGCCACCAGGGTGTCTTTCTCTTTGCTCCTTAAGTCCTTTTCTGACTCAGGACCTTTGCACTTGCTGTGCCATCTCTCTGCTTTTGCTCCTTGTCATCATTCAGATCTCAGTTCAGAAGTCACATCACTGAGAGTCCTCTCCTGTCTGTTTTACCTAAAGAGGTTTCCTGGTCTCCTTCACTTTCTATTCTCCCTCCTTATTTTATTGCCTTCCTATAGCATGCCACTGTATAAACAATTCTCTTTTTATTCTGTGTCTGTGACCACAGTCCATTAGCAGCTCACTGCCCCTCACCCGCCACCCCACATGCACCCCACACTAGTAGTTGCAGAAGAGTGGGGCTACATCTGGTTTGTTTGCTGTTGTGGGCCTTCTGCCCGTTACAGAATTTGGCACATAGTCAGTACTCCATAGGTATTTGTGAGATGAATGAATAAATATACCTGTGTGTCATGTTTTCAAACAGAAGTGGTAAAATGGAGAGATCGGGACCCCAGTGTTTAGACGCAAAGCCACGGAGGCTCAATCCCAGGGCTACCACTCACCCGTTGTGGGTCACTGTGGGCCTCCATCCTTTAAATGACTCTGCCAAATGGGGATAATGACCATAGTCCCTACTTTCTAGGGTTGTTGTGAGTTAGTAATGAGTTTATATACAAAGTGCTTAGAACAGTGCCTGGCACATAACGACCCGCCTTCCTCGTGCACTTATAATTAATGTTAAGTCTGCTAGTCAGAGGACTGTGATTTTAAGCACCATTGGCCACTAGCAGGCTCCCACAGAAACGGTCTCCAAGCATAATGCCCCAGGGAAAACTTCTTGGAAGTGCCGATGGGGCCACACTGTTGGCCCCATGCTGCCCTGTGAGAGGCCAGTCAGGTCTGGAAAAGGCTCTGTTTGTTTACAGTGGGCATCTGAGCTGATGCGTCAGGGCCCATCGCTAAATATTTTGACTCACACCCTTGAGACCAGCCCTTGGAGGCTCACCCAGGAGCCAAGGCATGGGAACCTGGAGAGGAGGGGACAAAGGAGCCTCCTGTCCCCGCTGGAGGAGAGTGAACCCAGTGGCATGGGCTTTGACTCAGCAGGTCCCCTCCCAATGCCCTTGGTAGGTAGACTGTTAGGAATTTTACCTAATTATTGGCCTGTGCATTTTTTAAAAAGGATATTCAGTGCAGATGTCCATATGCAAAGCCGTGTGGGGAAATACAAGTTTTTAAGCTAAAGTTGTAATAACATATGAATTAGGAATCAGGGAAAGTATTGGAAATTTGAACAATAAAAATTGCATCTAACTGGAGATAAAATAGTTTATTCAGGGAGTGTGTATGGGATACATAGATATTCACTTTTTGGGGGAGAGAGAGAGCATGCTTCCAGGGTCCACTTGTCCAATTTTTGTAACAAGAACTCTACTTTCCTTTGGGGAAACTGGTCCCTACTCTATTTTCAATCCCCGAGCCTCTGGTGGAGGGGCTTTGACCCCTTACTTAAGATTTGGGCAGGGAACCCAGACCTGGCCAATCCGTGTATTCCATGCTGTGGCCAGTGAGTGGTTCAGACATGGGCACATAATCCATTTTGAGCCATTGGGAATCAATGGCCTATTTTCATTTGCTCTGTTGAGTGACAGGAGCTTTCTTACCTCTGGGTTTGAACTGGGTGATCATTACGAAGCCATCAGACACCACGTGCAGGCTTAGAACTGAAGCAGAGGCAGAGTCATGAGGTTGATGAATTGTACTGTGATTCCTGCCTCTGGTTCCTTCTACAGGCCCCGTAGAATTCTCTCCCCCTGTGTGTGGGCAGGACGGTGGATATGATGGGTTTCACTCCCCTGATTAGGTTAAGGGGAAGGGATTTTGAAGATGTCATTCAGTTGACCTCGAATGAATCAAAAGGGGGAAAGTCCTGGGTGGGGCTGACTCAGTCAGGTGTGAATCCTTAAAAGGGACAGGGCAGGGGAGGTGGGGGCTGCTTTCCTGGAATCAGAGATGCTCCGGCTGGCCTTGAAAGGGCAAAATGCCATCCTATGGAAAATACCACTTGGCAGGGTGTGGCTTTTGCATGACAGCAAAAAATTGGGGATCATTGTCCTATAACTAAAAGTTGAACTGAATTCTCCCACGGCCAGGGGGTGTGGAAGAGGACCCCGAAGGTGAAATGACATCGCAGCTAAGGCTACTGAAGTCAGACCCTGACCTCAGCCTGCTGTGACCCTGAGCAGAGGACCCAGCTAACCCATGGCCAGATTTCTGACCCATGGGAACGGTGCGATAATAAATCTAGGTTGGCTTAAGCTGCCAAGTTTGTGGTAATTTGTCCTGCAGCAATAGGAAATGAAGACATGTATGAAAACCTGGATCAAGCTGTGCCTGAAGCTGGATTGATAACACAGGAACTTTCAATTACGTGAGCCAATAAATCCTCCCCTTCCCCCGCCCCCCTTTGTCTCTCAAGCCTGCTTTTTAGCAAATCCCAGGACTGCATCCCACTGACCTGGCTTATTTCCCACACTTCTGCCTGAACCAGTCATTAAGCCTGGGGACATGACCCATGGTGCTGTGATTGGCCCCATCTGGGTCATGGGCCTGAGTTGGGAGCGTGTGCTTGTGTGATTTGCCATCATGTCATGTGTCTCTTACACCCTGACCCCGAAGATATAGATTTCTGTCCACGACCTCCGTGTTCTTTTTGATCCTCTCCTAGTAGCTGTGGAAGGTGTGGGAGGCATCATGGTCTACAGCGGAGTTGGCAGACTTTTAATATAAAGGGACAGAGGAAAGAGTTTAGGCTTTGTGGGCCACGTACAGTCTTGGTCTTTCCTCCTCCTCCTCTTCCTCCTTCCCATCCCCCCAGGCCCAGGAGCCCCTGGGGGGACGTCCAGAGCTGACACTTATGTAGACACCACCGTGTCACACCTGCTCAGTCCCTGTGGTGGCACCTCAGACCTGTTTCTTAGAGGAGGCCTGGGGTCTCCAGGAGACGCAGTTACTGCAGGAAGTGGAGCAGCAGGGGGGTCACACCTGTCCCCAGGTCGTCTGGTCCTAACGAGGTTCGCCGGGCTCCCATTCCCACTGTACTGATTTGAACAGTGTCCCTCTGGAATTCCTGTCCATCCAGAACCTCAGAATATGACCTTATTTGGAGAAAGGGTCTTTGCAGATGTAAATAGTTAAGATGAAGTCATACTGGGTAAGGGTGGGCCCAGTCCAATGACTGGTGTCCTGATAAGAAGAGCAAACAGGGACATAGACACAGGGAAGGAGGCCCCGTGAAGAGGGAGGCAGGCATGGGAGGGATGCAGCTGCGAGCCCAGGAATGCTGAGGACTGTGGGCAACCCCCAGAAGCTGGGAGAGGCAGGGAAGGATCCTCCCTGGAGCCTCTGGAGGGAGCGTGACCCCATGGACACCTTGATTTCAGACTTGTGGCCTCCGGAACTCCAGGACGGAATACATTTCTGTTGTTTGAAGCCACCCAGTTTGTGTTGGTTGTTACAGCAGCCCCAGGAAGTGAACGGGGGTCACTCCTCCTCCCTCGGGGTGAGTGTGTGAATGATGGTGGCAGTGGAATGAAAGGTCTGGAGTCATGGTGACACCAGGGTGCGGGTCTCAGCCCAGGCCCCAAATCAGAGATTCCGATTTAATGTGGTAGCGATGGGCCTAGACGTGGGTACTTTTTCAAAAACAATGTTATTGAGGTATAATTTATATACCGTTAAAATCACCCACTCTAAGTGTACCACGGATTGAATTTTAAATTTCCTGGGTTGTGCAACCATCACCATAATTCAGTTCTAGAACTTTCTCATGACCCCTCCTAATAAGGTCCCTCGTGGGGCATGGATCGTTTTAAAGCTCCCGAGGTGATTCTACCCTGGGGCCGGGCTGAGAGCCCTGCTCAGGGTGGGGGCCTCAGGAAAGACAGGAGAGTGGCCATCAGTTTGCCTGGAGGCTGCTGAGGCCCACAACTGCCACTGAAGTGAGTGTAGGTAACTTTAGAGAATGTCGATCAAACCTCACAGGAGCAGTGGTTGTGGGGAGGGTAGGAAGGGTGGGAAGGGTAAGGTGGGTAAAGATAGGGATGGAGGCTGGGCTGCTGGGATGGGTGGGCCAAAACCCAGGCCCAGGCCTAGAAAGGTCCATCTGGGCTGTGGATAGTGCCGGGGGTGGGGGTAGAATGATAAGGAGGGAGGCGCACACTCCACATTTCCACCTCCTCTGGAAGTTAGGAGGGGAGGATGGGGCTATGAACTGGGATGGCTGCGGGGGAGTCTGCCTGCATGACCCCCGGCATGGCCCAGAGCCAGGCACAGGGGAGTCACTGTTCCCAGAGGGGTGAAGCACCATCCCCAGGGACACACTGCAGGCCAGAAACAGAGGAGAATGAAGGTGCCAGGAGTTCTGCTCGTTCCACCTTGGCCCAGTTCTCTGAGCCTGGGAAGACCCTGCAGCTTGGCTCAGTCAGCTCTGTCCTGCCCAGTGTCCAGGGCCGGCCCCTTCTCGCAGCCCAAAGTGTTCATTTACCTTCCTTCCAGTGAGACCTTGCCTCGCTCCACGGCTCCGTCCCAAGAAGTGCCTCCTATCGGTCACAGTGGCATCCCCTGCTTGGCTTGGCAGTATCTGTCACTTGGCACCCAGGCTTATCGTCGTCCTGTGATTGTTCCTGGTGACTCATCCATTTGTGCTTATATCCGGTCGTCTGTGGCTCTGGCAGGTGCTGTGCCCATGAGAGCGGGGCTGCCGGCCAAGACTGCAGTAGAGGCCTCTGCCTCGAGCTGGATTTATCCCGGTCTATCCCCTTCACCTTGGAGAGAGGACTTGGGAATAGAACACCTACCTTCATAGTGAACGCTGACTGCTTATGTCCGTGGGAACTTGGTTGCGGATGGAAGACCCGCTTGGTCTAGTTAAGACAAGAAAGGGATTGGTTAGAAGATCTTAAGTATCCCCAGATCTGCGGGAGGGTCAGCATGCAGGCTGTGAAGCCGGGCAGCCAGAAAAGACTTCAGCCCACACCATGGGGGCTGTTCTGGCCACACGTCGCTGCCGCCGGGTCTGTCCTCATGAAATTGGGCGGGGACTCTGAAGGCTCAGCCACCGCTGAGCCCCAGGAAGAACCAAAAGCTTTGCCACAGTGTTTTCTAGAAGCTCAGATCCTTCGAGCACAGCCATCACCACCCAAAGCTGAATCTATGTCGCACGTGGGGGTGTCTGATTGGCAGAACCTGGGGCATGTGACTGCATCCCAGCTGCAAAGAAGTGTGGGAATTCCAGTTTCTGGAATTGGCTTGGGAGGGTGGGACTCATCGTGGGATGTTGGCACCATGTAGACGGGGAATTGCGTGGCCACAGACGCACAAAAGACAAATACCTGCTCCATCTGCGGCATGGGGGAGGGCCGGCCGAGCACTCCACGTCTCTCATTTTACCTTCGTCCTTATAGTTAGGGAGCCAACAATCAGCAAGGGGAAGTGACGTGTCCAAGGTTGCAGGGAGCTAAGACTCCAGAACCTTCATCCACCTTCCAAACTCAGGACTAGATGGAAAATGTCACAGATCGCCAGCCATCTAGATGCCCCAATGCTGGCCTGGGGCCCCAACCACAAGTGAGTGGCACGCGCAGTCACAGGATGGGCTCTGGTCTCTTGCTCACTTAATCCTTTGACTGACGCAGGAAACCACTTACAGTTCGTCCATCCATTCACAGCCAGATCTCATAAAATCATCATGTGCTCATGGTCAGAGGCCTTGGGCTCTGGTGCAGCTTCCGGTTGCTCCGCCTTGAGCCTCGTTCACTCTCCGATCCTCATCTGTAAAATGGACAGCTAAATCTTGCTCCACTTCCCTCCCTCCAGGACTGTCCTTTGGATCAGATGTGAACGTGAGTGCCCAGTGAAAGTGTCAGCTGCAGGACAGCTCTCTCCTTTGTTGACCTTATTCCCCACCAGCAACTTGTGGATAAAGGGGAATGCCTGTAGGAAGCTCCCCTCACTCTGCTTCATAGGGAGTCACGAGTGGGGCCTTAGGAGCTCTCGGTGATGTCTGCTTAGACAAGACGTGGCCTGAGGGCTTCTTTGCCTCGAACGGGGACCACACCCCACGGGCCATTAGCGGACACTACTGGGGACGGATGGCCACAGTCTGTCTGCGTCCGCCTGGGTGCAGGTAGCAGCAAAGACCCCCCCAAACCAGCACCGTTCTTGGCTTATCCATAGGCAGAGTGCTGGTCCTGCAGGCATTTCAGAGCAGGAAGCCAGGCCTCCCTTGGGGGGAGATGTGGAAAGGGAAGCCCCATGGGCTGCTTTTGGGGCGGGCTGGCCTGGCCTTGGAACTGCTATGGGCGGTGCCTTGATCAGGGTTATCAGAGATCCCAGCAGGCTTGCACATCTGGGGTGAGATGCTCATTTATTCATTCAGTTTACAGATCTGTTTAAAGTTGGGACTAAGTCTCCGTAACTCGGCCTCAGAGCCTCGGGCCCAAAAGGTGACTTTCATGACCCTGCTTCCAGAGACTTAGAATCTAGTAGGAGAAAAAGATACATCGACCGAGCTCAACGGAGAGTCTGTGGCAGAACATCTTTGTTCTTACCAACATCTGCTGCTTTCTTTCCCTTGCTAGTAGAAACTTGATGTTCTTTGGGGGGCAATGTACCCCACCAAAAGGGTGGCTTAACCTTTTAAGCCAGGGTTTCTCAGAGGGTGGTCATTGGACCAGCAGCATCAACATCACCTGGGACCTTGTTAGAAATGCAGACTCTCAGGCCCACCCCCATACCAGGGGATCCTGACTCTGAGGGTGGGGCCAGCAATCTGTTTAAATTATCCCCTGCTCCCCCCGCCCATCGTATGTGTGGGCACATGGCCAGTTCTTGCCCATGAGATGTCAGGAGGTATCTGCTGGGGGCTTTGGGGAAATAGTTTTCTTCCTGCTAAGAAGGTAGAAAATCTTAGAAGGTGGAGGTTCGGCCTCGGGGCCCCTTCTGGCTGCTCCACATGTGGACTTGGGTGCACAGAGGCCTGGTGCTGGGTGGAGAGAGGCATCATATGGCCAGGAGGGGGCTGGGGACGACCCACAGAAAAGAGCCAGAACTGCCCAACCACTTGGGGACCTTGTATTAAGAAAACAGTAAATGTCCTCACAGCATTGCCACCTGTGGCCAAGAGCGTCCGCACAGACCCAGGTTCATGGGAGTGATGATGAGCCGAGTATTGACGCTAACGTATCCCAGCCTTATAATAATGTCATACAAGGCCTTTTCTGCCTCTGTAACTTTTCCGCATGGGTAATTTAGAACTGCTTAACCACCTCATACCCGATAGAATGGCTACTAGCAAAGACTCCAGGAAAATAACTAGTGTTGGTGAGGATGTGGAGAAATTGGAACCCTGTGCCCTCGTGGGGCT
The DNA here is from genome assembly GCF_002201575.2 of Neomonachus schauinslandi. Lineage (NCBI taxonomy): Eukaryota > Metazoa > Chordata > Mammalia > Carnivora > Phocidae > Neomonachus > Neomonachus schauinslandi. The sequence goes on from NC_058412.1 coordinate 125,338,382, forward strand.
GGGGGTGTTTGTAAAATGGTGTAGCTGCCATGGAAAACAAGATGGCAGTTCCTTAAAAAATTAAAAATAGAATTACCACAGGATCCAGCAATTCTACCGCTGGGTCTATGCACAAAAGAATTGAAAGTGGGTTCTCAAAGAGATATATGTATACCCATATTCAAAGCAGCATTATTCACAATGGTCAAACGGTGAAAGCAATCCAAGTGTCTACTGACGGATGGTTAAGATGATAAATCGTATGTGTGTTTTACCACAATAAAACAAACAAACAAACAAGAAACACACACACACACCCCTCTTAAAATCCACATCCCTTTCCTCATTTACATCTGCCCGCAGATGGTCTCTATAACTCTTGCCTCTCCTCTGAGTTCTGGTCCCATACATCCCAACCGGCTTTTTGACATCACCACCTGGATCTTTTGAAGGCAGCTCAAAGTTCAATGCGCCTGAGCCTGAACTCATGACCTCCCTCTCCAAACCCGTTCCTCTTGCTCTGTTTGTCTTTGGAGTACCTGACACTTCCATCCATTATAAGTCAGAAGGCAGCCTCTTCCTCAGCCTCCTCCCCCACCCAAATCCATTGTAAATTCCTGGTGATCGCCCTTCTTGAATACCAGCCACGGGCAGCCACTCTGTCCAATCTCCTCCAGGATTGCTTCTGATGAGAGCAGTGGGGCCCGACTGGGCTCCCTGTGCATGCCCTGGTACCACCCAGACCCATGCTTTGGGGCAGAGCTAGAGTGAGTTTTTCCAACTGCAGATCTGATTGATTCCAATTGAGTTTCCCCCAGTAACCAATGCCATATGAAAAGATTTCACAGAAGAATCCAGCCCCTCCTGGAGCCCATTGCCATGCAGGCTCTCGTGAATTGATGTCACATCTATTACACGAGCAAGCTGACTGAGTCTCTCAGATTTGGGGGCTGACGTCGGGGGCTGCGGGTGGGACAGATGTCACTGATGATCAGTGCCTTCGATTGGGATATCCCAGGTGCAGACTCTGAGACACGAATTTGAGAGCAAGGGGTTTATTTGGGAGGTGATTCCAGGAAACACTGGCCGGGAGCAGGGAGCGAGAGCGGGAAGGCAGGAAAGCAGTTCAGGGCGTGTTATGAAGCCTGCTGGTTGGGAGGACAGCTGGAGTTCACCCCCATGGAGAAAGTCTGGGATGAGCCAATCAAATGTGGATGAGTTGCCCCAGGAGCCGGGGACACCAACTCTGACAAGTCATTCCTGGGGGGCTGCTGCAGGGGGTGATAATTCTCTGGCACTTTCTGCCTGCCTCGCGTGGGCCAAGTGGTCTGCTGAGGTTGTGTTCAAAAGCCCTCAGGCAAAGAGCAGCAGATATCGGCAGTTGCATTGGGGGGGGCGGTTCCAGGGCTCTGTGCAGGGCACGGCCAGCGCCTCCCTCCCAGCGGGGGATGACAGATGACGCTCATTAAGTGACTCAGACCCTCAGGACAGAACATAGAGACACGTGGTTTGAAAGCTCATCCTTTTGAATTGTCCTTTCCCTCAAAGAGGAAAGTCTCAGTTTGTGCTAATGGGGCTTAACTCCTTTCTAAAGCTCTGTCACCTCCCTTTTGAACCCAGGGAGCCTGTGTAAGAGGGAAGGAGGGATCATGGCTCCTTCCTGCGTGTCCCTGGGACCTCCTCAGGTGAGTGGACAACCAGGGTGTGCAGCCAGGGGAAGGATAACCAGGGCGGGACCAGGGCCTCGCCCACTCAGCACTGACCTCCCCGTCTCAGGCCACAGGGTGTGGTCCTGTCTGTGGCCAAATGGAGACTGCAGAGTTCCAGTCCCCTGCTCTGCGTGAGACCAGAGACGGCTTGTGCTGGTGGCTGTGGGTGCCAGGCACCCATCTCTGGGTTGGGTTTGGGGAACCACCAGAGGCCAAGGCCTGAGCAGGAGGCCCTCGGGTGGCCATGTAGCTGTGAAGGGGATGAGGCAGGGGTGGGTGGGAGGGAGATGCAGGAAGGCCTCGTCCAGCCCCTTCTGGCCTCCCAGTGGAGGAGCGAGGCCCAGCAGATTCCCTGGGCTGCTCCCGAGCTGAGCATGTGGGCAGGGTGGCTCTGGAGGGCGGTCAGGGGCAGAGTTTGCCAGAACTGAGGCCGTGTGTGTGTGTGTGTGTGTGTGTGTGTGAGAGAGAGAGAGAGAGAGATGGACAGGTGGACAGACAGACAGACAGTCTGGAGGAGGTTGGCAGGGAGAGTGGAGCAGGGAGTGAGGTGCCCTTAGAGGAGGGAGGTGTACCTGTGGGCAGTGAGCCTGAGAATAGGGCCTGAAGGGGGATGATGTGAACAGGAGGGGATCTGATGGGTTAGGAAAACCAGTCCTGGTTTTATTTTATCAATAAAAACTACAGCAGCCAAAATTCACCAAGCGCTCCCAGGCATTAGACAGTGGCCTGAGCCCTTTACATGCATTTTATGTAAGTATTTTTATTTAACAAATACTTGTGCTTGCTCTGTGGAGGCACTGTTCTCATTGTTTACAAACACAAAAAACAACTAAATAAATGTTTTATTTTATTTTTAAAATATTTTATTTATTTATTTGACAGAGAGAGAGAGAGAGGGCGCACAAGCAAGGGGAGCAGCAGAGGGAAAGGGAGAAGCAGGCTTCCCGCAGAGCAGGGAGCCCGATGCGGGGCTTGATCCCAGGACCCTGGGATCAGGACCTGAGCTGAAGGCAGCTGCTTAACCAACTGAGCCACCCAGGCACCCCTAAATAAATGTTTTAAAGCATTTAATCATTAAACCATCCAATCCTCACAAGAATCTCGTGATTCCAGAGTCAGGCTCCTCCCCACGATGCCTGGGTTTCATCATTCTGATAAAAGGTGGAGGGTTAATTATGCATATTACCCATTTTACAGATGGAAAAACAGATGCACACAAGGGTTAACAATTTCTCAGCTCGAAAGTGGCCGAGCCAGGACCCAGCCCAGCCTGCGGGCTCAGGCCCACACTGTAACCAGCTGGCTATGCACCCATGATAATGAGTCCTTTGAAAAAAGGTGAGTCACTTACCTTGGACATGCCTCAGTTTCCTCATTTGACAAGTCGGGCTCTAGTAATCCTGCCCTACTGACTCACAGGGCATGGCGAGAGAAGGGATCAGGGCCAAGTGTCCCAGAAACTTCCATGAGGGAGGAGCCCTGGCCTGGGAGAAAGCTGGTCTTAGCCAGCTCTGCCCCAGCGCCCTGAGTGTCCGTGGCCATTCACGTCCCCTCGTCACCTGCGTTTCCCCACCTGGAATGTTGGTGGCCTGGGCTGAGACCCCAGACTCATCGAGCTCCATGTGTCCCTGACTGTCCGGCTCTGTCCTGAAGGACACCGGGGCCGCCCGTGCTGACCATCCAGGAACTGGGCCACTGGAGATGGCACAGCCGACAGTCTCAGACTTGTTCTAGGAAAGTGCACTCGGGGCCAGACTGGCTCGGCGGTGATCCCTGTGGCCCGATGACCGCGCGGAGATCCTTTGTGCTGAGAGGCACCAAGCCTAGTGGGACTCGGGCTTGTACAGGGTCTTCCTGAGGGACACTGGACAAGGCGTCCAGCCCCTGGGTTTGGGCGCTCCGGGCCAGCTTCTGTTGGTCTCCCCGAGTTCTCCTTTGAGGCAGCAGGCTCAGAACAGAATCATTCACTAGTTCAATTCATTCATTCAGCAACTCTTTACAGAGCAACTCCTGTGTGCCAGGCGCTGTTCTAGGCACCGAGGCTAGAGCTGTGACCGGAACAGACCGAGGCCGTGTTCTCAGGGAGCTGACTTTCCAGCAGAGGGGAGGGGGGGCAGTGACCATTAGGGCACACCTCCCAAGTACAATCACGTAGACGTACATACATCTATGTGTGCACACAGACATTCAAATGCAGGTATGCACACACACAACATACATGTACATGTTACTGTGTGTATTCTAGGTAGTAATAGGTGCTATAAAAATCAGGCAAAGTACTGGAATAGAGACTTCTGGGGGGCTACTTTAGTTTGAAGGGCTTGAAAGTCCCCTCTCTGAGGTGTGCCATTTGGGCCCAGACCTGAGGGAATTAAGGGAGTCTTGCATGTGCATATCTGGAGGAAGAATGTTCCAGACAGAGGAAACAGCATGTGCAAAGGCCATGTGGTGGGAGCTTGCCCAGCATGTTCTAGGAAGGTCAGAGTGGAGTGGGCGAGGGAGAGAGTAGCCAGTTATTATGTAAGGCCTTCTAGGCCATGGCAAAGAAATCTGGGTCACATTCTGAGAGAGATGGCATGTGATTTGAGACTTGCCTAGAGGACTTTATAGAGTTTGACTTGATATCTGAAAGGGTTCCCCTGGCTCCCTGTGGAGGATGACCTGTGCTGTGGGCAAGAGTCAGCGCCGGAGACCAGTGAGGAGGCAGCAGCAATCATCCAGTGGGAGACGGTGGATGCTTGGACCATTCATGGTAGAGGTGGGGAGGGGATCAAATTCTGGCCATAGTTACAGGTGAAGCCAACACCAAGTGATTTAACCAAGAACCAACACTTCCTCTCTGAAATCCCATCTCTGAAGTTTCCAGGGCAGTTTTGACTTTCTCTTTAAAGACTCAGCCTGTATTTTATTCTAATAGCTGGGGTTCATTCCCCCTGAGGAAGGGCAGTCCCGCAGTTAAAGAATGAATGGATGAACATCCCATCAGCACCCAGGGTGCCCCGGGGCCACGGAGGAGATTTAGCCGGGCTGCCACCGGTCCAGATGGGTTTGTTGGAAAGTGCCACATCTGTTAAAAGGATTTTGAATGTTAAAGAGGGATATCAATTGCGGGAAGGAAATTACTGAGTCTTCCAATACCATCAACTGCGGAAGAAGACGGATGGGGCTTTTATGGACGTGTAGTTTGTCCCAGTAAAATAAAACATCCTAAAACCTGTCTTCACTGCATCCAAGTGCTGCAGTGTTGTTTAACAGAGCAGTTTACATCTCAGCGATGAGTCTCTTAAAAACAAAAGACAAAATAGTGCTTTCACCCACCTAGCTGGCTTTCTAAAGCAACTAAAATGAAACTATACATTTAGTTGTGCAATGAAATCTACAAAGCACCTACTAAGGGCAGGGCCCTGGGCTAAGGAGGAGAGAGACGGCTCAGATCTTGTTCTCAGAGGCATGGCTGGCCGGGGACGTGAACAGGGACATAGATTCGCACGCAGGGTCTGGTGGGGGTTAGTGCAGGGAGAAAGGTCCTAAGGTTCAGAGAAGGGAGCGATTGCTGGGCACTGGGGGATGAGAGAAGGCTTTTTGGAAGGGATGGTGTGTCCATTAGCTTGCTTTTATTGGTGTGTAACTGAAACTCCTAATGAATCTGGCTTATACTGTAAGGGAATTGGTTATGTCCCATGACAAAGTCCATGGGTTAGGTAGACACCAGGGTGGGTTAATTCAGTGGCCCTACACCACCAGCCTCTCTGTTTGGCCATCTGCTGTTGTCAGTTCCCCTCTTGGTCACAAGATAGCTGCCAGCAGCAACTGGAGCCACATGTCTCCTGGTCCAGGTGGCACTGAGAGAGAAGCCTTCAAGTGGGGAATATACCGTCTCTCCTGTACCATTGACCAGCTTAGCCCGTTGCCCATTCTAGACCACTAACAACCTCCAGGGGACTGCCATACAGTGATAATCATTGACAAGTCAGGATGACCCTGGAGCTGAGGCTCAAGGCAGTATCCCCCAAGCCAAGGGCCTGCCCAGGGCATGGCTGGACAGCAGAGCAAAGCTGAGCTTCTGTCTGGAAAAAGGAACGTGGGAAAGGATATTGGTTAGCTGTCTGAGCAAGGCACTGGTGGGTTGGTGAGCTTTTAGACTAGCAAAGACAACAACCACCACCACCACGATTTAATAATAATGAGTATTTTTTACAATCCGTTAATTGCACTTAGGGCTTTCAGTGCAGAGTAGGATCTCTTCCTATCCAAAGCCCCTCATCAGACTCACCTGATTACCTGAAGCTCTCCATTCCTCTGTAAACACATAGACAGAAACTTACAGCTTGGAACTGGTTCTTCCTAAATGCTTGTTTACTGAAAGTTAGTGGTTTTTTATTTTTAAAGATTTATTTATTTGACAGAGAGAGAGAGAGCGAGAGAGGGAACAAAAGCAGGGGGAGTGGGAGAGGGAGAAGCGGGCTCAGCAGGGAGCCCGATGCGGGACTTGATCCCAGGACTCCGGGATCATGATCTGAGCCGAAGGCAGATGCTGACTGAGCCACCCAGGCGTCCTTGAAAGTCAGTGGTTTTGATCCCCAAACTGTTTACTCTGGGTAAACTTGATACATCTTGATGCATGTACTTGATATTGTAATTGCAGAACTTAAAGAAATGTAGCCAATGGATAACTAGGAGCACAAAAAAGACAGCGAGCTGCTGCTTTGATGAATTATTTAGAAAGATCTGAGGGGCACCTGGGTGGCTCAGTTGGTTAAGTGTCTGACTCTTGATTTTCCGCTCAGGTGGTGATCTCAGGTGATGGGATCTACTCCCGTGTCAGGCTCAGTGCTGAGTGGAGAGTCTGCTGGGGATTCTCTCTATCCTTCTCCCTCTGCTCCTCTCCCCACTCTCCCTCTCTCTCTCAAATGAATAAATAAAATCTAAAAAAGAGAAAGATTTAATAAGAGCAAAAAACTTAAAGAGACTAGAAAAATATCCAAAAGCACGCTAACACAATAATAGCTGCTTGCCGTGAGTGGCCACTGAGCACTTGAAATGTGGCTGATGTGACTGAGAGACTGAGTGCTTGATTTTGCTTGGTGTTAATTAATTTAAGTTATTAAAGGCAGATACGTGATTCAGTTATTGGAAAACTTTGAAATATATTTGGGGCCAATTGTTTACATGAATCTATTAACTCGAACTCTAAATGAAGATCAAGTGTTTCTGATACGCACAGAGATGCATTGTGAATATACAATGCACACCAGATCTTGAAGAGTTATATGAAAAAAATGTAGAATATCTTAATTTTAATACTTATTATATGTTGAAATGATATCTCAGATACGTTTAGTGAAATAAGATATATCATTTAAATTAATGTCATCTGTTTCTTTTTCACTTTCTTCCTAATGTAGCTACTAAAAACTTCAAAATTACATGCATGGTTCACATTATATTTCTATTGGACAGTGCAGGTCTGGAAGGATTCTGCATTCAGAGCACTTTGCAAGTCCTCATTCCATGTGAAATAAACTAAAAGTGAACATCGTATGATTCTATGAAAGGAAGGAGACAATAAGAGACTCTAATAGCAGACTCACATTAAAAAACAAGGTCTTGGCTCTGTCATAAAAATCTTCACCAGTTAATGGACATTTAAGTGTTTTCTGTTAACCTGTGTAAGGATGCGACTGTAATTTTTTATTGCTCAATTTACCCACTGTACTTTTATTAATGGACCCACTGCTGGTCCCAGTTGTTCTGGATAAGAGGGCTCCTCTGGGTTTTACAGCAGCCCTTGGAGGTCAGGGCAGGGATGATGATTCCCACTTTATTTCATTTTATTTTTTAAGTAGGCTCCATACCCTGTGTGGAGCCCAACGGGGGGCTTGAATTCACAACCCCGAGATCAAGACATGAGCTGAGATCAAGAGTCTGATGCTCAACCAAGTGAGCCATCCCGGTGCCCCATGATTCCCACTTTAGAGATGGGGAAAACTGAGGTTCCAAGAGGGAGAATAATGTGCTGAGGACCCCATAGACAGAGCATCGAGGGATAGGGTGGACTTGAGTCCTGACCTACCTGACATCATCCCAGGATTGCTTTCTTCCTGCCCCCGAGCTGCCCGGGTCCTGGACACCGTGCTCTGGCTGCACATGGAATAAGCCAGTTATAACTCAGAACACAACAGAATCCTGCTTTCTTGGGGATTTCTTCAGTCTCTCTAACCCAAAGGCTTAAGGCTATTAGGACTGAATTTTGGGGATTCCCAGGTTGTTGTCTTGAGGCAGAAATGATCAGTGAACCGGGTGCACGCTTCCTTTGATGGCTTTAACTGGGTGCATGTTATGGACTGCATGTTTACGTCTCCCCAACTCAGATGTCAAAGTCCTAATCTCAGCTTGATGGTATTTGTGGGTGAGGCTTTGGGAAGCAATTAACCCATGAGGGTGGAACCCTCATGATGGGATTAGCGCCCTTCTAAGAAGAGACCTCTAGGAGAAGAAAACATGCTTCCACTCTCTCTGCTCTGCAGTGTAAGGATACAGCGAGGGGCTGGCTGCCTACAAGCCAGGAAGTGGGTTCTCACCAGGAGCTGAATGGGCTAGCACTTTGATCTTGGACTTCCCAGCCTCCAGAACTGTGAGAAAATAATTTGTTCCAGCCAGCCTGAGCTGACTAGGACTCCACGGTCCCGCCCTCCTGCCTTCCCTCCCCTGGTTGACAAATTAGGTGCATCTCAAAGGCACTCAGACCCACTCAGCTTGAAGAACAGGTGCATCATTCAGGAAGTAGATCCACCCCAGGATATATCAACACCCAACCTCACAACCAATCTGAACGTTTCCCAGATGCTCCTTCCGGACATCCCTCTTCTCTCAGATGGGGGTGGTGGTTGCTGGCTTGTGGATGTTTCCAGAACTCTCTTTAGAACGACTCGGTTCCAACACTTCCAGCTTCAGGACTTCAGCCAAAATTCCAAGTCCCTCCGAAAAGCCTTGGTCAGTCCCATTGCACTGGATTCACTGCCTCAGAAGGGTGGGACTCGTCCCTGGAAAGAGCAATATTGGTGCCTGGGGCTGTCACCGAGGCCCCTCTTCTTCCAGCAAGGGCCCTGTCCGTGTGTGGCCAGCGGTCCGTGGTGTGGCCTGGACTTGGGCTCTGCAGTCCTATGGTCACGGGCCCAGGAGTGTGGACACTGCCCCACCTGACTCTGCTCCCCTGGGACATGCGGCTTCTGATGGGGCCCGTGTGAGGGCATCCAGGGGAGGGGTGAGCTCGGTAACGCACAGGCGCACTCAGGACCCCGTCCCAGCACGCGGGCAGGGCCCCGTGTCAGCCCACTGTCCTTGGCAGGTCACCAGTCGGGGTCACAGATGGATCGAGTTGAGAGACTGTCCTGGAATCAGGGCTTTGGGCTGAGAAGAGAGATTTCTGTAGGAATGCTGCGAGATTTAGCCTGTCATGGCAACTTTGCTTCCAATAGCTCTCAAGGGACAAGCCACGAAAGGTTGACTGTCCTTAAACCAAGAGCAGAAGGGGCCGTGGGGAGGAACGGTGGCCTTGCTCCCTGAGATGCGCCCACTGTGCCAGCTGCTGTCAGGCAGCCAGACGTGGACGGACGCTCCAAAGCTCTGGGCTCAGGGCCTGCTGCCTTTTCTCCTTCTGCTTCTTAATTAAAAAAAAAAATATCCCAAAGCCTCCATTACTGCGGATTGCCTGACATTCTGCTGTGGGCCAATCTTTTGGAAAAAGCATAGTCTTTCTTGAGTGTTTCTCTTCTCTGAGTATTCTTCCTCTTTGATCTTGAGACCAGGGAGAAACCCATGCTCTTACTCAATGCTGGAAAATACACTCTTGCTCATTCTCAAGTCTTCCTTCCTCTTTCCTCTCTCTCTTTCTGGCTGGTGTTTATCTTTCCCTGATCCTGGGCCACTGTGATACATCCCCTCTAAGATGACTAACTCCAGCTACTTTGAATGCTTACAGAACACAGCACAGAACTAAGCTGTTTGGATGAAGGTCTTTCCTGGGCAAGCAGAGAAGAGAACTCTAGAGAGAAAGAAGCATGTCTGGGAGGGGCTGGGAGGTTCTATCTGCTGGCTCCTTAGTCCCATCTTTGGTCGATTTATTCAATGAACATTTATCAAGGAATTTCTGTGCACTACACTCCATCCCAGGCCCTGGCACGCAAGAAGGACAAGGTCCCTATACACATGGAGACCACATCTAGGAGGCAGAGACAGGAAATGGATAAGGAGACCAATAAATGATGTCATTTCAGACCATACTAAGTAGTGTAAAATAAAGTACGTTGACGTGATAGTGAGGGATGGGGGGGGCTGGCTCCCATTAAGGATGGCTGTCTATAAGGAGATGATATTTGAGTTGAGACCTGAATGAAGGAATATACCAAGCAAAAACTAGTGGAAGATGACTGAATACATAAACAAAAATGTGGCATATCCATAAAACAGAATATTACTCAGCCTTAAAAAGGAAGGAAAATCTGATATATGCCATAATATGGATGAATCTTAAGAACATTATGCTAAGTGAAATAAGCCAGTCACAAAAGAACAAATACCATATAATTCCACTTATGTGAGGGTACCTAGGTAGTCAAATTCATAGAAACAGAAAGTAGAATGGTGGTTGCCAGTGGCTGGGGAAGAGGGGAATGGGCAGTTGTTGTTCAATGAGGACAGAGGTTTGGTTTTGCGAGATGAAAGGTGTCCCATCGATGACTGGTGATGAAGGTAGCACGATGGTGTGAAAGTGCTAATGCCATGGAATTGAACACTTAGAGGTGTTTAAGATGATAAATTTAAGTTATGTTTATTTTTCTGCACTTAAAAAAAATGATCTGAAGACAGTTTCAGTCTTGTGGAACAGCAAGTGCAAAGGCCCTGTGGTAGGAATGAGATCGACACATTTGAGAAACAGAAAGTGGTCTAGTGTTTTAGGAACCACGTGAGTAGTCAGTTGGGGAGTGGAAAGAGCTGTGATTGGAAGGACAGACAGGAGCCACAGCAGGCTAGATCTTGTAAGTTTGGATTTTATTAATAGATGTGAAGAAAGGATCCCAATAATTACCCCAAAGCCAAATAGCCAGTAAACAGCCATGGCAAGTAGTACTAGTAGTCTGCCAAAAGCTTTCTTCCTTAGTAGTAGAATTGCTGATTATCAGTTGTGTGTATTGCTGCTCAGAGTGATGACTATAGTTCCCAGCTTCCCTTGCAACAAGGCATGGTCATGTGACTTTGTCCTAGATAGTAGGAAGGAAGGGAAAGTATCGTTGGCAACTTTAGGGATGTGTCCTTAAAGGGAGGGGGCGTTCCCTTCTTTGTCTTTTGTGCCTTCCTGCTGTCTGGAATGTCAATGTAATGGCTGGAGTTTCAACAGCTCTCTTGGACCCGTGACACACGTGAGGAGGTGGCCGGTGACTTTGGACTGGGGAGCTGGGAAGCTTTTTGAGGAGGGACCGTCTGATGTGGAGGAGGCAGCCGAGGGCAGGCACATTTAGGGAAGGTCACTCCTGGTGGAGGCACCTGGAGGGGGACAAGCTTGAGGGACGTGGGACACAGCAGTGTTGGGCAGGGCGGCAGGCGTGGGGTCAGCGTGGGCAGAGACGGGACCTGAGAGGAGCAGGGTGTGACCCATCTGTCCCCACGAGAGGGGCACTAGACGGTTTTCCAAGAGGTGCCGTGACAGGTGCAGGAAGGGTCGCTCGTGGGCAGGAGGCGGGCAGGGAGGCCAGGACGAGGCTGGGCCAGTGTCCAGTCCCCGGTGCTGGGAGGTGGAACGAGGCAGCATGTACTCTGCAAACTGTAGAGCGCCGCCCATCTGAGGGACGTGGGCTGGCACCCGCCGTGGGCTCAGTGACATCTCAGGCTGCTGGGGGTGACGAGGCGGATGACCTCAGAGCATCCTTCTCAGCCTGTGTTTCTGCAGGGAAAGGTCTGACCCTGGCGACGAGATTGATCCCAGCATAAAAACACGTGGAGCTGACAAGGCCAGAAGTGAAGGTCACCAGAGTGTCATCACATGCATTCCTGGTGATGATGATGATGACGTGGATGACAATGACGTGGTGTCTAACATTTCAAACCCTCACTGTCCTGTGGGCAGATGCCGCTGAGCACTTTCCCGATACTTTCGGCTTTCATCCGTCCAACGGTCCTATGCACCGGGGACTGTCATTATCCTTGTTTTACAGATGAGGAAACCGAGGCGGGGAGAGGGTAAATAGCTTGCCGAGGTCACACGGTCCCCGAGCCGTGGGCTGGGATGTGAGCGCGGAGAGTCCGTCTCCAGGGCTGCGTCTCAGGAGGCTAACAGGATGTCCTGTCTACCTGCACACGTAACCGCGCATGAGCGGTTTCACTCTGTGACCTTCTTAGGTGAAATTTCTTAGCATTCCGACATCCAGCTTCCAAAGATGCAAAGTGAAAATACTTCATCCAGGTGCTTCCTCTTTTCCAGACTCCATCCTTCCCCCGCGACCTCCCAGTCTCTCTCCAGACTCTGAGCCACCACCCCTGCTAAGACGGGCAGAGCCCCATTTCCCAAGAGCCTGAGAAGAAGGGCTGGAGAATCGGCAGGTGGGGGGGTCTGGGTGTCCACCTGCAAGTGAGAAAGAGCAGGCTCTGTAGCTTCACGACCCGAGATGGACTCTGCTTACGTTCATGTTACACATGGGAATCCACCTGCAGCGGGAAAATGCGGGGCTTTGAGCCATAATTCCTGGATGGAGAGACTTCTCTCTCACGTGAGACCATAAACCCGAGATTATAGCAAAGATGGCCCTTCCCAGGGGGCCGGACTGTAGCTGAACGTGAGCCAGACGTTCCGCTCTGTGGAGCCGGATCTGCCCGCAGCTGGGCTGGAACAGCCATCCAAGGCTCGTCCCTCACCCGCTCACCAGAAATGCATGCCAGTGACCCGAGGAGCTTGGCGGTGGTTCAATCCCCGAGTAATAAAGATGGAAACACGATTTCCAGGGATCAGGCGAGTGAATACTCACACCACGTGAAGTCTGCCATTTGGTGCTCTTTGCTGAGCAGAATCCTGCCGTTTGGACATCGTGGGCTGCTGGTGCAGTGTCTACACGGCGCGTCTACACAGCGTGGCAAACCCTGCTGCCCATGTGGAGCCCGGCAGAGGCACCCCGAGATTGAGCTTGCAGGAGAGTTGGTCCTCCTTGAAGTTTTGAGGAATTTATAACTGTGGGTGCTTCCTGTCCCCCATTTGTGATGCCCTACATCCTAGGTCAGACCCTCAGAAGCTCAGGTCCTGTGCTGGGATTTTCCTGGCCCTGGGCTTATTAACACGTGACAGTCTGAGGGGTCCTAGCTCACAGGGGCAGGGTGGGCCGGGGGCAGGGGTGATGTCCTTAGTCTAGGGCATCTCTTCAGGTGCTGGGAGGGGTTCATCTGAGGGGCATAGGGGGCCCTGAAGCCATGGGTGCCTCTATTGGGCTGCAGCCAACAGTGGGGTCCCCTGGGGATCAGGAGGATGTTTTCTCACAAAGGCCACACCTGTTCCTCCAAACCCCACTTCCCTTCTTTTCTTTTCTTTCTCTCTTTTTTTTTAAGTAGGCTTCATGCCCAGCGTGGAGCCCAATGCAGGACCTGAACCCACGACCCTGAGACCAAGACCTGAGCTGAGATCAAGAGTCAGACATTCAACCAACTGAGCCACTCAGGCGCCCCAACCCCCTCCCTTTCTTAATGACTGGTAGGCTCTGGTCTCCCTGGGAAGGAGGGTGTTTTCCCTTGCGGAGGATCATGGGGTCGTGCTAGGCAGGGACTGTTGGAGCCAGTGTTGCTGCTGGGAAGTTCACAGTACGTAGAAGGGTGTGATGGGTGGTGAGGAGCGTCAGGATGGTAGCGAAGAAATGAGATTTCCCAGAATCTCTTGCAGCTTGGGTTTTGCATATGAACTTGGCTCTGCCGGGTGGCTCTGCTTGTCTGGACCTGGGAGACAGAGTGAGGCTGCAGCCTCCCCTGAGGTCTGCCTCCCTTGGACCTTTTGTGGTGGTGCTCTCTGGAGTGAGGGGGGCACATCAGGGGACCCACAGAGGTGAATGGGACAAGAAATGCTGCCAGTGGGAAAGACAGTATCTACTAGACACAGGAAACCTGAACCGAGATCCCCGTGGCTCCCACGGGTTATTATTTCTTTGTCTGCTTTTGAGAAAGAGCTTATCGAACCCTCTCCCCGCCCCATTAGAATTTTTGCTCTGGGAGGGAAAGGATTTTGTTTGCCCCAGTGCCTGGCTCAGTATGTGTTTGTTGAAATATTAAATTAATAAATAAATGAAGGCAGCCATCGTCCCTTTCAACTTAGCACCTAGCAGAGGGCCTGGCAGGTAGTAGGACTCGATAAGTATTTGTTGAATGAATGAATGAGTGGATGAATAAATGAATTCTCTCAATCCTTCCCCCTCCACACCTGCCTCTTCCAAGGTCTTCATCCCTTCCCCCATCCCTGTTTTCTGGCCTCTTCTGGGAGATTTGGGGCCTGCCCGAGCACTGCCCTGTGGCCCTGCCTTAACTGACCCTCTCCTGCCTGGGTGACAAATGTCTCTCAGCTTTGGGAGCCTCGGAGGCTTCACGCACTGTGCAGCCAAGCGCGGGTACTCCCAGCTCTGCTAGCCACCTCCAAGTGTCAGGCTGATCCAGGAAGATTCTCCTACTTCCAATAGCTCACTCCCTGCGGAACCCATGGGGTTGCAGAACATCTGACTGGCCTGCTGCCCGTGGGTCGCATCCTGCAAACAAGTTCCTGCACAGACAGACCCAGTTCCCGAGAGGCGAGGCATCAGTCATCTCCTACCAGCACCAGCACTAAAAATGGCATTATTTCCCCAAACACAGCTGCACCTGTGGAGGCGAGAACACAAGGCAGCCTATTTTTAGCAGGTGACAGACTGCACACACACGCGAGCGCACACACGGGAGCTACAATTAGCCTGTTGCTCAAAGGGTGGAGTTGCCAACCCAATGCAGGGTGATTGCCTTGGGGGTCCCCTCACCTCGGCATCTGTGTCTGGTGTCTGGCGTGGGAAGGAGCCAGCGGCACCGGGGAAGGCCCTGGGGTTCCCTGGGAGTCCTGGGCAGGCAGCCAAGGCCTTCGAGGGTATTGTTCCCCATCCTCGCTCACCACCTTTCTCCTCCTGGCCTGTCCGTTGGCAGAAGGCTCGAGCCAATGCCCGGGTGTAAGTGCTGTCCTTCTACGGGGATGACCTGGCCAGGCCGGGGTGATAAATGTGCCCTGTCATTTGGTGTCAGGCTTGCAGGTCACCTGTCCCCCACCCACGGCTGCCCCGCTGGGGGACAGGGCAGGGGCGGCTGAGCTGTAGCAGAGACCATGCCTCTCCATGTCTCTCATAGTAGCAGGGAAGCTGGCGGCCTAGAATAAAGGCTACACTTCCCTTGTGACTGAAACGTGGCCAGTGGAAGGCGGGCACCGTCTTTCTCTTTCCGTTGGCTGGGGGAGAACAGGTGTGCATGGTGATGCAGAAGGAACCTCGGTTTCCCTAATTGTGCAGTTGATAGGCAGTTGTGCCTGCCTCCTCTGGTTTCTATTAATCAGGAATGTTCTCAACTGCCAAAGGACAAAACCCCCATAGGCCAGGGTAAAAAGGAACTTACTGGCTCAGGCAAGTGGAAGTTTCCAGAAAGAGCGGCCTGAGGCACTGGCTTAGGAAGAAGCGAGAACCAAAGGGAGGAATTCTTTAACAAGAGAAACATTTACTCCATCCAGGCTTCCAAATAATCGTCTCTCGCTTTTGTGGTGGGCGCAGGTGGACCCACTGGTGACGGCCACCCTGCCGGGGACAGGCTCCACCTCGGCGAAGCTCAAGGAACACCGGGGACCGGTGGGGGACGCACAGCGCGGTCAGAGCACCCTGGCTGTGGGAACTCACGGAATGCGGGAAACACTGTCTGTCTGTCCGTCCTGGGCCCCGCCCGCGCAGCAGACCCGCGCCTGTTGTTTTCCCAGTAAGGTTGTTGGGAGCACACACAGTGCTGGCTTGTGAGGCCCACAGCAGCTGGATGTGAGCCGGGCTGCGGGCTGGACGGATGTGTGCCCAAGTCCCGCATCCATCTACAGGGTCTCCTCGATTCGGGGCTGACGTCTGCGTGGCGCCTCCGCCCCCGCTTCCTGCCCCTGCAGCCTGACTCCTCTCTGCACCTGTCTGGCTCTTCGGGCTCCTGTGGGAGTCCCGCATGCGCACACGGCTCCTGCTCCCCCTGTCCCTCCTCCCCCAGGTTCCAGGCCAGAGGCCGCAGGGACGGGCACATTTTACTGGGGACTCCGCAGCGGCACAGACGCAGGCGATGTGGGCGATTTTCTGGATGCCCCCGGCCCTTGGCCATGTCCGCCAACTCCAGCATCAGGAGGTGCTGCTTAGCGACCCCCAGAGTCTCTTCTACCTGCTCCCCCCTCAAACTGCTGCGCATCACCCGACTATAGCTTCCCAGCCACTGCTTTGTGGTCTTCCTCCAGCCTTGGGACCACACCGTCCACACAAGTGGCTTTTCTAGATCACTTCCTGCCCTAGGAAAGTTCCTCTCCTCTGAGCCGCTCCCCTCCCAGCGGGTGAAAGGTGCGTTTCCTCCCAGCTGCCCTCCTGGTCATGATCGCGGCCACTTCCTGGCTGTCTGCTGGCCGCCAGCGCCCGGCCTGCGCCTTTCCCGCAGGAGCTCACTTCTCTCTGTTCAAGGGGGGGCCTGTTTCCCCATTTTACAGACGAGGGAGCCGAGGCTGGGGCCGGAGAAGGGGCTTGATGGGGGGTTGGGGTTTGCGGGGGCGCTGTCTCACCCTGGGGCCAGAGCTCCTCACTGTTGCTCACTGTTTTCTGTTTTCTTGTCTCTTCTTTTTTTTTTTTTTTTTTTTTAAAGATTTTATTTATTTATTTGAGAGAGAGAATGAGATAGAGAGAGCATGAGAGGGGGGAGGGTCAGAGGGAGAAGCAGACTCTCTGCTGAGCAGGGAGCCCGATGCGGGACTCGATCCAGGGACTCCAGGATCATGACCTGAGCCGAAGGCAGTCGCTTAACCAACTGAGCCACCCAGGCGCCCTTCTTGTCTCTTCTTGAGATATAATTGAAATACAATATTGCATTAGCTTTTGGTTCCAACATGATGATTTGGTATATGTGCCCATTGTGAAACAATCACCACAAGAAGTCCCTGGGACTTATTTCTCATAACTGCAAGTTTGTACCTTTCAACTCCCTTCACCTATTTCACCCCCTCCACCCACCCCAAACTGTTTATCTAATTTTTTTTTTTACCACTCACCAGCTTTTGTCTCTGTTTTCCCCCCATTCACACATCACCACGATGATCCTCTATTGAATTTCTCTTTATTTATTTATTTATTTTTAAAGATTTTATTTATTTATTTGACAGAGAGAGAGAGACAGCGAGAGAGGGAACACAAGCAGGAGGAGTGGGAGAGGGAGAAGCAGGCTTCCCACTGAGCAGGGAGCCCGATGCGGGGCTCGATCCCAGGACCCTGGGATCATGACCTGAGCTGAAGGCAGACGCTTAACGACTGAGCCACCCAGGCGCCCCTTGAATTTCTCTATAAACACACTTTTGTTTTCACTAAAAAACTTTCGCTTGAAAGAGAACTATGTCGGCAGAGTGGACGGAAATGCAGCGCGTCTCGCTGGAAAAGGATGGTAACCATAGGAATAAAAACAACAAGCCTGAACAGAGGGGCTGCCTTCTGCTCCGAGCCCGGGGCCCGTGCTCTCTTTGTTCCCAAGGATGACAAGCAAGGCCCAGGCAGGGGCTAAAGGCGTAAGGCAGCGAATCATGATGCTGTCTTTGAGGTCATCGGAAGTGGAGATGAATCAGTCCAGGATTCAGTGTCACTGGATGCCACATCCATCTGCTCTGTCAAATTACCTCACGTTTGCCATTTGGGAGGACTTGGCAGGGAGGAGGGGCTGGAAAGGGTGGGAGAAGAACCTTCTAGGCATGGGGAGCAGAATGGCCCGGGCCTGAGAAGAGAGGAGGCCAAGTGAGCAGAGAGAAGGCAGTGGAAAAAGAGGGCAGAAGAGGGGCCTGAGGCCATGGTCAGGGGCTCTGAGCGGGGCAGCAGGGAGCCTTGCGAGGGTGGCAAAGCCAGGGGTGGGGGGTTGGATGAGTGCTGTTGGAGTCCAGGTAGCCCTGGGGGAGGAAGAGGATGGGACAGCATCTGACCCATGGACCAGCCCCAGTTTGTCACCCGTCCCTCCCTTGGGGCTCCCAGACACCCCTCCCCAGCAGGTGCCCAGTGCATCTCTCTGAGGCTGAGCTTAAGGCATAAATGGAGACTTTGAGTCTCTATTTGCTGAACCCACGTGTCAGTCCCTCGGCAGCGACCCCTGGGCCAGCTCAGGGAAAGGGGTTCAATTATGGTCAATGGCGACAGCCCCGCCTGTCCCCGGTGACATGCCCTGGATTGGATTTCTGCAGCCCTGCCAGCCCTGAGGACCGCCCTGCTGCCCGGGCCAGGGACCTTCTCCACTGACCTGCCACTGCCTGATCGAATCCATTGACTCCCCGTCTCTCAGCACTTTACCTGAAACATGAAACATGGGATGGTTTCAATGATTTACTTATTTCAAGCCACAGGGTCCTGGCAGTGAAGTCAATAGGCTTGTGTTAAAAATGATTTCCCTTAATTATTCAGGCTCTTGAAAGAACAATGGAAATACCTTAACGTGAATTGAGCCCCTGTAGAGATGAGGCCCAAGGCAGAGGACTGGGGTCTCTAAACCCCCTGCCCACACACGTGGCTTCTCCAGAGCGCAGGCAAGGGGTACTTGCTTCAGCTGTAGGTGGTGAGTATTGATAGAGCATCTTTACCACGTGGAGTCATATGGAAAACGACGTGGCCCTGACCTTCTGGGAGCTGACGGTCTAGTGACAGGGATAGGGGGTGTCCAGAAAGGCTGACCAGAACTGCAGCACAATTATGGCTTCACAGAAAGAGGACTTGACCATGTTAGGAGCAGAGTGGAGATGAGCTGGGGAACAAACACTGGAGAAAGGATATCTGATGTTTAAATATTTTTTACAAATTAATCTTTGTTCATTCATCATCAGTCGATGGACATCTGGGCTCTTTCCATAGTTTGGCTACTGTGGATATTGCTGCTGTAAACATTGAGGTGGTGTGTATACACACACACACACACACACAAGGAAATACTATTCAGCCATCAAAAATCGAAATCTTGCTATTTGCAATGACGTGGATGGAACTAGAGGGTATTATGCTAAGTGAAATAAGTCAATCTGAGAAAGACAATTATCATATGATTTCACTCATATGTAGACTTTAAGAAACAAAACAGAAGATCATAGGGAAAAGGGAGGAAAAATAAAATAAGACAAAATCAGAGAGGGAGACAAACCATAAGAGACTGTTAACTCTAGGAAACAAACTGAGGGTTGTTGGGGGGTTGCTGGAGCGGGAATGGGGTAACTGGGTGACGGGCATTAAGGAGGGAACGTGATGTAATGAGCACTGGGTGTTGTATAAAGTGATGGATCACTGAACTCTACCTCTGAAACTAATAATATGCTATTTGTTAATTAATTGAATTTAAATAAAATTAAAAACAAACAAATCGCTCCTTGTTGCTTTGTTGTTGTTTCTTTGGGTACGAAGGAAACCTTAACAAAATTTAAAACATAAAGACTTTTGCAGGCTACATGCTGGTCATAATCAAATGACATTAAAACAAGTAATAAAAAGATATCCATGCTGGAAATATTTTGTGTTTTGATGTGGCAATGCTTACCCTTGTGGATATATTTGTCAAAGCTCATTGAACTGGCCACTTAAAATAGGTGCATTTTTGGGGCACCTGGTTGGCTCAGTCGTTAAGCGTCTGCCTTCAGCTCAGGTCATGATCCCAGCGTCCTGGGATCGAGCCCCACATCAGGCTCCCTGCTCCGCGGGAAGCCTGCTTCTCCCTCTCCCACTCCCCCTGCTTGTGTTCTCTCTCTCGCTGTCTCTCTCTGTCAAATAAATAAATAAAATCTTTAAAAAAAAATAAATAAAATAGGTGCATTTTACTAGAAGCATCCTCTCCCAAATAACTCCTGGATCAAAGCAGAAATCAAGACTAAAGTGATATTTCTAGAAAAATAGTGAAAAGGAGAAGAGTTCACATCTAAACTGGGGATGTGGCTAAGCTGGACGTGGAAGAAAATGTGTGGTGTTGAATGCCTGCATTATTCCAGAGGAAGGAGCAGTGGTACAGGCAGCTAATTCCTTAAAAATAGGGGAGAAAAAAGGAAAAAAATCAACCAAGATAAAGTGAGGGAAAGGAAATAATAAGGACAAGAGCCCAAATGGAATATGCGCATGATCGGCATCTAGAAGATGAGCTTTCAGAGGAGCTGGGGAAGTAAGAATGCAGGCTAGGAAAGGTGGTTTTGTGTTTCAGGAGCTGGAAGGTTTTTGGCAGGAGAGCGTTGTACGGGGAGCTGGGTCCAGAAGGATGGCTTTGACTGCAGGGTGGAGAGCAGCTAGAGGTAGGGCGACTAGAGGTTGCAAGAGAGCGCTTGCCTGGCCCCTCTCTCCTCCTCATCCGGGGATCCTGAGCGTTTCCTCAACTCTTTTAAACCATTCCAGAGGGTTGGGTTGCTAGTGGCTCTGCCCCACCTCTGGGGGACACAGACCAGAGATGAGAACTTGAGAGGGTGGATGCATCTGCTTAAAGTCGCATCATAACCAAAGACACCGGAGGTCTGGTGGGGTCTGTGATGAACTTGTACCCCGGCTGGAGTGGTTGGGGCCAGGCTGTCTGGATTCCCCATCAAGGGAAAGAGCATGGACAGGGAGGACCCCGGGGAACTCAGGCACGGGAGGGGCCAGCCCAGCCAGGTCCTGGGCAAACCCTGCGGGTCTAGCTGCCCTCGCTGGGACACGATGAGGCAGGAAGGCAGGAGGTGAGCCCAGAATGGGAACTTGGAGCAGCGCAGGCCAGAGCAAATCCCCTAGGGAGAGGGCCGAGAGTGGTTCCTGGGGGATGGGCTCAAACACCGTTGGCAGGCAGTGGCCCACCTTTAAAAAATGTCTTTGTCTTCCTCAATCAAAATCCCACCGGGAGTAAAAATATATTGGAGTATAACGTCCCTCAGAAGAGTGCCCGGATCACAAATGCAAACGTGATGAATCATCACAAGGCGAGGTCCACATGCCTGTACCCAGTCCCCAGATGAGGAAGTGGCTTCGCTGTTAATAGAGGTCATCTGCGTACACTCTCGGAGGGGCACATCTTCATCCTCTGCCCAGAGAGCCTCAGTCTCCCCCGCTGTTGTACTTGAGAAATCGATGTGCCATATTTACGTCCTGGACTTCCTGTGTTTTCAGGTTTTAATTTCATCCTGATTCTACCTGGCTGGACAACCAATGCTCCAGATCACAGAACGTAGTTTCAGAAATCTGGAAGAGATGGACATATTTGTTTTAACTGCCAGAAGAAATCCACCCAGGGGGTTGGCCAGTGGAGGCAGGAGCTCAGCTCACCAGTCGGCCAACAGTGGGGACGAAGAACACGCATGTCCCCGGATGGCAATTGAGACCTGGGAGCTGCTTTCTGGAAGCCCTGAACCAGCTAGGACTCACGGGGAGGAGCCCTGAGGGCTCCAGGGACAGGTCTGAGCTGGTTCTACAGTTAATCTATCAGAGAAACTCCCACCACGACATAAAGAACAAGTAAGCTCCATGTCGCATCATCCCAGCTTCTCCCGGCTCTTCCTCTCTCTCTCTGTATTTTGCCTCAGTAAGGAAATATATTGTGGTTTCTGAAGGCAACCGCTTTCTCTTCCTCCCCTGCGAACAGCCGAGCAAAGAATTAATTTGGAGTTTTGCAATGTCGGGGCCTCTCTCATTAAATTACTCCCACTGTCTCTTGGAACCCCTGGTAACTTGGTTTAATGATCTCTCATTCCTCACACCCTAGAAAAATGCTGCACATGTCTCCCTGCACCAGCAATCTCCAATCTGTTGGCATCTTTAGGTTTCCTTGGCCTTGGCCCCCTCTCCAAGGCCTCATCCCCTCCCTCACCCTGTCCGTGGCCCTGTTCTGGCTTCCCAGCTTCCTGAATCTCTTGCTTATCAGCTGTTCTCTCTGCACTTCTTTGCTCATTGAATTCCCATGTTTTCTTCTCCTGCTAAAAATTCTACCTAGCCATCCTTGTTTGGAAAAAACAAACTGAAATGATGATGGTCACTACTACGTTTTTACCAAAAGTCATTGCCTGATGGTTTACATTTGGGGCGATGGGACAGGTAGGCAGCAAGGAATGGTGGGCTTGACCCATGCTGTTGGAGTAATGATCCTCAAGCATTTCATTCGCAGAAACAAACGGGTAAGAAAGGGACCTTTCACTTCTTCCGATGACCCCCTGATTAAGTGTGATGCAGGAGAGAAGTACATACATCCCCTTAGCAGTCTGGAAAATTCAAACAAAGAAAGGAGTTTGTTCACATCAAAGTGAGGACAAAATTCTATATAAAGAACTATGATGGATCATATTGCACCTCAAACCTCTAGAGACTGTCTCATGTGAATGTCTGTTTTGTTTCCCTGAGTCTTTGGCCCCCATGTATCCAAGTCTGCAGGAAAGTGAGTCAGCAGCAGTGTTGGGACTGAGGAAGGGCGAAGCTCAAGGTGACCTTGGGATCAAGCTCTGAAAAGCTCCTTGCCTCAGTCAGGCCTGGGGCAAGGCTGAGAAAGAAGATGGAATCTGTCTTGAAAGGCTCAGCAGGGAAGAGGGCTGGACATTTCTAGATTGTTGCATTTGGGGCTACGTGCTTGACCACAGGCTCAGCATGTTTAGCGCAAGGGCTACACTCGGAGATACGGGAATGCAAACCAAGTTAGGGCCATGTATCAGTCATCTATTGCTGTGTAACAAATACCCACTCCCACCGAACCCCGAATTTAGTGGCTTCAAACAACACCCATTTATTACCTCCCAGAGATTTTGAGGGTCAGATTTCTGGGAACAGTTAGCTGGTGTTTGTGGCTCAGTATCTCTGGGAGGCTACAGTGACGTTGTCCCCTGGAGCTGCAGTCTTCAAGTCTTGCAGGGGCTGGAGGAGACTAACTTACATGGAATTACACAATCACTCCATTGGCTTCAGAGAGAGACAGATGGAGAGACAGAGACAGACAGAGAGACAGAGACAGAGAGAGAAGCTGCTGCCCTTTAATAACCTAATGTTGGAAGCGACAGGCCATCTCTTCTGCCATGTGCTGTCGGTCATATGCCCCAAATATGGGAGGGGACAGCAGTGTGCCAGGAGCGGGGACCAGGGGAGGCCAGCGCCCACAGGCTGGATGTCTCTCTTTTATTCGGGAAGGATTTATGAAGCCCCTGCCAGGAGCCAAGCAGCACTGTGGTCTCAGGGGGTTCAACAGGAAACAGAACAGACCAGGTCTCTGCCTGAGGGGTTTTGTATTTTAGCAGAGAGGCAGACAAGATACAAATAAATACATAATATGTTTCATGAGATGCGCATATTTTCCACATCTTTAACATCTCTAAAATTCGCACATGTCTTGTAAGTTGATGCTACATCAGAGTATATTTGACAGTTTATTTTCTTCTCTCCAGGGAAGGGCACAAATACCTCGTTAAGAAGATGAGTTTAATGAAGAGGCCATCAAATGACCATTCACAGCGGGGCTGGGGAGTGGGAACAAGGGGAGGGCCGTGCTGTCCACAGGGAGGAGCTTTAGCTCTCTGGGGCCTGGGGGGCCAGAGGAGGGGCCACGGTTTACCTAGAGCTGGGTTGAACTTCAGCCAGGAGAGGGGGCTGGCATGAGCTGTGTGTGTTGAGGATTGCCCATCCAGCATGGAGGAGGAGAGAAATCCACGTCCCAACTCTCCCTGGTCCTG
Source organism: Neomonachus schauinslandi (assembly GCF_002201575.2). NCBI lineage: Eukaryota > Metazoa > Chordata > Mammalia > Carnivora > Phocidae > Neomonachus > Neomonachus schauinslandi. The sequence goes on from NC_058412.1 coordinate 125,361,995, forward strand.
TCCTTAATCTCTGGCCAGGGCTCACATGGCAGAATCCAGGGGGGAATTGGAGGTGGGGGGTCTGGGGGAGGCAGTCTCTAGCGGTCAGCCTCCCAAGTGGAGAAGGGCAGAGAACAGGCATGGAGAAGCAAGAATGTAATCAGCATGCGGGATGAAAGGAGAGTGAATGAGAGAGGGGCGACACCCCAAGAAGGCAATCAGAAAAAGCCCCTCTGTGAAGTCACAGCTGAGTGAAGACACAGGTAACAGGGACATCTAGGGAGTGTCCCAGGGAGGGCACCTGAGTGGGCGTGAGTGTGGGCAGGGGAGAGTCACAAGGGAGCAGGTGCTCCTGGGCAGAGTGAGCGTGAGAAGTGAGGCCAGGGATAAAGTTGGAAAGTTAGGAAGATTCTGGATCAGGTGAAGGGCCTTGGGGGCCATGGTGAGGAGCTTGGGTTTGTCTCAGATGTGGCTGGAGCCACTGGGGATTTTGAGCAGAGGAGGGACATGGTCCAGGGAAGGTTTGCACAGATGCCTGTGGCTGCCATATGCTAAGCGGCCTGTAGGGGGCGAGATGGAGATAGAGGACCAGGGAGGAGGTTCCAGTGGACAGTGGAGATGGGCGAAGTGGTCAGGTTGAGGATATATTTTGAAAGCATGGTCGGTTGGATTTGTTGATTAATTGAAAATGATATGAAAGGGAGAGAGGAGTCAAGAACAAACCCAAGGTCATGCTACATAGATCCTACGATGTGCTCAGAACATTAGAATTTATTAACCATGATCAATTTACAATTAAGAGCATATTGGTGGATACTGTAAGTGGCCAGGCATTCTTTAGAATGTTCTAATGGTGGAAAACAAAGCTCAGCACTGTGGGAGCTCTGATGTTCACCCCTCGACACAAACAGTGTGTTCTTTAATATCCAGAGTGTGTCATTAAAGTTGTCCCATGGCTACTTGTATACTGGGAAGTGGCCAGACTGTCTGCTGCAAACCTGAAGACTGTCCGTGTCATCGGGAGAAATAGGATATTAATACAGGAAGGTGGAGTGCACGGGGCTGAGTGAACCACGGTGGGTCCTGTAGCCCCAGATAAACAATAGGAGGAGGAGTCCTGTGTCCCACCAGCTGGTGCTGGGCTCAATGACAGCATCCAGACCACCACTGTGGTCAGTCGGTTCCATGGGGAAGCAGGGCCATGCTGAGCAGAGTAGCTCAGGTGAGCCTGTCCAGGTGAGCAGATGCTGTATAGCTGAGAGACGCGAGGTCAGGAAGACGGCCTGAGGGTCAAGCCGGGCGGGGAAGGTGGGAAGTCGAGGGAGGGGATCCTGGACAAAGGTCCAGGAAGACTCCAGGATCTATCACCATTAAGGGCCCTCGGCTGCAGTGACAGCCGTGTAACTCAATACAGAGACGTGGGGGCAGGCCTGTGGGGTGTCCTTGGGCGCAAGGACCGAGCATGGAACGGGCACTTCTGGGGCCACTTGGAGGTCTCCGCAGCAGGAACTGTAGGGCAGCCTGGTCTAGGCACTGCCTCTGGAATCCACCACACAACTACCCTCAGTCTTTGGACTTGAAGGACACAGAACCGCAGAGCCATTGCAACCTCACGATGTCACACCCGAGGATCGGGAGGCCCAAAGTCACGGGGTCAGCAAGTGGCAGAGGGAGGCTGTGCGTCCAAGCCCAGGGACAGCCAGACTTAGGATTTTTCTACTGCAACAGAGTTTCCCTTACTTCGGACATCCCGGGGTTGACTTCGTGATCAGTGTCATTTACATTATACTATCTCTTCTGTTATTAACTTTTTTTTTTTAAATCCATTGAATTTTTTTTTTTTTAAGATTTTATTTATTTGCGAGAGAGAGAATGAGAGACAGAGAGCATGAGAGGGAGGAGGTTCAGAGGGAGAAGCAGACTCCCCGCTGAGCAGGGAGCCCGATGCGGGACTCGATCCCGGGACTCCAGGATCATGACCTGAGCCGAAGGCAGTTGCTTAACCAACTGAGCCACCCAGGTGCCCTGAACTTTTTATTCATAAGTGTATGGCTAGTTTTATTTTGGTGCAACACCAAAATTTCTATTTGCTATGGAAATAAGCAACATTCATCTGAGAAGGATCCAAATCGTCTCTGGAGGTACGTGTGCCGTGTTTTGGGAAACCCTGTATCATAACCTGGGTATTTTTCCCGCAGGAGGATGAGGCAGACTGAGTATTTGTTCTGTTGAACAAGAGTTCTTTGTTTGAAGAAAAGTAAATAAACCGGGTCCAGAGTAACTGGAACAGGTGAGTTTGGGGGAGCTGGGGGGATGAGGTCCCGGAGGTGGGGGCGGGGGCTGGATGGGGACGGCTTTTCCTCTGAGGGAGTTGGGAGCCCTGGGAGTTTGGATAAAGGGGGGGCAGAGGGGGTTCATGACCGAGGTCCTGGCAGGCTCCCTCCTGCAGCGGTAGGGAGGATAGACTGTAGGGCCAAAAGCACAAGCAGGGAGCCTGGGAGGTTGATGCTGGCCTGAACCAGATAGTGTTCATGGAAGTGGAGAGAGCGGGTTGGGTCTGGGCCCATTTTGCAGGCTGTGATTTTTACCTTGTCCTGTGTCATGAAGGCCCGTTCTCAGAACTGTGGCAGACAGAGCACTCCTGCCTGAGCTGATGTTATCACAGGTACACATCTTCCCTGGGTTCAAGGGACTCAGGATGCTCCTTCCCTCCTATAAGTGAGTTAGTGAGTTTAGGGGTCAGGGACCACCAGACCCCTGTGGCTGGTGGGTCAGGGTGTTGGTGACCCCCACCCCCACCCCAGGGCAGAACTCGGGGCCGGTGTACCCACTGGGGAGAGTCACCAGGGCGTGGGACATAGTGTGGGGTTGGGGGGCAGGGAGATCCCAGAGCCCTAATCACTGGGCTTTACCCCACTGCCCAGTTTAAACTTGCCACAGCAGATTCCCTTTTTAAGCCGGTGGAAGATTGATGATTTCATTATTTGTGGCACTTGGCAATAAATCTGGGAGTTTCGGCTAAAGTGAGCACTTTCCCCGCGTCGTGTCTTTGCTGAGTGTTATTCATCATGTCCAATCACTCGTTCATCTCGGGGAGCCCTGGCCTGGGCGGGGTGGGGGGTGGGGGGTGGGGAGTGGGGGGGCAGGAGGGGTGGCAGCGCCTCCCCCACTTGACATCTTTTGCTCTTTAAGCGCAGGGGGAGGGGACCGCACAGGAAGGGCCAGGGCTGGGAGGGCGGGTGGAAACTCAAGGTGGGCTGGAGCAACGAAGGTCTCCACAAAGGCCAGAAAATGAACCAGAAGGGGGATTACAGGAGAGGCCTCGGGGCCTCAAAGCCCGGCCCTTTGCCAAGAAAATCTCCCATGGAGTAGAGGAGGTAACGCAGCGAAGAAAGGAAGAGAAACTGCCAAAGAGTTCTCTGCCAAGGGAGTGTCGAAGATTTTAATTCAAGATGAGATGTGTTCTTGTTTGTGTACGACTAATTTCCCTCCCAAATGAAGGGTTTTGTCTGTCACTCGGGTGTTTCAGTAGCAACCATGTAATTAAGGTAGAATGCGTCTCTCTCTCGTTTGTGAGGCGGGCTGTTTGCATTAACATGTTGGGGAAGCAAACGTGGCTTGGGCTGCTTCCTGGGTCTAAGGAGGAAAAAAACCTCAAAACAACAAAGAAAGGAAAAAAACACCTTCAAATAGACTTGGCTCCCGCAGGGATGACATCATCTGGAAAATGTGAGCGGGGACCATCCCCCGGAACAAAGAGTCCCCAGGTTCCAGATCCCATTTGGGGAGCTGTGAAGAGGAGAATTCAGTGTCCAGAGACTCTGGAAACTGGAGTCGGAAATTCACGCGCCTCCAGGGCCAGGTGGGAGTGTGTGTGGGGGGGCGGCCGGTGGGCTGTATTTTTTCACACCAGTGCATTTTGTTTGCATAGTAAATACAGGGGTACGTACTTCAATTCCACTCACACAAAAAAATGCATTCACATTTTTCCCGAACCATATGGATCTCTTAAATTAACTCCTTTTTTTCTTTTTGGCTTTTAATATAGAGATGGTAAATTACTTTCCTACTGCAGCATAACAAATTACCACTAATTAAAATAGCTTAAAGCAATATCCATTTATTACCTCACAGTTCTGTAAGCCGAAGTCTGACGTGATGTAGCTGGGTTCTCTGTGAAGGGTGGTACTAGCGAAAATCTAGGTATCTGCAGGGGCTGTGGTTCTTGTTGGCAACTTAGGGTTCTCTTCCAAGTTCGTTTCCTTCTCATGCCTTCCATGGGGACTTTGGCATCTTCAAGCCAGCAATGGCTTTGAATCCTATGCCCTAGTCTTCTGCTTGTCAGGGCTCATAATCATGGGGGTGCGCTACCTGGATAATCCGGGACCATCTCCCTATTGTAACGTCAGCTGATTAGTAATCTTAACCACATGGATGAAGCCCCTTTTCCATGCAGTGGGATGTGATCATGGAAGTCACATCAGATGGTGGCGATTATGGGGTCCAACCCAATATTGAGATGATAAATAACTTGATACAAAAGATCAAAGGATCTGAACAGACATTTCACCAAAAAGATATATGAGTAACAACTAAGCACGTGAAAAGATGCTTAATGTCTTTGTTGATGCGACGCAAAATCACCAAGTGATACTGCTATGCACCCAATGGTACCAGTAAAATTGAGAAAGTTTGACGAGACCAAGTATTGGCAGGTATTTGGAACGTGGAACATGCCTCTGTCACTGGTAGTAATTCAAATAGTACAGCTGCTTTGTTAAAATAGTTTTACAGTTTCTTCTAAAGCTAAACACACACTTACCATTGGATCTAATGATCTCACTCCTCAGTATTTATCCCAAAGAAATGAAAACCTCTGTCCGCTTAATGACTGGCACTCAGATGTTTATAGCAGCTTTATTCATAATAGCTCCAAACTGAAACAAGACGAATGCTGGTCAACAGATGTTAAGTGAAGAAGCCAGACACACGAAAAACTATGTACTGAATGTTCCATTTACATGCAATTCCATAAAATTCAAAACTGAAGAGACAAAGAGTAATGGTTGCCAGGGGCTGGTAGTGGGGGGAGAAATGGACTGGAAAGGGACAGGAGGGAGATTTTTGGGATGTTCTAGATCATGACTGTTGTGATGGTCACATGACTGTATTCACTTGTCAAAACTCATCAAATTGTTCACTTAAAATTGGTGACTTTCACATATGCAAATTCTATCTCAATAAAACTGATTTTTATTTTTTATTTTAAGATTTATTCATTTATTTGAGAGAGAGAGAGAGGAGAGAGAGAGCGAGCGAGCGAGCTCACGAGAATGGGGGTGGAGGGGCAGAGGGAGAGGGAGAGACAGTCTTAAGCAGACTCTGTGCTGAGCATGGAGCCCGATGCTGGGCTTGATCTCACGACCCTGAGATCATGACCTGAACTGAAACCAAAAGTTGGACTTAACAGACTGAGCCATCCAGGCACCCTTAAAGCTGACTTTTTAAATTTTTTTTTAAGATTTTATTTATTTATTTGACAGAGAGAGACACAGCGAGAGAGGGAACACAAGCAGGGGGAGTGGGAGAGGGAGAAGCAGGCTTCCTGCAGAGCGAAAAAAAGTGAAAAGAAACACGTATATTTAAAAAGCATATGAAAAGAAAACAGAGATCCCAACTTTGAGACCCTCTGCTCGGAGTCTTAAAAGGCTGCACAGTGTTGGTCATGCGAGGCACAGGTGGATTCCTCACTGGCAGAATGAATTTCCTTGTGGTTGCAAAACTCATGGCAGCTTACTTCTTCAATGCCAGCAGTACAGCATCTCTCTGGCTTTGAATTTCTCCCTTCAGGGAGGTCCAGGGCTCTCTTTTAAATGGCTCCCTGGATTAGGTCAGGCCCAAGTAGGAGAATCTCCCTTTTGATTAACTCAGACTCAGCTGATTAGGGACCTTAATGACGCCTGCAAAATCCCTTTACCTTTGCTGTATAACATAATATAATCATGGGAGTGAGATCCCACTGTGTTCACAAGTCCCACCCACAATCACGGGGAGTTCAGTATACACTAAGATGCCCGTACACCCCAGGGTGAGGGGGGCAGAAATCTCCAGTGCCATCTTGGAATTTTGCCTACTACATAGACTCTTTGTTTAAAAGGATTTCTTTGCTGGGAATTCTTTCCATCTTTCCCTCTTGCCACCATCTTTGTTTGTCAAAATCTTATTTATCCTTGGAGACCTGGCTCAGATTCCCTTTTTTTTTTTTTTAGATTTTATTTATTTATTTGAGACAGAGAGAATGAGACAGAGAGAGCATGAGAGGGAGGAGGGTCAGAGGGAGAAGCAGGCTCCCTGCCGAGCAGGGAGCCCGACGCGGGATTCGATCCCGGGACTCCAGGATCATGACCTGAGCCGAAGGCGGTCGCTTAACCAACTGAGCCACCCAGGCGCCCCAGATTCCCTTCTTATTTACAACCATATTAAGGTCTTGGGCAGATAAAAGTTGGGGTTCACCTTCCTCTCTCTGAGTCCAGATGATTTCGTCTTTGTCAGCATTGTGTGTCTAGACACACGTGTATGCATTCACTTGAATGGATCATATGGTACCTGCTGCCTGTTGTGGATATTTTCGTCTCTTCCTCCCGCTGCCTCACATCTGCCATCTCCATCAACACAGAGAGCCTGCACTCAAAAACAAGACAAAACACAACCTTCTATGTTTTTCTTTCTACTCGTATAACCCCACAATCCTACAAAGTGCACCACACACGGACACGCACGCATACAGGTATAAGGGCATTTTCTTGTGGGGGAGGATAGTCATTGTTTTATGAAAATGGTATTATGTAATAGACTCTTTTCTGCGTCCTGATGTTCTCACTCAATATTTTGTAGAAACACTCAAGTCATCTCATATAGCTCTAACTTTAGGTTAGTTCTTTACATGGAGGTGCAACATGCCGCGTATTGGATATACTTGCAAAGTTCTTGCCTCCTCTCCAGAAATGGGAATTTGCTTTGCTTCTGGTTCTGTGCCGTTTAAACAATGCTACAGTACGTGTTCCTGTCCACACTGGTACGGATGGGATGGATTTCCAGCAGCTCAAGAGCTGGGTGTAAACCAGGCCGTTCACACTTTTTAAATTTTATTAAGTGTTGCCAGATTACGTTCAGAGAAGACTGTACTATTCCACATTTCTACTAGAGTATAGGAGGGTTCACTTGCCCCATGGCCCAGCTAGCAGTAGGATTTATAGCCCTTTTAAATTTTTATCAGTCTTACAGGGATAGTCACAACTCAGAGCTGAATACGAAATTTCCTGACTACTGGTGAATTTAAACATATTTTCCTTACTTTTTCCCCTTTTTGTGGCTGTTTTTCTTCCTTTCTTTTTCTTCTCTTTCTTTTTTTCCTTTCCTTATTCTGATATTGGGATTTGCTTTTTTGGGAGTGGTCTCTTTATAACCTTTGTTCCTTTTCCTGGTTACAATGTAAGAGTGCCCTGTATACTGTAAATTTAGCCCTTTATCTATTGTTTGCTTTACAAATAATTCCACAGATTTATGGCTTACATGTAGATTTTATTTATGTAATCTTATGGTGTGCAAAATGTAAATATTCAAATATGTCTATCTTTTCTTTTATTCCTTAGAATTCCCATCCTTACTTAATTTGTGAGCTCTCTCCAACTACTGTATTGTATTTGAATTATCCTAGATTTTCTTGTAAACTTTTTATTTTCTTTTTTATAATTAAGTCTTAATAAGGCACTAGGATTTAATTTTATATAATGCATGGGATGGGATCCATTTTAACTTTAGTTTTCCTGCAATTGGGAAACCAATTTTTTTTTAAAGATTTTATTTATTTATTTGACAGAGAGAGACACAGCGAGAAAGGGAACACAAGCAGGGGAAGTGGGAGAGGGAGAAGCAGGCTTCCCACGGAGCAAGGAGCCCGACGTGGGGCTCGATCCCAGGACCCTGGCATCATGACCTGAGCCGAAGGCAGACGCTTAACGACTGAGCCACCCAGGCGCCCTGGGAAACCATTTGTGTTGGCATGGTTTGTTAAACAGCTCATTCTTGGCCATGTGAATCGAACCAGCCTTTTTATCTTATGTTACTCAGTGGTTTCTTGGGTGCAAACTTTTATTTTCTCTTTAACCATCTGGAGTACATGGAGCAAACTGGAGTGCCTCTGCTTTGTTTGGTCATCTGTTCGTTTAATGTTAGTTGGTATCTATTGTGTTCTAGGCTGAAGAAAAATGTCCATTCTCTATTCTCTGTGCTTTTCTTTTGGTCGAATATTAGATATAAGACAAGCATGGGAGAAGTATTACTCGGCCGCCAAAAAGAATGAAATCTTGCCATTTGCAGTGACATGGATGGAACTAGAAGGTATTATGCTAAGCGAAATACGTCAGTCAGAGAAAGACAAATACCATGTGATTTCACTCATTTGTGGAATTTAGGAAACAAAACAGATGAACATGTGGGAAGGGAAAAAGAAAGGAGAAAGGGAGAGGCAAACCATAGGAGACTTAATGATACAGAACAAACTGAGGGTTGCTGGAGGGTTGCTGGAGAAGGGATGGGGTAACTGGGTGACGGGCAGTGAGGAGGGCGTGTGATGTGATGAGCACTGGGTGTTATAGGCAACTGATGAATTCTACTCCTGAAACTGTTATTACACTATATGTTAACTAACTAGAATTTAAATAAAAATTCGGGAAAAACATTTTTAAAAAAGTGATTTTAAAAGTTAAAAAAACCACACACACACACACAAAAACCCCAAAAGACAAGCACTGGAGGTCCTTGTTAACCAGGGAGAATAGTCCCTTCAAGTGAATGTACCAAAGACAGGGACACCAATGCTCCAAATAAAGAGGACAGGTCTGGTGGAAAAGTGTTTGAGGCTCTAACTTCACAAGTCAAGTGAAAAGTTTCAAAGGAAGAGTATTTTCTTATATTTAACAAAAGTGATGCGCTAGTTGCAACCACATACTGATACTTAGAACCGAGAATGAAGGAAGTACTGATTTGGGGGTATCATTTTCCTGTAACCCTCCTGCACCTCACACTTAATGTTCACAGTTTGAGCAAAGGAAGTTTTGTTTTTGCAAAATACCTCCTGGCTTATGGATTTCCCCAAGGGATTCTTCATTCTTTCATACACAAATAGTTCTCTTTAAAAGCACCCATCAGCTGATCTCCTTTCACTAGTCTAACTGCCCTTTCTTCAGGCATCAGTTGGCTTTGTGAGTGCTCCCAGTGACGTCACTTTTAGGGAATTCATGAAAGGCTGGAGCTGTTGCAAGATGTGTTTTCTCACTTTGCAATTGGTTTTCATTTATTTGCATTACGTGGGCAGATGCTTTGTGTCACACGCAAGGACACTTGCCTTTGAGGACAGGGGGTGGCTGGTAGAGGGGAGACAGGTGCTGGTGGGAACCTGATTTTGGAGATTAATTGTATCAACGGTCAGTTAATAAGTGGACACTTTTGGGCTGTGATGACCTTGTTACTCTTTACGACTTTGTAGTAACTCTGGGGATTCAGTTCAAAAAGATTATGTTGACAAGGACTTTTTTCTATAAGCAGCTATAATCTATGAGAAATTTCGGGGGAGTGATCTGGTTGTTCCAGGAAGGGAAATTCTTGTCCAGTTGGGAAGCTCATGAGGAAGTGGTGATGGGGGTCTTCCTGGGGTGGCAAGAGCAGGCTAAATTGTCCTTGAAGGATGAGTTAGATTTGGACGTGCATCTTGCTTGATGGGACGGCCGGGAGCCCACAGATTGCTCCTGAGTGCACCCCTCTGAGGAGAGATTATTTTGCAAGCAGACCACCTGGTTTGCTCAGGAGAAGAAAACAACAAATATATGTATTTCTCTTTTTTTCCCCTTTGATGGAGAAGTTGCAATCATCTGGAAATTCTTTGGGGATGGTCCAAATGCCCAAGACCCCACAGACACAGACTCTTGAGCTCTGACTCCACGCTTGAAAGCCAAGGTTCCTTCTCTGCCTCTCCGGTACCAGCCCAGGGCCGGGCACGAGACAGAGCTCAAAGCAAGGGGTGTCTGTGACCCACCAACCAGGTGAGGTCAGAGGGGACACGGCCTGCTGGCCTGTAGGACATCCCACAGTGAGGATGAATGTGACTGTTCCCGGACAGATTCAGGCCAGATGTTGTGCTGAGATTGTTAGAGAGGGAGTTCCGCCCGGCCCATTGCAGGGAGGGAGACTGTAATGTCATCAGGATGTTGGGTTTGAGTCCTTGGTTGACGTGGTGTTCACCAGATTTCTCTGTTGTGAGGACCCTTTCCCCCTTTGTAACTGCTAAGTAGCATGTTAGACTTTGGGGCCATGTTGGCATCCAAAGTTTCCTCCAAATTTTCCCCCCAATGGTTTTGGCATTCACTGAGGGTCTGTACCTGAGCCTGATGGTCACACACGGTGATTTTCTACCCCCGTCATGCCTTGTGCATTTGTTAGCTTCCCTTTTTCCATGAAGAACTGTCTCTTCTAATCACCAATGTCAGTGTCAGTAAGGACTCAAGGGTTCTTTTTTTTTTTAACACTATGTGTTCACATCCATTACCATAATTGTTTTATGAGCAAATATTTCTAGATTTGGCAGTGGGAGCCCCTTTATTCCAGTTTCTGTTTCCTTGATTTGTCCCATCACCCTTTGAGTACTTCCTGGCTTTCTGGTGCAAGATAAAAATCTTTGGCAAAATCATGAAAGATGAAAAGGAAGGTGCATTGTTGTAGGAGCCGAGTCAACCAAAGGCAATAACCAATCATTTAGAATTAAGGAAAAAAAGCTCTCAATTTGGACTGTACATTAAACTGTATTTCTGTGTCCACATTAAATGTTACGAGGGTAAATAAGGTTTGGACAACTTTGCAGGAGATCGTTCTTTTAAATGACGTACACACTAAAGTGTTTAGGCATGAAATATCATGTTTGCATCATTCTCTCAAATGATTTGGTCAAAAAAAGGGGGGGTGAGGAGAATCCAGACCCATTTTGTAAATAATGCACATAGAGACAGAAGCAGGCATGGCATGGTGTTAGCAGGTGGGGATTGAGATAAAGGGGATGCTCACTGTACTTAGACTTTTTTTTTTTTTTAAGATTTTATTTATTTGACAGAGAGAGACACAGCGAGAGAGGGAACACAAGCAGGGGGAGCGGGAGAAGGAGAAGCAGGCTTCCCGCTGAGCAGGGAGCCCGACGCGGGGCTCGATCCCGGGACCCTGGGATCATGACCCGAGCCGAAGGCAGACGCTTAACGACTGAGCCAGCCAGGCGCCCCTGTACTTAGGCTTTAAAACGTTCCTGTAGCTTTGACATTTTTCAAAATAGTCAGTTGGGGGAAACAAAAATAAAATCAAATAAATCAGACAGAGAATAGGAACTGTGGGCAGAGACAAGCCTTTGGCCCTTTGCCTGCCCTATAAAACGAGCTCCTATCACTGCTGTCTCTGTGTGACAGGAGAAATCTACACACCGTTTGCTTTTACCAACTAAAGGTTAACTCTAGACAGATTTGAAGAGCAATTGTCTCTCTGTCATTCAGGAGAAGGATAATAAGGCAACGAAGGAGGCAGGGAGGGAAGGAAACAAAGAAGGATGAAGGAAGGAAGGAGTGACGGGAGGCAGGAATTTAAGGATCGGGATGTCTGAGCCAGGCGCCGTGTTGGGTACTTTCTTCTGCATTGTTCATCTATTTCTACACTTGATCTTAGCCAAAAGGCCGAGAACAACGACCTTTAAGAGACAAGAAAATTGCAGCTTAGACGAGTCAAAACCCTGTCTCGTGGGCACAACATAAAAACTGGTCATCTCAGATAATAAAGTCCGGGGGAGAAATAGGAGTAAGTCAATTAGTCATAAGGAGAGAGAGTCAAAAGCTCCCTGAACATAGAGATTGTTCACATCCTGACTGTAGAGGCCACCTTTAGGCAGCAGGCTTGAGGGAGAGAAGGTAGAAAGGGCCCACGGCCACCCTCTGGCAGAATCCAGATGGGTCCATCAGGAGACTCCCCTCAAAATATCCACAGGCCCTAACTGACCCATGGGCTACTTACAACCAGGCACAGTTACCAGAACGGGAAAATTCCAAATGTCCCCGTACCTCCTCACCTTCCCCCTTGAAATACAGCCCCGACCCACTGCCTCGGGGCAGACGGTCTCTCCTTTGCTGTCCTGCCCACTGCTCACTTGTGGTGTATTCGATAAACTGCTATCCCCTGCCTCAGGTGAATCCTTTCACCTGGTCCTTCGCCATATTTGGGGCCCCCCCATCTGCTCTGGAGAAACACCACACTGACCATGGTTTACCTGTTTTTCAGGGAGAGCTTTGTAGCAGGAGGGGCTATGGATCCTGGAAAAGCCACCCGGACCTCTCCCTTCAGCGGCACCTTGGCCCAGAGGGCGAGTCCGGAGAGCAGGTACTGTCCCCCTCTGCCTGGTACCTGTTCCGAGGAAGCCCTGGCGCCCCTTCCCCAGCAGGTGGCCCACCCATGTCTTCGCAGCAGGGAGGGAGGCCCCTGGGGACGTGGCCTGTGGGTGAGCCGTGAGGGGGCGGTGGGGCAGGTCAGGGTGCAGCCTCCGGACCCCCGGCCTGCGCCTCGTGGGAGTCACAGCTCCCCGGGCAGAAACAAAGCAGCTTCCTCCTCCGTCTGAAGAGCTACGAGGCCTGCAGGCTTCTGCCCCCTGCCCCACGATGCAGTGGCAGGCGTGTGAAAATTAGGATATTTTATTTAGGGTGAATGGGTGGGTCTATCCACCCCTCCCCAGCCCGCCCCCCTCCATGCCCTGCCGCCCGGGAAGGAAAGGACACGTCTGCTAAGACACTCTCTGATTGCACTCGGGTAGAGATTTAAGCAAATTAGCCAATTAAGGCAGCCCCACTAACTACATTCCACATTCAGGCAGTTCGCTATTTACTTCCCACATGGACAAAGAAACTAAAAAAGGAACCAAATCAACATCTCAGGAAGGAAAAATATCTTTAATGAAAGAATTAAAATGAAGGATTTCTTGATTATCGAAAGCATCCGAAATGATTCTCACTCCAAGGTCGAGAGCCAGTGGCCCTTCTCAGACCAGTTTCTGTCATTCCTTCTGGAAGATGCTGAGGAGAGAAGTGGTCTCAGCGGTTTCGGGGCTCACGATCCCCTTCCAGGGAAGTGGGGGAAAGGAGAAAGCTGGGGTCTGGACCCCGGGGGCAGAGCCCAAATCTGATATCAGGGTTTCCCCCCAGAAGTCAGGCTTGTGCTGGAGCTGTGACCCCAAGGGCGTGTTGGTCACCTGGTGCTTTAGGAGAAAATGGCCCTGGTTTGTAGCCATGGTGTAAATCCTCCTGCCAGGCCGATGCCAAGCTAGCAGGTCGTAAACTTCCTGAACATTCCACAGTCGGCTCTCAGAGCTGCATCCTCTGCACACGGTGGGTGTGAGGGACCAGGCGGGTCCCCTCTGGGGGGTCTCCTGGCAGATGTCAGGGTGGGGGCCACCATGGGGCCGCGGTGGGCGTGCACATCTCAGCACAGAGCAGCGAGCGAGCCTCGCCCACAGAGTCCGGGAAGAGGAGGATCTGGCAGATTCCAGGCCAGTTAACACTGGCGGAGAGAAGCCCGCGGGCAGAGCACGGGCAGGCTCTCCGGGGGAGAACCCACTCTGAGGGACTAGGAGAGGCCCTGGGGAGACTCCAGAACCCCGAGGCTGTTTGGGAAGGACTCTCCTTTGATGAGGCTGTGGAAGTCAGACCTGGAGGGAAGGGTAGTGAATGGGCTACAATTCTACCAGAAAAATTAGGCAAAAAATTAATGCTTGATTCTTTTTGATTACTCTAAGAATTAGAGCACATCTCCCACTATCACCTAGAAGTTGTTAAACGTGAGATAAAAACTTATTTTTCCATCAAATGTAGTTTCATTTTTCTGAATAAAGCCTTTGTTCAGAAGAGGTGGTTGAGAACAGGAACTCCCTGCCAGTTACTAGCTGGGCAACCTTCCTGCCTCAGCGTCCTCATCTGTGAAATGGGGATGATAATAACAGTATCTACGGTGTGGAGGATTGACTGCTTTAATGTATGTAGAGTACTGACAACAGTCCTGGCCTGAAGTAAAAGGTAAATGTTGGTTAAATACATCACAAATATTTGCTACGAAACTTTGGTACCCAATTTAACTGGATTTGCCTAAAATTGCCGTTTTATCTGTTTGGATCATCCTCACATAATAAAGACCTCATGTCATCATGCGTGGTCTTTGCTGGGAAGGAAAAACAATGGCATCATGAGAGGGGCTTTGGGGGACCAGACCTGGGCCCTGGGTCAGGGTGTGGGCCGATGAGAGACATAGAAGCATCCCTCCAAGGAGGGGACATTTCATCTGAGACCTGACAGGTGGGGTGCAGGTAACTAAGTGAGGGATTGGGGGTGGGGTAGATACTCCAAGAGGAGGGAACAGCATGTGTAAAGGCCCTGAGGTGCCAGGTGTGTCCAAGGCCAGAGGAAAGACTAGTGTGGCTGGGACCCCATGGACACTGTGAGTGTTGGGCGGTGGGTGTGGTGAGGGGCAGGGACCTGGGGGAGTTTGGGCTCCGTCTTAAGGGCTGAGGGCCCTCTGGAAGGCTTGAAGCAGGGGTGTGACTGGGATCAGACTGGCCTCTTTGGATGTTCCCAGTTTATACTGGGATGCTTTCCTGGTCTGGGGCTCTTGTTTTCCTCCTCGTTCCCCGTCACAGCCTGTTTCACAGCGAAGGGCCTGGGTGGGACCGCGGAGCTCTGGGCCTTGGTCACATCTCAGAGAAAACCAGTGCAGAAGGTCAGAAATACTGAGCAGGGAACTCCGGTGTGGGCAGCAGGGGTCTGGAGTCAGTCAGCAACGGTGTCTTGTTCTGCGGCCAAGTCAGATGCAGGGCTTCGAGCAGAAGCTTCGGGATGGGTGCAGAGTCATGGGGACGATGGGCTCCGAATGGCAGGACCAGCTTTGGGGGCGTTGACCGGTGAGCACTGTGGCCGGGATTCAGATCCCACCCGGGCGACTGTGTGCACGGGGCACTGGGAGACGCAGGTGCATTCTCCCCAGGACACACGTCAGGATGTCCTCAGATCGAGACTCTTCTTGGAACCCCAGCAGAAGCAGGTTCTCTCCCATCTCTCAGGCTGCTTTGTCCTGCACTGGGCAACACCAAGCAAGATCAGAGGGAGTGTGCACTTTATCAATGCTGGAGCTGAGGCCCAAGGAGGGCATGTGGTCTGCCCAGCTCTCACGCGGTGGCAGAGCTGGGACCCCAACACCTGCCTTCGGCTCAAGGAATCTCAGAGATGCTTCGACACGTCCTCTAGATGTTGGCAAACACCCTCTGCGCCCGTGGTTTGCACCCCTGCGAGATGAGCAAATTATTGCAATTCCTCCAGGGGGTACACCCGGGCCTCTCTGGTTCGTCTGTGTTTGTTGTGGGTTGAATGCACGGCTTCATTAAGTAAATCAAGGGGCATTTGGAGTAAAATATAGAGAATTAACTAAAAATCAGGGGAGCAGTGAAGTCCGTCACGGGGACGTTTATGAATAATTAAGGGACCAATGCCCGGCTCTATTTCAACGAGACGCACGCTCGGCCTGTCGCTTCTCCCTGCCTGGCACGGGCGAGCCTTTGTTTTGCAGCGTGACGAGTCTTCTAATTAAATCTTATTTGTCAAGAAGGCGAGATGTATTTGTGTTTCCCCAGGCTCCCATTGTTGTAAACTTTGCAGTGCTTCCTCTGAAAAATGCTCCTTTTCTGCTCGGCAGAGCCGGCTTGCTGGTGGTCCCCTCTCCCACTGCGAGGGGGAAATGCTGCAAGTTCTCTGTCAGGCCGTCCATTCCCCCCTTAAAGGGTCCCTGACATCACCGTCCGAAGATTATGGCTGGGGAAAAAGAATACAACTGCACGTTTACATAGCGCGGCAGGGCGGAGTCGCTCCCCTTGCACTCCGATCGCGGAGCCTGTCGATCCCCGTGTTAATGACCTCTGGCTCCAAATACGGTCATCTCTGCCTGTCATGTGGGGGGGTCGCTCTTGACACCGTGTCAGCTTCTCAGAAGCCTGTAATGCGCTCCAATTAGCACCGCGTCCTTCATCTCCTACCACTCAGTCTAACGGCTCTACTTCGTGTCCCTCGGCAACACGCACACCATGCGTGTCATCTGTACCTCTGTGTGGAGTAGGAAGGGCTCAAGTTCAAGGTCCCTGGTGGGAAACAACACAACTTCAAGTTCAGGGACATCCTCTGCAATCAGCATCAACTACTCGTCAAGAAAACAAGACCTTGGCATTGTTGGTGAGTAGCAGATCCTTTATGAGCTCATCAGCATAATCCACGGTCCCTGATCTGTATCAATATCAATAAGAAACCACTTGAGAGGATTGGGAAAACATGGCATCCCTCCCTCCTCCTCCTCCCAGTCCACATTGACTCATTCATGTATGAAATTGTGTCTTTGTAATGGCGAAACATGAAAGATCCTGTGTAGTCAAATTAATATCATGGGAGCAGAGAGTGGAAATAGGTTATTATATGTCCCCTTGTTCACCCTCCTCCCAGCAGATGGAAGTAAGAAACAGGAGGCCCAGATGCAAGTGTGAATTCACGTGCAAGTGTTCGGAAGAACCAGCACAGGCTGAGAAAGGGAAAGCGGGGTCGATGTCCCAGGTAATGTGTGGGAAAGACTTTTATTAAAAGCATCACTGTCATCCAGGCACAGCTTTTAGATTCTGTCACAGGTTGTGCATCCTGTCTCTTGTCAATGAGCCTCAACGTTTATGCCAACATCTAGAGGACGTGTCGAAGCGTCTCTGAGATTCCTTGAGCCGAAGGCAGGTGTCGGGGTCCCAGCTCTGCCACCGCGTGAGAGCTGGGCAGACCACCTGCCCTCCTTGGGCCTCAGCTCCCGCACTGATAAAGTGCACACTCCCCCTGATCTTGCTTGGTGTTGCCCAGTGCAGGACAAAGCAGCCTGAGAGATGGGAGAGAACCTGCTTCTGCTGGGGTTCCAAGAAGAGTCTTGATCTGAGGACACCCTGACGTGTATCCTGGGGAGAATGACGCCTTGAAGTTGCAAATGGGTTGTGCAGGAATCACAGCCTCTCATGGAACAGCAAACCTTCCACTTACCCAAAGTTCCCATTTGGGGTGGGAGATCCCTTGCTCACCGATGGGGGGAGTAGGCGGCGGTCAGAGCACAGTGGGGTCCCGTGGACCTGCAGCGGGTCAGTTTCTGGAGTGCGAGACAGGTGAGGCTGAACAAATCGGATGGGGTGGGTAACCTGCATCGGATACATGTCCCTTACCCTCTGCATCTTTATGTCCCCATTTCCCTCTTCCAAAAAATAAGCTCCCCAGGGAAGAAACTTGGGTTTTTCTTCCCTGTTGTATCTCAGGCACTTGCAAGAGCGTCTAGCACACGGTGAGCCTTCAAGAGCTATCTAAGGAATGAACAAACATACAAACCAGTGCAGTCTCAAAACCAGCTTGGCTGGGAAAGGATGAAGTTGTGGTTCTTGACACGAGGATTTGTAGCAAATGTGGACGTAGAACCTGCAGGCGTTCCCTGAGCTGCAGCCTCTCACCTCCTCCGTGCCTTGCCTCCCGGGATGGAGGTGGGGTGGACAGGGGGGTGGGGATGGTCTGGCTCCCCGTTTCATCCCTCCCTGCCCCCTCCACTCCCCGCCAATTCCCTCCCCTCAGGGGACGCTTTCCCGGCTGCTGCCTTTGATCCAATGTTTGGGCACATCCCATTTCTTCCATTAGTCCCAGGCCGGAGTTTTACAGTAGGAATGAGGACACACAGCCTGAAACTGTTATGACTTAGCTAATGTGTCTGCTTGTCCTTCGGTCGCTCTGGGAGTCACGTTAAAGAAGCAGGAAGGTAATGCTGGCCTCATAGAATGAGTTTGGAAGTTTTCTTTCTGTTTCTATTTTTTGAAACAGCTTTAGTAGAATAGGTATTATTTCTTCTTTGAATGTTATCCAAAATCTATAAAGAACTTCTCAAACTCAACACCCAAAAAACAAATAATCAAGTCAAAAAGTGGGCAGAAGAGATGAACAGACACTTCTCTGAAGAAGACATACAAATGGCTAACAGACACATGAAAAAATGCTCATCATCATTAGCCATCAGGGACATCCAAATCAAAACCACACTGAGATACCACCTTACACCAGTTAGAATGGCAAAAATGGACAGGGAAAGAAACAACAAATGTTGGAGAGGTTGTGGAGAAAGGGGAACCCTCTTACACTGTTGGTGGGAATGCAAGTTGGTACAGCCACTTTGGAAAACTGTGGAGGTTCCTCAAAAATTTAAAAATAGAGCTACCCTATGACTCAGCAATTGCACTCCTGGGTATTTACCCCAAAGACACAGATGTAGTGAAAAGAAGGGCCATATGCACCCCAATGTTCATAGCAGCAATGTCCGCAATACCCAAACTGTGGAAAGAGCCGAGATGCCCTTCAACAGATGAATGGATAAAGAAGATGTGGTCCATATATACAATGGAATATTACTCAGCCGTCAGAAAAGATGAATACCCAACTTTTACATCAACATGGATGGGACTGGAGGAGATTATGCTAAGTGAAATAAGTCAAGCAGAGAAAGTCAATTATCATATGGTTTCACTTATTTGTGGAACATAAGGAATAACATGGAAGACATTAGGAGAAGGAAGGGAAAAAAGAAGGGGGGGAATTGGAGGGAGAGATGAACCATGAGAGACTATGGACCTGAGAAACAAACAGGGTTTTAGAGGGGAGGGGCGGGGGGGATTGGTTAGCCCGGTGATGGGTATTAAGGAGGACACGTGCTGCATGGAGCACTGGGTGTTATACGAAAACAACGGATCGTGGATCACTACATCAAAAACTAATGATGTGGGGCGCCTGGGTGGCTCAGTCGTTAAGCGTCTGCCTTCGGCTCAGGTCATGATCCCAGGGTCCTGGAATCGAGTCCCGCATCAGCTCCCTGCTCCGCGGGAAGCCTGCTTCTCCCTCTCCCACTCCCCCTGCTTGTGTTCTCTCTCTCGCTGTGTCTCTCTTTGTCAGATAAATAAATAAAATCTTAAAAAAAAAAAAACTAATGATGTAATGTATGGTGACTAACATAACATAATAAAATTAAAAAAAAAAAAAGAAGAAGCAGGAAGGTGTTTGCTGAGCACACTCCCCACACTGGGCAGCAAATCCTTCCTTGGAGGCAGATGGGGGCATCACACCTCCCGCCCACCCCTGACAGGGGATGGTCACCAGGGGACAGAGGTCACAGCCCCGGCCTGACCTCGGGCTGGCCGGGTGTGTGTGAACAGGCAGGACCCTCTTGGAATGAGTCTACACAATGGAAAGAGCACTGAATCCCTCAGATCCTGAGATGCACCTGTTTCCATGCTAATAGCCCTCTAATGTGGTGGCGTCCTCTGATCGCCGGGCCTTGTGATTACATCGTGATTTAACTGTCAGTGTTGTCTTGCTTAGTGACACATGACACGGTGATGCATCATCGCATCCATTTGTCTGAGATGTGGGGAGCGCAGTGTCATCTGCCCCTGACCAGCTGTTGGGAAGGTCAGATGTGCCCCGTGAGGTCGAGCGGCCCTTGCGAATCATAAACCACCGCACGGCCGTTCGTTCGGGCTCTGCCTGCTGAGCGTCTTTGGCGGACGTGCCTCCTCTCCAGGCCCCAAGGTCCTCATCCTTTACCAGGGATGGGGGAACGGACGTGACCTTGAGATTTGCTCTCCTGGGGGCTGGGGTGGAGGGGTGTCTCCGGAAACCCCAGGCCGGGGAGCACAGCCAGGCCGCTCTGAGCAGAGATCTTCCAGACGAAATGGAGTGGAAACCTGGGATGAGACGTCTCCCAGGTGCTTCCAGACTCACGTTCTAGGATGGATAAGGGTCTCCTGAGGTCCCGAGGGCCAGGCAGCCGGTAGAGGTTGGTGTGCCCACCTCTGGGGCACCAGTCACACGCACCCTGGTGGGATTGGGCCCTGGAGGTGTGCAGTGAGCGACCCGCATGTCCACGCCTGTGACCTTGGTGCCGCTCTTCCAGGAAGGGGTGACCGGCCCCGAGCACGTGCTGCCCCTTGGGCCCAGGGAAAGCGGCCCCTGCAGGGGAAATGGAAACCTGAGGAATGACACCGTCCCCGGGAAGTGCGGGCAGTGACACACGGGTGTGTGTCGGCGGAGTCTACACCAGGCGAATGCAGCCTGTCACTTGTTCCTGCTCTGATCCGATTACGGGCAATCGACCGGATGCTCTGCAGTAAAAGGAGAGCCCAGCCAGGCACCTGCAGGCGGGAGTTTCCAGGAGAGTGACAGTTCTGACAGCCCCCGCGGCACCGACCACAGCGTGGGAGCCACACTGGGGACAGAGAGTGTGCAGATGACCTGACCCGAGGCATTTGTACCCATGAGCCTCAGCTCCTGGTTTGCTACTTTCAGAAACTGTGGCTTTGTTTTCCTACATGAAAAATCATTTTTATTATTAAAGTTGTAAATATTCATTGTACAAATAAATAATCCTGTGAGCATAGTCCTGCAGCATTTCTGCTGGAAATTCTGGAAAAGGAGAGCTGCCTTTTCCGTAAAGAGCCATCCTGTGTCCCCTGAGCCCGCCTGCCTGTGCAGAGAAGCTGAGAGTCATTAGTTCGGCATTCAAGGCTCACGGTGGTCCATCCCAAGTGACACGTAGGGGACAGGGCCATTTCTGGCTTCCCATGAGCCACCCCCCACCCGGGGGCTACCTGCCCTCCTTTTGGGAATCTCCCATCCTGTGTGAGGGTGTTGCAGGATCTTGCCCGGTGACACCTTCCACTGTGAAAACTGAGGCTCGAGGTCCCCCCTCTCCCACCCTGCTTTCCTGGCAGTGGGCGCTGGCCTAAGGCTGGCCTGTCACATGCTCTTTCCTGAGACTTGGTTTTGAGCAAGTGAAGGAAAGAAGGTCGACTGCAGGGAGGTCACGTGTCCCAGGGCAGCATCTGGGTCAGCTGGTTCCGGGTGTGAGATGCCGTGTCTTGGCCCCACGGCTCCTGTGGTTCGCACCTGGTCCCCCCGACTCCTCCAGTCTGTGGGGCTCGAGATCCTGTGGAGAAAGCCCGCTGTGCTCCTGTCACCCAGGTGGGTCTCCGTCGCTCACAGCCAAGGACCCGACTGCACCATGGGCGGCCTGGCGGGGTAGGTGATGTCCCTCAGCACCCGCCCTCCTGCTACCGGAGGAAATGATAATCCTCTGGGGCCAGTTCTTAGCTACCTCCCTGTTTTGAAACTCTGAGATCTTGTCTCAGGCGAGAAAACAGGGTCCATGTAAGGTGCGTTCTGGTCGTGCAGACACCCGGTGAGACCACTGGACCCAAGCAAGGAGGGGCGCGCACTGCCAGGACGGGGGACATGAGCAGGAAGTGGCAAGCGGGAGGTGAAGCCCAGGCTTGAGAGGACAAGCCGTCCCCATACTGGATGGCCATTCTGCCCCTTTCCCTGGGGCCTCCTGTCCTCCCCGGCCATCCATGCAATCTCTCTCGTCTCCCTGCCTCTCCGATGACATGGCTGGAAATGGTGGCCCCTGGTCACCCAGTGTGTGTCTCCTTAGTTCAGTGATATTTGGCACTTTCTTATTGGCCCTGATTAGGTCAAACGTGGCTGCTGGAGGCCACCCTGCGAGTGTGCGGGGCTGGCATGGGAGAAGGACCGCAGGTGAGCACGGGCCTCAGTTTGTCCACCTCGGAACCCTGGGGACGGTGTCTGTTTCAGGGACGCTGTGCGGGTCGTCGACACACACCTCCCTCGCCGAGTGTCGGAATGGATTAACCGACCCCCCTATCAGAGGGATCTACAAATTACTTTTTAATAAATGGCCTCTTTGGAAAGTGCTCCAGGGAGAAAGATGATCTCTGGTTCTTATAGCCCAAGTCTGTTTCCCTTTGAGATAAGGACTGATTTGTAACACTCATCATAAAGCATTAATTTTACTTTTGTGGGACGAACTCCAGAAGCATTTCTATTTCGCAAGCCTATCAAATTATAGGCGGTTTTGAGCAAGAGTTTTCATAAGCAGCGTGTCTGGCTTGCTGTCAATAATACGAGAAGTCTCAAAAATAATTAGATTATCTCCCTCCATCTCCCCTCCCCAGTGAGCTGATATGTGTGAAAATGTAAGGAAGGGGCTCTGTGCCGAAGGCTCCATGTCCACACAGAGCATGACAAGCCCGCCTTCCCCAGCCATGCGAGCTTTGATTTTCTTGGTCTTCTTTTTAATCAGGCCTCCTTTTTTTGTTTGTTTGTTTCATTTTAATGTGTTGAAATATAAACTGCATACCATGACATTTGCCCCTTTAAAGGGTACAATTCAATGGTTTTTAGTATTCACAAGCTTGTGTGAACATCACTACGAATGCCAGAACATTTTCATCCCTTCAAGAAGACCCCACACCCATGAGCAACCGCTCCCTGCAACCGTCTTAGGTGATCACAGAACCTATTTTCTGTTTCTATGGATCTGCCTGTTCTGGACATTTCTTATAAATGGAATCATTTGTGCCTGGCTTCTTTCACTTAACCTAATGTTTTCAGGATTTATCCACATTGTAGCATGCATCTTTCCTTTTTATGGCTGCATAATAGTTCATGCAATGGTTTTATGTGTAGAACAGTTCATATTTCAACAAACAAGCAAACAAACAAACAAAGCAATGGAAGGTCTCATGTTGCTGACGAGTCTAGAGGTGTGGTGAGCAGGATCCTGAAGTGATTCCTAATGGCCCTCATATAATCTCCTCTTGATTGTGGGTACAGCCCGTAAATATGATGAGATATTAATCCTGTGGTTATGTGATGTTATGTGACAAAAAGGATTGTGCAAGTCTAGTTCAGGTCGTTACTTAGTTGACTCAGTTAATCAAAAGAGAGATCATGCAGGTGCACCCGACTTAATGACTCCCGCTCTTTTAATCTGAGTCTAGGGATAAGAGATAGAGGACGGTGGGGATTCAGAGCATGTGAGGGATTCAATGTGCTGTTGTTGGCTTGAAGAAGGAGGGACCCAAGTGACAAAGACAGTGGGAGTCCTCTAGGAGCTGTGGATGGTCCCAGGTGGACTTCCAGCAAGAACACGGGCACTTGAGGCTGAGGGACACACGACACTGAATTATGCCAACCACATGAGCTGGCTCAGAGGCATATTGTTTCTGTCAGAGCATCCAGGTGAGAACTCAGCACCTTGCTTTCAGCCTTGTGATGCCCTGAGCTGAGAGCCTACTCATGCTGTGCTGAACTCCTAACCTACCGAACTGTGACCTAAAAATCAGATGTTGGGTGATATGGAGTGTGTGGTAATCTGATGTAGCAGTAGAAAACGAATGCAAGAAACACTCTGACTTCAGGTATGGCTGTATCCAGGTACTTAAAAAAATGTCACCAGGACTCAGTTTCTCTGCATCTCTCAAGTCTAATCCCTTCCCCCTACTCAGGTCTCAATAATGTTTGGGGTCCCTTCGTGGGGAGGGCACCAGCTGCTCCTTCTTCACCCTCCCTCCTCCTCTGCTCCCTCCAGTGCCTCCAGGGTTGGGACAGCAGCAGGAATGTGGAGGCATGGTACAGGAGAAAGGGTCTTTGCCTTTTTCATGCCAGTGATGGCTGATGTGTAGCAGGTAAACTCTTGTCTGGTATGTTTCCTTCATTAATTCATCATTCATTCATTGAATAAATACTTACCAAGCACTGGAACGGCAGGCACTGTTCTTGGCACTTGGGATACAGCCATCGAGAAGACACAACACCTGCTCACATGGAGCTTGCATTTCCATTAAGACAGACAAGCAGAAGCCAAATATCTATGTACATTATTTAGTACCTTAGAGGGTTCCAAGTGCTATGGATAAAGGCAATGGGGGGTCGGGGTGTGTGGTCCCTTGACCCCCTATAGTTCTCTGCAGCATTCATGCCTCCCTGAGTGCAGACTGCCTAGGGCTTGTGATGGTATTTTCAGGTGAATTTCTTGTTCTTCTCAACAGTGGGAGGCAGCTGGGAGCGTCTTGGTTCTCCACAGGGACCGTCAATTAACTAAACCTGCAGGCACCTTGACAAAGGGCAATGAGCTCAGGTAACGTGGCTAAACATACCTGCACAGACGGAGTCTAGCACAGGGACGCGGAGGCCAAAATTATTTGCAAGTCCATTTGTCAGTCAATCAATATTTGTTAATAGACAACATCCTGGGGAACAGGCATGCATTCATTCCTGGCCTTCATGGAGATTCCAGTCTAGAAGGGGAGATAGCCGTTCAAAGAATAAATAAGAATGATCACATGATAATTTGAGGGTGTACAAAAGGCTCTGAGGGGAATATTGGATTCTGGGAAAGTCTAGCATTTTCCTTGGGGTCAGGGGACAAGGCCTAGGGCTTAGGGGTTGGGAATGGAGGGAAAGCATATGGAAAGGGAAGACACCAAGGGGAAATAAGAATTCGCCAATGACTGCAGGTGGGGGGAGGGGAAGAGTGGTTCAGGCAAAGGGAACAGCATGGACCAAAGCCTGGAGGTGAGGACGATACCATGGGTTCCTTTTTTTTTTAATTTTTTTTTTAATTCTTATGTTAATCCCCATACATTACATCATTAGTTTTAGATGAAGTGTTCCATGATTCATTGTTTGTGCATAACACCCAGTGCTCCATGCAGAACACGCCCTCCTCAATACCCACCACCAGGCTAACCCATCCTCCCACCCCCCTCCCCTCTAGAACCCTGTTTGTTTTTCAGAGTCCATTGTCTCTCATGGTTCGTCTACCCCTCCGATTTCCCCCGCTTCATTCTTCCCCTCCCGCTACCTTCTTCTTCTTCTTTTTTTTTTTCTTAACATATATTGCATTATTTGTTTCAGAGGTACAGATCTGAGATTCAAGTGTCTTGCACAATTCACAGCGCTTACCAGAGCACATACCCTCCCCAGTGTCTATCACCCAGTCACCCCATCCTTCCCACCCCACCCCCCACTCCAGCAACCCTCAGTTTGTTTCCTGAGGTTAAGAATTCCTCATATCAGTGAGATCACATGATACATGTCTTTCTCTGTTTGACTTATTTCACTCAACATAATACCCTCCAGTTCCATCCACGTCGTTGCAAATGGCAAGATCTCATTCCTTTTGATGGCTGCATAATATTCCATTGTATATATATACCACATCTTCTTTATCCATTCATCTGTTGATGGACATCTTGGCTCTTTCCACAGTTTGGCTATTGTGGACATTGCTGCTATAAACATCGGGGTGCACGTACCCCTTCGGATCCCTACTTTTGTATCTTTGGGGTAAATACCCAGTAGTGCAATTGCTGGATCATATGGTAGCTCTATTTTCAACTTTTTGAGGAACCTCCATACAGTTTTCCAGAGTGGCTGCACCAGCTTGCATTCCCACCAACAGTGTAGGAGGGTTCCCCTTTCTCCGCATCCCCGCCAACATCTGTCATTTCCTGACTTGTTAATTTTAGCCATTCTGACTGGTGTGAGGTGGTATCTCATTGAGGTTTTGATTTGGATTTCCCTGATGCCAAGCGATATTGAGCACTTTTTCATGGGTCTGTTGGCCATTTGGATGTCTTCTTTGGAAAAATGTCTGTTCATGTCTTCTGCCCATTTCTTGATTGGATTCTTTGTTCTTTGGGTGTTGAGTTTGATGAGTTCTTTATAGATTTTGGATACTAGCCCTTTATCTGATATGTCATTTGCAAATATCTTCTCCCATTCTGTCGGTTGTCTTTTGGTTTTGTTGACTGTTTCCTTTGCTTTGCAAAAGCTTTTTATCTTGATGAAGTCCCAATAGTTCATTTTTGCCCTTGCCTCCCTTGCCTTCGGCGATGTTTCTAGGAAGAAGTTGCTTCGGCTGAGGTCAAAGAGGTTGCTGCCTGTGTTCTCCTTTAGGATTTTAATGGACTCCTGTCTCACATTGAGGTCTTTCAACCATTTGGAGTCTATTTTTGTGTGTGGTGTAAGGAAATGGTCCAGTTTCATTCTTCTGCATGTGGCTATCCAATTTTCCCAACACCATTTGTTGAAGAGACTGTCTTTGTTCCATTGGACATTCTTTCCTGCTTTGTCAAAGATGAGTTGACCATAGAGTTGAGGGTCCATTTCTGGGCTCTCTATTCTGTTCCACTGATCTATGTGTCTGTTTTTGTGCCAGTACCATGCTGTCTTAATGATGACAGCTTTGTAATAGAGCTGGAAGTCCGGAATTGTGATGCCGCCGGCTTTGCTTTTCTTTTTCAACATTCCTCTGGCTATGCGGGGTCTTTTCTGGTTCCATACAAATTTTAGGATTATTTGTTCCATTTCTTTGAAAAAAGTGGATGGTATTTTGATGGGGATTGCATTGAATGTGTAGATTGCTCTAGGTAGCATTGACATCTTCACAATATTTGTTCTTCCAATCCATGAGCATGGAACGTTTTTCCATTTCTTTGTGTCTTCCTCAATTTGTTTCATGAGTATTTTATAGCTTTCTGAGTACAGATCCTTTGCCTCTTTGGTTAGATTTATTCCTACGTATCTTATGGTTTTGGGTGCAATTGTAAATGGGATCGACTCCTTAATTTCTCCTTCTTCTGTCTTGTTGTTGATGTATAGGAATGCCACTGATTTCTGTGCATTGTTTTTATATCCTGCCACTTTACTGAATTCCTGTATGAGTTCTAGCAGTTTTGGGGTGGAGTCTTTTGGGTTTTCCACATAAAGTATCATATCATCTGCAAAGAGTGAGAGTTTGACTTCTTCCTTGCCAATTTGGATGCCTTTGATTTCTTTTTGTTGTCTGATTGCTGTGGCTAGGACTTCCAATACTATGTTGAATAGCAGTGGTGATAGTGGACATCCCTGCCGCGTTCCTGACCTTAGGGGGAAAGCTCTCAGTTTTTCCCCATTGAGAATGATATTCGCTATAGGTTTTTCATAGATGGCTTTTATGATATTGAGGTATGTACCCTCTATCCCTATTCTCTGAAGAGTTTTGATCAAGAAAGGATGCTGTACTTTGTCAAATGCTTTTTCTGCATCTATTGAGAGGATCATATGATTCTTGTTCTTTCTTTTGTTAATGTATTGTATCACATTGATTGATTTGCGGATGTTGAACCAACCTTGCAGCCCAGGGATAAATCCCACTTGGTCATGGTGAATAATCCTTTTAATGTACTGTTGGATCCTATTGGCTAGTATTTTGGTGAGAATTTTTGCATCCATGTTCATCAGGGATATTGGTCTGTAATTCTCCTTTTTGATGGGGTCTTTGTCTGGTTTTGGGATCAAGGTAATGCTGGCCTCATGAAATGAGTTTGGAAGTTGTCCTTCCATTTCTATTTTTTGGAACAGTTTCAGAAGAATAGGTATTAATTCTTCTTGAAATGTTTGGTAGAATTCCCCTGGGAAGCCATCTGGCCCTGGGCTTTTGTTTTTTGGGAGATTTTTGATGACTGCTTCAATTTCCTTAGTGGTTATAGGTCTGTTCAGGTTTTCTATTTCATCCTGGTTCAGTTTTGGTAGTTGGTACATCTCTAGGAATGCATCCATTTCTTCCAGGTTATTTAATTTGCTGGCATAGAGTTGCTCATAATATGTTCTTATAATTGTTTGTATTTCTTTGGTGTTGGTTGTGATCTCTCCTCTTTCATTCATGATTTTGTTGATGTGGGTCATTTCTCTTCTCTTTTTGATAAGTCTGGCCAGGGGTTTATCAATCTTGTTAATTCTTTCAAAGAACCAGCTCCTAGTTTCGTTGATCTGTTCTACTGTTCTTTTAGTTTCTATTTCATTGATTTCTGCTCTGATCTTTATTATTTCTCTTCTCCTACTGGGTTTAGGCTTTATTTGTTGTTCTTTCTCCAGCTCCTTTAGGTGTAGGGTTAGGTTGTATACTTGAGACCTTTCTTGCTTCTTGAGAAAGGCTTGTATTGCTATATACTTTCCTCTTAGGACTGCCTTTGCTGCATCCCAAAGATTTTGAATAGTTGTGTTTTCATTTTCATTGGTTTCCATGTATTTTTTTAATTCTTCTTTAATTTCCTGGTTGACCCATTCGTTCTTCAGTAGGATGCTCTTTAGCCTCCATGTATTTGAGTTCTTTCTGACTTTTGTCTTGTGATTGAGCTCTAGTTTCAAAGCATTGTGGTCTGAAAATAGGCAGGGAATGATTCCAATCTTTTGGTACCGGTTGAGACCTGATTTATGACCTAGGATGTGATCTATTCTGGAGAATGTTCCATGGGCACTAGAGAAGAATGTGTATTCCGTTGCTTTGGGGTGGAATGTTCTGAATATGTCTGTAAAGTCCATTTGGTCCAGTGTGTCATTTAAAGTCTTTATTTCCTTGTTGATCTTTTGCTTAGACGATCTGTCCATTTCAGTGAGGGGGGTGTTAAAGTCCCCCACTATTATTGTATTGTTGTCGATGTGTTTCTTTGCTTTTGTTATTAATTGGCTTATATAATTGGCTGCTCCCACGTTAGGGGCATAGATATTTACAATTGTTAGATCTTCTTGTTGGATAGATCCTTTAAGTATGATATATTGTCCTTCCTCATCTCTTATTACAGTCTTTGGTTTAAAATCTAATTTGTCTGATATAAGGATTGCCACCCCAGCTTTCTTTTGGTGTCCATTAGCATGGTAAATGGTTTTCCACCCCCTCACTTTCAATCTGGGGCTGTCTTTGGGTCGAAAATGAGTCTCTTGCAGACAGCATATCGATGGGTCTTGTTTTTTAATCCAGTCTGATAGCCTGTGTCTTTTGATTGGGGCATTGAGCCCATTTACATTCAGGGTAACTATTGAAAGATAGGAATTTAGTGCCATTGTATTGCCTGTAAGGTGACTGTTACCGTATATTGTCTGTGTTCCTTTCTGGTCTATGTTGCTTTTAGGCTCTCTCTTTGCTTAGAGGACCCCTTTCAAGATTTCCTGTAGGGCTGGTTTTGTGTTTGCAAATTCCTTTAGTTTTTGTTTGTCCTGGAAGCTTTTTATCTCTCCTTCAATTTTCAATGACAGCCTAGCTGGATATAGTATTCTTGGCTGCATATTTTTCTCATTTAGTGCTCTGAATATATCCTGCCAGTCCTTTCTGGCCTGCCAGGTCTCTGTGGATAGGTCTGTTGCCAATCTAATGTTTCTACCCTTGTAGGTTACATATCTCTTCTCCCGAGCTGCTTTCAGGATTTTCTCTTTGTCTATGAGACTCGTAAGTTTTACTATTAGATGTCGGGGTGTTGACCTATTTTTATTGATTTTGAGAGGGGTTCTCTGTGCTTCCTGGACTTTCATGCCTGTTTCCTTCCCCAAATTAGGGAAGTTCTCTGCTATAATTTGCTCCATTATACCTTCTGCCCCTCTCTCTCTTTCTTCTTCTTCCGGGATCCCAATTATTCTAATGTTGTTTCGTCTTATGGTATCGCTTATCTCTCGAATTCTGCCCTCGTGATCCAGTAGTTGTTTATCTCTCTTTTTCTCAGCTTCTTTATTTTCCATCATTTCATCTTCTATATTACTGATTCTCTCTTCTGCCTCATTTATTCTAGCAGTTAGCGCCCCCATTTTTGATTGCACCTCATTAATAGCCTTTTTGATTTCTACTTGGTTGGATTTTAGTTCTTTTACTTCTCCAGAAAGGGTTTCTCTAATAACTTCCATATTTTTTTCAAGCCCAGCCAGTATCTTTAAAGTGATGATTCTGAACTCTAGATCTGACATTGTACTAATGTCCGTATTGAGTAGGTCCCTGGCAGTCGGTACTATCTCTTGTTCTTTTTGTTGAGGTGATTTTTTCCGTCTTGTCATTTTGTGCAGAGTTTTTTTTTTTTTTTAAAGATTTTTATTTATTTGACAGAGAGAGACACAGTGAGAGAGGGAACACAAGCAGGGTGAGTGGGAGAGGGAGAAGCAGGCTTCCCGCTGAGCAGGGAGCCCGATGTGGGGCTTGATCCCAGGACCCTGGGACCATGACCTGAGCCGAAGGCAGACGCTTAACGACTGAGCCACCCAGGCGCCCGATACCATGGGTTCCTGGAACAAAAGACCATCCCACAGGCTGGAGGTGGGTGGGGGGAGGAAAGATGGGGAGCTCTCCTTCATTGATCTATTTGTCTCTTCTGCCAATCCCAGACTATCTTGATTACTGTAGCTTTATAGTTTGTCTTAAAGTTGGGTAAGGTCAGCCCTTCAATTTTGTTCTTCTCCTTCAATACTGTATTGGCTATGCTGGGTCTATTTGCCTCCCCATAAGAACTTTAGAATCAGTTTGTTGAGATCCACAAACTACCTTGCTGGGATTTTGATTGGGTTTTCATGGACTCTGTAGGTCAAGTTGGAAAGAACTGACATCTTGACAATATTGAGTCTTCCCATCCATGAGCATGGAATATCTCTCCACATATTTAGTTCTTTGATTTCTTTCAGCAGGATTATAGTTTTTCTCATATAGACTTGTAGATATTTTGTAAGATTTATACCTGATTATTTCATTTTTTGGGTGCTAATGTAAATGGATTTGAACTTTTAATTTTAAATTCCACTTGTTTATTGCTGGCATATAGAAACACAGTTGACTCTTTAAAAAAAGATTTATTTATTTATTTGAGAGAGCGAGAGTGTGTGCATGTAGGGGGAGGGGCAGCTCCCTGCTGAGCATGGAGTCTAATGAGGCACTCCATCTCACGACCCTGAGATGACCTGAGCCCAAATCAAGATTTGGATGCTTAACTGACTGAGCCACCCAGGTGCCCATGACTGACTTTTTAATATCAATCTCATATCCTGAAACCTTGCTATGATTTCTTATTAGTTCCAAGAGGGTTTTTTGTTGTTGTTGTTGTCGATTCTTTCAGATTATCTGCATAGAGGATCATGTCATTTGCAAACAAAGACAGTTTTCTTTCTTTTTTTTTTAAAGACTTTATTTATTTACTTGAGAGAGAGAGAGCGAGCAAGAGCGAGAGAGCATGAGCAGGGGAGAGGGGCAGAGGGAGAGGGAGAAGCAGACTCTCTGCCGAACAAGGAGCCCGATGTGGGGCTAGATCCCAGGACCCCAGGACCATGACCTGAGCTGAAGGCAGACGCTTAACTGACTGAGCCACCCAGGTGCCCTGACAATTTTATTTCTCTTTAAACATCTGTATACTTATTTCACTTTCTTGTCTTATTGCATTAGCTAGGACTCCTAAATAGGGAGCTCTGCAAAGCACAATGAGTGCAAAAGTTCTGAACTGGGCTGAGTCTGTTCTATTTGAGAAACTGTGATAAGGCCAGTGAGCAGGAACTTGGCAGGCCTGGGCATGGTAGGCTGGGGGCAAGTCGGGATGTCCTAGGGCAATGGGAAAGTTTTAAAGGATTTTAGGGAGGGGAATGACATTTGGGGACACTGCATATTCTGGGAATCTCAGTAAATTCATAGTTTGAACGTTAAGAAGATTACTTATGTGTATAGAGACAAAGGGTAATGTTTTTATAACTGTGATGAAATCATATAGAAAGTACTTGACACTAATTTTTTAAAAGATTATCCAAAACGATAGATTTATTTCTCAAATTCATGACAGTTATGCATTTTAAAATTTTAATTTCAATTAATTAACATATATTATTAGTTTCAGAGGTACAGTTCAGTGATTCATCAGTCTTATATAATACCCCGTGCTCATTACATCACATGCCCTCCTTCATGTCCATCACACAGTTACCCCATCCCCCCAACCCTCTCCCCCTCAGCCACCCTCAGTTTGTTTCCTATGATTAAGAGTTTCTATGGTTTGTCTCCCTCTCTGGTTTTGTCTTGTTTTATTTTTCCCTCACTTCCCCTATGATCCTCTGTTTTGTTTCTTAAATTCCACATATGAGTGAAATCATATGATATTTGTCTTTCTCTGATTGACTTATTTCGCTTAGCGTAATTCCCTCTGGTTCCATCCATGTCATTGCAGATGGCAAGATTTCATTTTTTTAATGGCTGAGTAGTATTCCATAATATATATATACCACATCTTCTTCATCCATTCATCTGTTGATGGACATCTGGACATAGTTTGGCTATTGTGGACATTCCTGCTATAAACATTGGGGTACAGGTGCCCCTTCGGGTCACTACATTTATACCTTTGGGGTAAATATCCAGTAGTGCAATTTCTGGGTCATAGGGTAGCTCTATTTTCAACTTTTTGAGGAACCTCCATGCTGTTTTCCAGAGTGGCTGCACCAGCTTGCATTCCCACGAAGAGTGTAGGAGGGTTCCCCTTTCTCTGCATCCTCGCCAACATCTGTCATTTCCTGACTTGTTAATTTTAGCCATTCTGACTGGTGTAAAGTGGCATCTCACTGTGGTTTTGATTTGAATTTTCCTGGTGCTGAGTGATGTTGAGCATTTTTTCATGTGTCTGTTGGCCATTTGTTTGTCTTCTTTGGAGAAATACCTGTTCATGTCTTCTGCCCATTTCTTGACTGGATTCTTTGTTCTTTGGGTGTTGAGTTTGATAAGTTTTTTATAGATTTTGGATACTAGCCCGTTACCTAATAAGACATTTACAAATATCTTCTCCCATTCTGTTGGTTGTCTTTTGGTTTTGTCGACTGTTTCCTTTGCTGTGCAAAAGCTTTTTATCTTGATGAAGTCCCAATAGTTCATTTTTGATAGTTATGCATTTTAAGATTGACAGAGCAGAGGGGGGTCTGTCTGGCTCTGTCAGAAAAGCATGTGACTGTTGATCTCGGGGTCGTGAGTTCAAGCCCCACACTGGGTGTAGAGGTTACTTAAATAAATAAATAAACTTAAAAGAAAAAAAGATTGACAGAGCAGAAAAATTTACTGGCTGGCACAAAGATGTTAAAGGTATCTATTTAAAACCAAATCACCAATTTTTATACTCTCCAAAGTAATTTGACTGCTGTGTTTCTTTTGTTAGATGCAAACAAAGAATATTAATGAATGCTTTGAACATTTCTTTCCTTGAATTATAAGTTTTGATAGCAGAATTTTAAAGATTTTATTTATTTATTTATTTATTTGACAGAGAGAGAGAACAAGTAGGCAGAGGGAGAGGGAGAAACAGGCTCCCCGCTGAGCAGGGAGCCCGATGCGGGGCTCGATCCCAGGACCCTGGGATCATGACCCGAGCCGAAGGCAGCGGCTTAACCGACTGAGCCACCCAGGTTCCCCAATAGCAGAATTTTAATTGAAAAATAAACTATCAATTATTAAAAGACCTGTATATTTTATGACAGTTTCTATATTTTGCGGAAATTACCAGAGAATATTGTGCTGTTTACCTGGTAGCTGTTGGCAGCTCTAAGTAACTTTTTTCTTCTGATTTTAAAAGATTTGCTCATTCTCGAAAATTTGGAAAAATACTGCAGAAAATGGAAGCCAGTTCTAACTATACTGCTCATACGTTGTCTTGGTTTATCTCTTGAGGATTTTCCCTGAATATGGGTGTAAGTCTGATGAGAGCACAGTGTACATCTTTTATCTACTGTTTTTTTCTCATTTCACATGCTATCATGAACATTTTCCATACTACTAAAAACTTCATGTAAACCTATTATAAAATTATCCTCCAACATTCCCTGGACAATTTATGCAATCTTCTACATTCCTATGGTGTTGGACATTTGTTTTCAATTTTGCTGTTAAAATTTATGTTGCAATGAACACCTCCCTACATAACTTTGGTTCATATTTATGAATAACTCCTCAAGATAAAGTCTTCTGAGTACAATGGCTGCATTGGGAATTAGTGCTTTTTTAAAAAAGCTCTTCACGGGGCCACCAAATTGCTTTTGGAAACACTGGGACTGAAAGCCCCATTGGTAGGTGTTCTGTGTTCATGGAGCTTCTCTGAAAGCACAGAGGAGCGGGTCAGGAAGGGGCATGTCTGTCTTCTGATAGCAAAGCCCCCCGGCTTTGTCTCTCTGACCCTGCGTTGGGAAGTGGCTTTCCCCCTGAGACCCGCACTGTGGGCATTCTGTGCCCCTGTCACCGTGTCCTCACAGGCACAGAGTAGTACATGTTGAAGAGTGTTTGTGTTCGATGTGTTTTGTTCCTTTCATTTGCTGAGAATTCGTTGTTGGGACCGGCTAGGCCGGGCTGGTTCTACCTTCTCTGTCAGGGGGACTGGAACCCCGCTTCAAGCCAAGAAGAAGCCAAGTCCCTGTGCCCCTGAAAGTCATTTGGGGCCCAGCAGCCCATCTGGCAAGGACCCCCCACTCACTTGGAGAAGAACGGTCAGTAACCCAGAGTGTAGACGGGAACTGTTCTGTACCAGAATCCACACCTGCTCCCTGATGGGAGGCCTGGGAACCCGGCTCTGGTTCTCAGTCCCCCCAGTGGGGCCGCCCCGTTAGCATGTGGTTATCGGGCACCTTGCAGATGCTCCAGACTCGTCCCTTCTAGCCTCTCTGGTTCGGGGAGCCTGGGGACACAGGCTCATCTACTACACGTTGTGGCAGGGTGTCCCGTCCTGCTGGCGCCCCGTCTTCTGACACCTCACCCGACGATCTAGGCACCAGGTCCCGCAACCATTTCATCCCGGAGGCTGATCCCAGAGCCTATTTCACGGCTCATTCAAAAGGAAGATGAGGAGGAGTATTCTGTGCCATCTAGTAATGATTTCATTCCCGAGGGACCTGCTCAGCAGCAATCCCAACACAGCCCAGTGCCTGGACCGTTTGCAATTTGCCATTCTGATTAAAACCACCCAAACCCCATCAAGCTCTGCATTGGGCCCCCAACAGAGGCGGCACCACCGGGCCCTCGGGGACACACGTCCCATCTGGTCACCGTGAAGGAGGCTCGGACGGGGAAGGGAGCAGAGTGTGTCTGACTCACATCAGGCCGTGGAGGTGGGAAGTGACACCCACCAATGACGGGAATCTAGGCCCCCCTGAAGACAGCCATCCCTGTGAAAATACATCTGAGAAACATTAGCCCCAGAGGACAGAACAGAGCCCTGTTCATGCCCGTGTTTCTGGGCACACCCACCGCCCCCCCCTTCCCCCCGTCCTGGCTGCTCCCGGTGGAGACCCTGGGGACAGCCTGGCCAGCCCTCGAAACAGGGCGCCACGGGGCGTGAGTGGAGGAGCAGGGGCTTGGCTGTCGGCGGGAGGTTTCAGGGAGGGGGGACATGAGCCACAGTCTGCATCGACATGCTGGGGCCAGCTTGATGCCCCTGCCGGCCTGTCCCCGGGTCCCCGCAGGTCTCCATGGTGTTCCTGCAGCTCTCCGTGCTCTCCGGAGCCTCGAGGTGCCACGGGTCCTTGAAGAGGCTCTGTCCTCCCACCGCGAGCCAGGAAGGACCCTCCTGGGACCGCAGACTCCGAGAACCTGTCCCGGGTGAAAAAGATGGTGGCTGCACCGTGGGGGCTCTGGGGTCGCAGGCAGCAGAATCCACGCTGAGTTCTGAAGCAAGGACGAGAGCATGTGACCAGAAGGACGTGGGGAGCAGGGCACCAGGCTCGGAGGGCGGGGACCAGGACGTCCTCGGGGTGTGGGCCGAGGAGCGCACGGGAAGTTTGCTGTTGGGGCAGATGGATCAAACCCTCCAGGGAGAACAGATGGGTCCCCACCCACAGGAGGCGGTGGGGCCACAGCGCCAACGGCCACCCCAGGACCTGTCCCCAGCGCAATGCCTCTTCCCCGACCCTGGCCGGGACCCTCCCCCCTCTCCCCTGCCTCCCCTCTTTCCTTCCTTCACCAGACAGTATTAATTAGCTATAAACTGCCAGAAATGACTCTCAATATTTAAATTTGAGTTGTCACCAAACTTGGTCTTGTATTTGCCTCTCTTTGCACCTCGATCTCTAAAATGAAAAAGAGAGCCCTGTGAGTCAAGTGGAGAGTTGCGGAGGGACCTTCAATCTGTCAAAATGGCCTTTTTCATGCAGGAAATGTCAGCAGGTGGAAATGGATGAAATCTGGCACCATGTTGCTTGCGACCCTGAGGTGAGGGTCTTTGAAGTGACCTTTATTCCAAAGATACCACAGTAAAAAACTATTATAAAAGATGCTCTCATGAGTGATAGGAACCTGATACACACTGTATTCATCAGGGGTCTCCAGAGAACAGAACCAGTAGGATGTGTATGTATAAAAAGAGATTTGTTTTGAGGAATTTACTCACACAATTATGGAGGCTGGTGAGTCCAAAATCATCAGGATGGGCTGGCAGGCTGGAGGCCCAGAGAAGAGCAGATCCTGCAGCTCAAGTGTGAAGGCTGTCTGCTGCAGAATTCCCTCTTCCTTGGGGGACGTCAGGCTTTCTTCTATGCAGGCCTTCAACTGATGGGATGAAGCCCACCCACATTGTGCCGGGCAACAGCTTTACTCCAAATCCACTGATTTAAATGATGCTCTCAGGGGCACCTGGGTGGCTCAGTTGGTTCAGCGTCCAACTATTGATTTGGGCTCAGGTCATGATCTCAGGGTTGTGAGATGGAGCCCTGTGTCGGGCTCCAAGCTCAGTGCAGAGTCTGCTTGTCCCTCTCCCTCCCGCTCTGCCCCTCCCCCAGCTCACACTTTCTCTCTCAAATAAATAAATAAATAAATCTTTAAAAAATTAAATAAATGATGTTCTTATCCCAAAACGCCCTCACGGAAACATCCAGATTAATCTTTGACCACATATCTGGTCACTGTGGCCTGGCCAAGTTGGCACAAAATTAACCATCATGCATGGGTTTGGATTTTCAACCTTCTGGTTTCTGAATGTCAAAGAGGGGTAGGATGTCCATTTTCTGTTCCCTGGCACAATGGTCATCTATTGCTCCTTCCTGCCCATGTCTCCTGAGAACCCCATCTCAGGAACTACCATGCCTTCATGCTTGGGCCAAGGGGTCTCATATTCCGTTCCCCTGGCCACTGTGATTGGCCCAGAGATGGGCCCATAACTCAAGGCGGGACAGTGGGAGAGATAGCTGGACTCCGCTGAAGCTGTGGAGAAATGGCTATCCTTTCTGTTGGAGTCACTGAGCTGAAGGCCAAGTTGTAAACCTGTTGGCGCCATTGTTCTCTACCTCATCAGAAGAGCCTTCTTGAGAATGAAGTAAACACAGAGGAAGGTGCAGTTGAGAGAGATGGAGGGAGGGAGGGAGAGAGAGAGGGCAACTGGGGGGACCCACAGGAACCTCTCGAAGCTCTGGATACAGCTGTACCTTGAGCAAGAGGAACATACGAACTTCTCAGCTATGGGGGCCGGTGCACTCTTTCTTCGCTTAAATAGTTCACATTTGGTTTCCGTCTCATGATTTGGAGACCAAAGATCCCGATTAATAGCCCCAGGAATTGCAGACCTTAAGAAACCTAGATAATAATAAGAGGAATTAAGTCATGATTATCATGACTGGCAGAGACAAAATTATATATAATTGTGATTATCTTTTTACTCTGATATTAAAATACAAAATATATAGAAAAATAGACCCAAGCAAAGCTTTAGGAAGTTATTTCATGGAGAAGAAATGGAGAGCAGAGATTGTTCTGAGAACTTCCGTTTACGAGGAAACGTAGAGTTTAGCATGTTCCTTACTACATTGGGGTGCAGATGATTTCCTCTGAGCCTTGGTGGCACAGCCGTACCCTATGGCACCCCAACGAGTACCACCTCTGCCTGGTTAGGGGGAGGTCTGCTACCTGACAAACACCTGAGGCCAGCCTCTTGTGCAGGAAGAGCATCTCTGGTCCTCCTGATGTTCATCCACGTTCCTGCCATTTCATGTATTTTATCTGTAGTTGCTTTACTAAATATTAAATAGAAAAAAGAGCATTTATACCATGTGGGTAAGATGTAAAGAACATGGATGCAATGAACACATGTGACCTCCCCCGAGTTTAAAACATAGAAACTGAAGAAATAGAACCTTTGATGTTCCTGGGGGGCCACTCGTGAATCCCAGCCCTTCCCCTTCCCCCACAGAGGGAACCACTTTCCTGATTTTGTCTTTATTATTCCTGTGCTTTTCTTCCTAGTTCCACCACGTGTGTGTGCATCACATATGTATATAATATAGCTGTTATAGACTGAATGTTTGTGTCCCCCCCCGCCCCAAACTTATGGTTGAATCCTAACCCCCAAAATGGTATCAGGAGTTGGGGGCCTTTGGGTGATTGGGCCATGAGGGTGGAGCCTTTGTGAGTGACATTAGTCATTAGGAAGAGACACGAGAGAGCTCTCTTGTTCTTTTTGCCCCGTGAGGACGCAGTGACAGGATGGCCTTGCACGAACTGGGAAGCGGGCCCTCACCAGACACAGAACCCGCTGGTGCCTTGATTTGGGCTCTCCAGCCTCCAGAACTGTGCGAAACAAATGTTTGTTGTTTAAGCCCCACCGTGTGTGGTGGTTTGCTATAGCAGCCCAAACAGACTGAAGGCAATTGCATTTAGTTTTAGAACTTTGATATTAGGAATTCTACTATTCTATTCACACCTATTCTATTACGTGTGAATGTTTCTGCGTGTCCGCTTGCTATGGGCATTTACGAGATGTCTATTTTTGCTCACCCTTCTCTTCCTGAGATTCATCCGTGTTGACGTAGTTGTCTGGTTTTGTTCATTTGTCACGGCTGCGTGGCTTTTCATTGTGTGATGGGGACAGGAGACATGCATGCATTCTCTCACTGATGAGCACCTTGGGGCATGGAGGACGGTATTGCTACGAACGTCTTATGCATTTCTCCTGTGCACGAATGCAAGGTTCTCGCCAGTTGCTTTTCATTTTTTTGATTTCACCCTAGATAAGAAATGTGATTTGCATCATAGCCCAAACACACACACACACACACACTTTCACATGCGTGTATGACAAAGAGATATCACGATGTATTCTTATCCTTGTAATGGGTGACAGTGCTTTGATCTATTTTATTTACTTAAAAAATGCTGGTGTTTTGAAGATTCACTGATGGAAGCCGTGCCCTTGTTTATATACCTAGGAGTAGAATTGTTGGATCATCACGTGTGCACGGCACCATAGTAACTAGAAAAAAACAAATGTGTCTGTGAAAACGGTTGTAACAACTTCTCTCTCACCAGCAGTGGGTGAGAGGTCTCCCGCTCCATGATCCCCCCAACGCTTGACTTTGTGGGGTTGTGAGATTTTCGCCAATCTTGTGGGTGTTACGTGGTGTCTCACTATGTTTTAATTTGCCTTTCCTAAGTGCTGTGGAAGTTAGGAATGTTTTCATGTTTTTCTTGGCCATTCACTCACATTTCCTCTTGTGTGGAGAGCTGGCTCAAGTCTCGGCCCGTTTTCTACTGGATTGTTGGCATTTTTGACTTTCCCTTTCCTGAGGGGATTCTTCGTGTGGTCTGGATATGAATCCTGGTGGCTATATGTGTGGAAATACTGGTTCTAATATACCAGCATCAGCCTGAGGAAAGCCTCTGTTAGTTTGTCGGATAATGTGAGGGATCCTGAATATCGGTGGGGTGGGGGGGCTGAGCCTGGGAGAGAGTCTCTTCAGGGCAGTTGGGGTTCTGGGGGGACAGTGAGCATCTTCTGCCTTCTCACGAGGACCCCGGAACTGTGCAAGGACCTTGACATAGATGGCCTTGCTTAACGCTCACAAAACCCCAATGAAGTCAGTATTTTTATCTTCATTTTATAGGCCAGTGAGAATCCGAGAGGTTAACTGCGCATGCAACTTTAGACATCTGGTGAAGGCAGAACCAGCGTCAAGAGTTCAAGTCTGTCTTACTCCCAAACTGGTGCTTTTGAGACCACACTGCTGCTTCCTTCATGAGGTGGGTACTTTGAGGTTTAGTTTACAAATGAGAAAATAGATGCGTGGACGGTCTAAGTGATCTGTGTCAGCCTGTGTGGCTAGTGCGTGGCCCTGATAGGATCCAAACTCAGATGGACCTAACTCCAAGTGTCCTGTGTCCTCACTGCCCGTCACCTGTTTGTGGAATCAGTGGAGGAGAAAACCACAGGGTGGGGATAGTCATCCCAACACAGGCGTGGGGAGAGAGCCCAGAATGCCCATCCGGGGCTCCTGTCCAACGCTCCAGCCCCTGCTTGCGGGAAGTTCACAGCTGATTCACCATTGCATTAACCTCCAGCATCTGGGTAAGTTTTCTTTTCCTTTTTTTTTTTTTTTAAGATTTTATTTATTTATTTGTCAAAGAGAGAGGGCGAGAGAGTGCACGCGCACAAGCCGGGGGGGCTGCAGGCAGAGGGAGAAGGAGGCTCCCGGCTGAGTCAGGAGCCCGATGTGGGACTCGATCCCAGGACCCTGGGATCATGACCTGAGCCGAAGGCAGATGCTTAACGACTGAGCCACCCAGGCGCCCCAAGAATGACTTTTAACTTCCCCAAATGGTTGAAAAAAAATTCAAAAGAAGAATATTTCATGACCTGAAAACTACATGAAATTCAAATTTCAATGTCCATAAATAAAGCTTTGAATTTTTTTTTTTTTTAGATTTTATTTATTTGAGAGAGAGAGAGACAGAGAGCACAAGTGGGGAGGAGAGGGAGAAGCAGGCTCCCCACAGAGCAGGGAGCCCGATGCGGGACTCGATCCTGGCACTCTGGGATCATGACCTGAGCCGAAGGCAGACGCTTAATGACTGAGCCACCCAGGCGCCCCTGGATAAGTTTTCTACTCAAAGATTGCCGTCGCTCCCAAGCTAGGAACTCCACGAGAATGCTCCCCATGGAATTGCCGAGGCTGCACAGCAAAGCAAAGAGACGCCACGACCCTGTTCACTATAGAGCGGAGAGAGCTGAGAGCCCTGAAGGCCATTCTGGGCTGACCCGCTGGACTTCTGTGGGTCACAGGCTGGCCCCTGGCAAACCACTGTGGCCGTGGGTGGGGCGTGCCCATCGGCTCAGCCTGGGTCGCAAGCCCGGGGCTGGGAGGGAGGCTGGCCCCACTGAAAACAGCGGGGCGGAGAGTCGGGTCAGGTGGTTTTCCAGGGAAACTGCGTGTGCATTAGGGACCGAAGTGGGGAGGGGTTGGGAGGAGAAAAGAGAAGGCACAAACCATCTCCGCGCTAACGGAGTGCATCGGCGGACATGCGGCACCATAACAGCTCTGTTCAAGGGCGCGGTTTGGGAGAGCGGGATGGTTCATGCTCCTGTTTCACGTCAGGCAGCCCCTCGGCCCCCGAGGCGATAGCAAGTGGTACTTGCAAGTGCTCTAAGAACCGCAATGTCCAGTGTGACTTTACAAGTCCCCGGAGGGCCATACGGTCGGTTTCCCCTGACCATTCATGCCACAGAGGCTTACGGAGCGCCCAGTGGGTGTGGGACCCGGAGCGAGGGGCGGGGGTTCCGGGGACAAGCCGGGCGGGGAGCTGCTGTCCTCGCGGGGGGCCGACAGAGAAGAAGCAGGTACACAGACGCGGGACCCAGAGAAGTTCAGTGTGACCAGCGCATGGAGGCAAGTAAACCGCGGGGGCGTGATGGCGGGGTTCCCATTAGATCGGGGGTCCCCGAGGAGGGGGCTCGGGGGCTGAGACCCACGGCGTGGGAGCAGCTGCCGGGGGCTCCGGGCAGAGTGTCAGCAGCCGGCAAGGCGCCCCCACAAACTCCGAGTTAATCGCTCGTGGCTTCTGGGGGAGCAGTGACCTCTCGGATGGTCCTCCTTCCCGCTCCTGTCTGTGGCCTTCGCGGTGAGGGCGGGGCTGCAGCTGCCACTTTGCTGCCGACCCGCCGGGCCTGAGCATGTCCCCTGGGTCATCTGTATTTGCCCTTCAGCAAATGGAGGGGCGCAGATTCTCGAACTCCACCCTAGTTATTTTAGAACACACAAGTCCTTCCAAGTCCCAGAGGTTTGCCCATCAGTGTAAACTTAGGCACGCGTGCGTTCACGCATGCATTCCACAGAGATTTAGGAAGCGTCTGCCTCGTGTCTGACACCGTTCTAGGTACTGGGCACAAAGCAGCGAGAAAACCAGACACACGAACAGGGAGATCGCTGCCCTTGTGGGGCGGACGTCCTGATGAAGAAAGACGAACGCTGCCAGGAATGTAAATCAGTGGAAGGAATGGTCCGTGGGTCCTGGCCAGTGCTTTGGTGGGAAATAAAGCAGGGAAGGGACAGTGAGTGTGCAGGATGTGGTGGGGGATGTGTTCTCCAAGTGGGCTCCTGGAGCTTTCCTTGAGAGAGTGAGGGAGAGGGAGCAACCCCGAGACTCTCTGGGGGGAGGAGCTTTCCCAGCTGATGGAATGGTCGTGCAAAGGCCCTGGGGTAGGCCTGCATCTGGTATTACCAGGCACAGCCAGGAGGGCAGGGAA
Source organism: Neomonachus schauinslandi (assembly GCF_002201575.2). Classification (NCBI taxonomy): domain Eukaryota; kingdom Metazoa; phylum Chordata; class Mammalia; order Carnivora; family Phocidae; genus Neomonachus; species Neomonachus schauinslandi. The sequence goes on from NC_058412.1 coordinate 125,404,296, forward strand.
GCCAGAGAGGAGGGAGAGAGGGGTATGAGCCAGGGGGAATCAGAGTAGTGAGGAGGGGCTGAGTTGGGCAGGCCTCCAGGGCACTGTAAGAACTTGGCTTCTACTCCGAGTCAGGTGGGAGCCACAGAGGGTTTTGACCAGAGGAGTGACAGGACCTCATTCCACTGTTGGTTTGGTTGAACTCAGTTCTTAAACAAGACTTGGCCTCGGCCGTCTCAGAGTCCCGTGGCTGCTGACACGTCCACTCCTGGCACCTGCCTGGCTGGGTGGCCCAGGGCCTGCTCTGCCTGGGCCTCTCATTTGTGGCATTTCTCACGTTCATGGCCTTCCGAGGCTGGCCCATTTATGAGCCTTATTACACCTTGGCACAGAGAATGAGGCTCAGCAAATGGCTCATAAAGCATCTTTTTAAAGGTTGATGGTCACTGGCAAGGGAAGAAAGGGCCACTGAGCATGGATGCTCTCTTTGATGAGGAGGATTTTCAATTAAGTGAAATGAGAGCCACGCCTCCTTACAGGTACCTGGTCTGATTACCAAGCAGCCTCGGGGTGTCTTGGAGGCTGGGACCATCAGCCCCGTGTGAGCACAAGAGCTGGTACCTAAGCGGCTGCCAGGTGGGGGGGTCAGGCGGTCCCAGCCCTGCTGCCTGCTCGGCGCAGGTGAGCTGTGCGTGCGCAGACACTGTGCTGGAGGGACCGTGCTCTGGCCAGGAACTCCTGGGAGGGCAGGGATAAGGTCTGTTTTCGGATTCGTCGTGCATGGGGCCTGGCACCTGCTCTGGCCAAGGCAGGTGTGTAGGTGTGGGGTCGATCTCAGATAATGGGCCCCGCTCAGTGGCCCCGGGGACAAGAAGGGAAATGAGCCTGAGAGTGCTCTTGGCCACACCTCACCAAACTCCAACAGTATTTCCAGGCGACATTGCTGTACTCGGTGTTCGTGCATTAGTTGGGACGAGTGTCGGCCGAGGCTATAACAACTGCCTCCAAGCCTCGAGGTGGACACACGCAGGGCTCTTGTCTTGGTCTCTCTGCATGGAGAAGCTCTCCTGGCAAGATCTCCTCTAAGCCATGGCTCAGGGATTCAGGTTCCTTCAATTTCATGATGTCACCATGCTCAGCTTGTGTGTTCAAGGTCCCCGTGTCAGGGGACGGGAGACGAGAGGCTCAGAGTGTTTAGGGCTCAGTCTGGCATTGTCTTATGTCCCTTGCACCTTTGTTCTCTTGGTTAGAACTCAGGCCCATGTTCCCAGAGTCACGGCAAGGAGGCTGGGGAATGTCATTGTCCTGTGTATCCAGGAAGAGCAGATGGGGTTGGTGAGCAGGTGGCCAGTCTCGGTCACACCTGGTGAGCTCGGCAGCTGCAGACACTGGGAATGAGTTATTCATTCACCCAGCATGCACTGTGTTTCCTGAGCAGACCCCGTGCCAGGCACTGGGGACACGTTGTGAACAGAACAGATGAGATTCTGGCCTCATGGAACCTCCATTCTCGTGGGGGAGAGACAATAAACTGATAAACAACATGAATGTTTGCTATAATGCCAGTTAGTGATTAGTGATGAATGCAGGGACCGTAAAGGAAGACAAGGGACTGGAGAAGGAGGAGAGGCTCTGTTTTACATAAGAGGTCAGGGGGCTGCTCTGGTGACTCTGAGCAGGGACAGGGAGTGAGGGAGCAGGCCTGGGAACCTTCAGGGAGAAGAGGTTTCCAGGCAGAGGGAACAGCGATGCCGAAGTGCAGAGGCCAGCATGTGCCAGGCTGTTTGAGGATGGTGGGGAGGCTGGTGGGGCTGAGTGTGGCAGAAGAAGGCATCTGGGGTGGTTGGGGAAGGTCAGGGATGCAGAGAACATCGGTCTCCTGGGGGAGGGTTTTCAATTCGTTCCTGCCTCAGTAGGAAGGTCTGGGGGTGCTGGGAGTAGGCGACAGCACGACTGGGTCCTGGCTCAGAGGAGCTCCTCCTGCGAGGCTGGAGCCTGGAGAGGGCTTCTTTCTCTTCCTCCCCGACCACCCTCAGTTTCAAAATCTCTGTGGATTCGTACTTTTTATTCTTTGCAGCCCTGAAAGGAACATCTCTTTCCCAAGTCTCTGGCAGTGCCCTCACACAATCTGGTATATCTTATATTAATTATGACCTGAAAGGAGAAAGTGTATTAAATTCTGAGATTAGATACTATGAAGCAAGGATTTTGAAGAGAGGTATAAGCCTCATAAGGGCAAAGGGTGGATTAAAGGAAATGTGGGGTGGAGAAACTTTTCAGTAAATAAAACCACATCTCTTGGGTGAGTTTATTGCCACAACCTTTCTGGAGGGCAATTTGGCAATGCAGAGCAACTGTACCTGAAGATGCATAACTTCAGGCCCCAAATTCCATGGACAGGAATTTATCCCAGGGAAATAATTAGAAAAATATGCAAAGATGGATCTCTTAAGAATTTTTATAAGAGGAACAATGTATCAAAGCCTAAATGCCTGGTGGGGTAGGTGGGGAGCAGAGACTGCTATCCTGTGCCCTGACACCCAGGATGTTCTTCGGATGAGGAAGCAGGCACAGAGAGCTTAAGCAATTTACCCAAGGTCACCCAGCAGCTAGTGGCAGAGCTGGATTTGAACCAGGGAGGTGATTCCAGAGCTCACGCCATTCCCCACTCGGCTCTGCCACCTCCGGGGCCTCGAAGGGGGATGAGAATGTCCGCCCCAGAAGAACACAGAGATTTCTCTGGGAGGCAAGAGGATGGAGCAGGACGTGGAGGTCTGAAGTGGGGAGTCCTGGGGCCCAGTCCTTGGTGCTGCAAACATCGGGCTCAGGTGGCAGGACCGTGGTGGCTGAAGTATCCCCAGGGGGCCTGGGGATGGAACCAGCTCTGCCACCCCTGCTTGGAGTGGGGGTTGTGTCCTTTGCTGCCCTGCCCCCCCATCGGCCCCCCTGGGGTCCCGAGCCAGCAACCTGGCCCTATGGCCTCCTGAAAACCACGAGACCCCCCTACCCCTGCTCCACGAGGGACTGGGAAGGAAAACCTGCTTTTGTATGGGAAATCAGGTGAGATCTGGCTGCAAATAAGTATATCTTTTATTTATTATATTTTATTTATAATATTATAATGTTCTTTATTATAAATATAAAGTATAAAATATTAAAATACAAAATATTATATTTTATTTATAATATTAATTATAATAAATAATATTAATGTATTAAATGTTTCTTTGGGCCTGGGGGTGGGGCTGTCTGCAAGCCCCTGAGAACTTGCTCCCGAGGGCGGGTCAGAGAATGGGTGTGGGGTTCCTGGGAGGGCCCAGCTCTGAGCCTGCTCCTCTGCTGGGGGCCCAGCCCCCACACTTGGCCCAGGGTGGGCTTGGGAGACCCCAGGGCTGAGTGGCTGCAGGCCAGGGTTCTGCCAACTAGCCTGTGCCCCCAGCCCCAACACCCTGCTTTGCAGGTTCTGGGCAAACACCAGAGGTCGTGATCTCTCAGAGTCTGGTGGGCTCAGCCCTCGTCCTGGCCCCCCTGACTGGGGGAGAAAGTGGGTTACCCCCCCATAACTGTAGGATGAATGTCGTCTGATCAAACACTGTCTACACCCGATGTTTACTCATGCAGTTTATCAAACTGCAGGCTGTGATCATTAGTGGGTGTATCAATGTAGAGGGTTGAACCCGGCATTTAAGATAGAAGAGACTAAATAAGTGCATGGCAGGGGCTGAGGGTAGTCAGTGTTTGGGGAAAACGCTGCTTCATTTTTCTATAGACATGTGTGTGTGCATGTGTGTATGTGTGTATGTGTGTGTGTGTCACAGTGTGAAATGTGTTTCTCAGTGTGGGTTGAATTAAAGAAGTTTGAAAAACTGTCTTACAAGTTTTGTGTCACATGACCCAACTGGGAGGTCAGCTGGGGGGCCCAGCAGGTGTGGGCTCTGTTGATCTGGGGGGAGACAACCTGGGAAATAAAAGCGAGACAGAGCTGCAGGGTGGGTCACAGCGGGCCTGAGTCCTGGGCCCGTCCTCCATCGCCGTCCTCCTTGTCACTCGCTCCCTACCCCATGTCCCTGCTTTCGCCTCCTTACAGTGCTGAGAAATGGATGCTCCAGGGGGGCCCCAAGCCAGGTCCCATGGAGTTGGGGCAATGGCCAGTTCTCTTGGCCCTTGGATGAGATAACCCCGAGGATCACGTCTTTGCTGTGGGCTCCCCAGCAGGTCGAGGCTCTATTCGCCCAGGGTGGTCACTTGCTAGAGGGGACACTACCCTTCCCAGGATCCTCAGGTCCATCTTCTGACAGGTGCCACGGGGCCAGGCTCAGAGTCTTGCAGATGACGCCTGCTTGCTTCCCAGAGAAACAAGCAGAACCCTCGCTGGCTGGCTCCATCCCTTCCCAGTCTCCCTGCCCCACACACCCGACTGGAGTTGTTTGGGCTCACCTCCCAAATAAACTACTTGACCTTGAAGCCTCACCTCAGGGTCTGACTCTGGAGAAACCAAAACCAAGACACAGGGTGGAGGGCTTACGTCTGGTCTGTGTTTACCTTCTGCACACGTGATGGACATATGTGCGTATGCATGCATCATGCGTGTATTTTCCCTGAGTTGGGGGATTTGCAAGACCGAGACGTGGGTACAATCCTGTGTCAAGGCTTCTCTATGCGAGGCGGGGAGCCTGCGGTCCTCTCATCCGTCTCCCTCATGGGGCGGGAAGTGCAGGACAGAAGCTGCGCAGGGGGAAGGAGAGAGGGAAGGGGGGCGAGGCAGGTGAGGGAGGGGCGGAGGAAGGAGGAAAGAGTGGGAGAGGGAGAGGAAGGGGTGAGGTGGGTGTTCGTGGAGCTGGGGGGGCGGCAGGAGCAGCCTGACGGGGAAACACGAGTGTCCCTCAGCGGCCCCTCGGAGCTGAAGAACTCTGGTGTCCATCAGATCTTTGGGGCCAGTGTCCCCGCCAGACCCGTGGGGCCCGGGCCTATGTGTGTGCAGACTGACACACTCACGCACGCCCCTGCACACATGCGCACACGGCCCGCAGCCGCACACTCTCGGGCACTCACACGCAGCACGTCCCGTGTCATCGGAATGCCAGGCCGTGCCTCTGCCTCCTCGGGCAGCCCCGGTGACCCTGCCGATCGGAGGCCAGCGTCCCGAGGGTGGGCCCTGGTGCCGGGCCACCTGCTCTCCCTGGCAACCCGGCCTCGGACCTGCCCTTCAGTGCGAAAGCTCGGGGCTTCCGGGTCTCGCCCGTTCGCTCGTGCACGTCTGCTGCTCACTATTCAGTACCCCCGCGGGGATGTGGGGCAGCGAGGGACAGCACTGGCGTCTGCTCTGCGTGTGGGGTGAGTGGGGCACGCAGTTGGGATGAGGTCGGGGGCCAAAGAGCGTGAAAAATAGAGCCAGTAGTCCTTGGAGTACAGGTATTGATTGCTTTCGAAGTAGGTAACACGGCGTGTGCATTAATCCCAAAGGTACATCACATCTGGTGAGTTCTGAAGGGTCTCGCTGATGGAGTGAGGGTGGGGGGGAGAGAGAAGCCCGGCCAGTTCCAGTCTACCTCCCACACAGCCCTGGAGTCGCCGTGGGAACGCTGGGGGCTAACAACCGGGCACAAAACGTGGGAGAAAATCTGAACATGTCCACCCACGGGGTGTCTGGGGACTGGGGGTGGCGAGGTCGGTGGAAAACCCGGGCCCCACATGGCAGGACTCCGCGCTCTGCACGGCTCGCCTCGGGGTGTGGGACCCGCTGCGTGGCGGGCTGGGGCGGAAGGTGGAGGCAGAGAGAGCTGGGGAGAAAGGGCCGAATTTGTTCCTCCATCTCTAGCAGGGTCTCAGACGGGCCTGGCAAGTGGCAAAAGGAGTGAGGACCCCACCCCAGCAGCCAGCACCTTCCGAGGGATTCCTACCTGCCAGGCACGGTCCCAGCTGGTTGGGGTATGGGCTCGGCCCATCCCCAGTCTGAGCGGTGGGTCCCATTACTGTTGTGGTCACAAAGGGGCAGCACCAGGAGGCTGAGGGGCCGGCCCAGGTCACACAGCCGGCCAGGGGCACATGGACGACTCGGCACAGGAGTCTGGGGGGCAGGTCCCGGGCCTCGTGTTGGGAGATGATGGGGAGCGGAGGAGACCGTCCACATTTCCGGCACAGGCCCATCTACAGGGGCAGCGGGACTCGCCCACCGATCGCTACACAAGGGGGTGTGGGCCCAGGGCGGCCCCATCTCCCGAGACCTCAGGAGAATCAAGCTATCGGAGCCTCAAGGGAAATCTCCAGGTTTTCACACGTTGATGCTGGATTCACATTTCTCAGAAAACACCAAGGGGGAGAGACCAGATGCGTCCGCCAGCTGTTTTTGGGCAAGTGTGACCTCTGACCCGTGGAGAGAAACAATCATTCTCGAACACTGTGATCATCAAGGGTGGGCTGGGTGGTGTGGGGGTTACAGGACGAATGAGATGAGGGCGTCTCCCCCCAGGAATCAGACCCGCTTCAGCTGGTCAGTCACGTTTTGGGGTGACCGACCGCCCACTGAGCTAAAGCTGTTTAGGCTGCAGAGTTAGAGGGGTGACCCCTCCCTCGCAGCTGGGGGGCCGAGGAGGGCGCCTTGTGCGGGGGTGGGACACAGAGTTACAGGGATGTGACGGGAGCTGTCCTGACAAGTTCATGGTCCCGGAGTGGACGGTGGACAATGACCCCTACGTTCCGGGGTTGCCCTGGCTGCTGGAAGGTCGGGCAGTGCTGGGCCCCTATTTCCTTGTAGCCTCCACTGGCTGGAGACGGGGCTGTTCCTGTGGGCCAAGCTCCCTCCCCCCACCCCTGCCCGTGCCCCCTGCCACCCAGGCCTGCAGCCACTTGCCTCTGTAGACCCCCCGGCCTCATGCCGAGCCCCGAGTCCTGCTGGGCCAGGGCAGAGGCGGGTCCGGACACTGTCCTCCTGGCCCCTCGTGGGCAGAGCGACCCCTCCAGAGGCCGATGGAGGCCCCACTGGAACCGTGTCCCTCACAACGGCCATCTCTCCCTAACGGGTCACTTCTGGAGGGTGCCAGGTGGCGGGCACCAGATTTCGGCATCTGACGGCTCTCATTCGCTCCTGGGGAGCAAAGCAATCCTCCTTTGTGGCTCTGATGGGCAACAAGTGGCCACCGTCCTTTAATTAGGAGGGAGCGTGCTCAGCTCTGGCTTCCCCCAGGGCCCCCTAAATGTCCCCGAAACCTGCCTGTGCGCTCTGTGGCTCCCTGCAGCCGGCCAGGGGCCACGGAGGCCACCGAGCCCCCAGCCCCGATCCGGCTCCCGAGTCTGAGAACAGCCTCCAGGAGAAGACGCCAACCAGCCAAGATTCCTGGCAGCCGCTCAATCCGGCAAATTATTTCTTGCAAATTACTTCTTAAGACTGACATCCGGGCAGGACTCCGCAAGTTCACGGGCGTCTCTAATCTGCTGGTGTTCAGCCGCCTGGACACATCTGAGGGCAGGCTGCTCATCTGTGGGTGGGGGTGGGGGAGGTTGTGGAACCCGTGGCCGCCCTGATCAGCCAGGTGCCTCCTCTGCTCCTTCTCCTCTCCTTACGGAAAGTGGTTATGGCCAGGAGGACCGGCGCCAAACCCTCTCTGGCGTATCACCAGGACACGGGGTGTCAGGAGGCACAGGAGCGATTCTAGCACCGTTTCCGCTGGGAGGGGTCCCAGGTGCGTCCCGGGCCTCCCTGTCCCGAGGGGCGCCCGTCTGAGGTTGTGCATGGGCACGAAGCGGGCAGGGGTGCGGGGTGCGGCTGAAGGGTGTCCGATCACCAGGCGCAGGTCACGGGCAGGGGGCCAGGAGCCCAGATGGAGACCTGGTGCTCACCCCAGTCACACAGATCAGAGGGCGGGGGAGGCGGGAGCCCTCGTGCCAGGGCTGAGACTCGGAGTCCGGGGCAGCCCGGCAGTGGACTGCGGAGACAGCAGGTCCCGAAGTGGCCGCACGGAGCCGGCCCTGTGCATCCCGCTTGCCCAGTCCCCCTGTCCGCGGAGATCTCCCGGGAGGGACCCACAGCCACGAACATGCCGGTCTCTGTCACTTTGTCTCCCTTTGGTCACTGCAAGGACGGGGCTCACGGCCCTGCTGGTGGCCCGTCGGTGTCTCCCGCTCCCTGCCCTCTCCCCGTGCCCTGCTCCACGTGCGTGTTCTCTCTGCATCTGGTGCTTGGTGTCTGCGCAGCAGACTTGCTCCCAGGGTTGCTCCCAGGATGGCTGTCTCCCTCCTGCAGAAAGCACCCTGCGGGGGTGTTGGTCTCCCCTGCTTCCCCGTCTCCCAGGGACTCCTCTCCCAGAGCCTCCCCGCCAAGTCCTGGTGACTCCCCGGGCCTCACTGTTGGAAGCCCCCGGGGTGACATCCCTCTCCTGCAACTCCAGGAAATATCTAGGGGTGGGTGAGCGCTGGGGGGAGCAGGTTAAACACAGAGTGTAGGGAGTGACAGACAGCAGGGGTATTAATTTTTCTTGAAGAGTTTCTAGGCTGCTGTTCAATTCCTGGTCTATATAAAAGTGTAGGCACAGGTTCCAGGAAAACTGATGTTCCAATACCAACTGTACCTACATATCAATGATGCCCTGTGCGCGTCAGTTTGGACATCTGGTCTACTCACTTCGCTCTTTTGTTTTTTTTTGGAATCCCTTGTGAGATGCTGGGCTTTTTCACCCAAACGGTAATGGTGGACAACAGACACACAGGCCAGGCACTGTGCTAACTGCAGTATCTCGTTTCATCTCACAACAGCCCTATGAAGTGGATGCCATTGTTATCTCCATTCTGTAGATGAGGAAATAGGCACAGAGGTTAATTAACTAGCCCAAGGTCGTCTAGCTGGTGAGTGGTAGAGCTGGGATTTGACCTAGGTAGCCTGGAACCAGAGACTATGTTCTTTTTTTTTTTTTTTTTAAAGATTTTATTTATTTATTTGAGAGAGAGACTGAGATAGAGAGAGCATGAGCGGGGGAGTGTCAGAGGGAGAAGCAGACTCCCTGCTGAGCAGGGAGCCCGATGTGGGACTCGATCCCGGGACTCCAGGATCATGACCTGAGCTGAAGGCAGTCGCTTAACCAACTGAGCCACCCAGGCGCCCAGAGACTATGTTCTTAACCATTCATTATAGGGGCTCTTAATACCCTTAGAATTTCAGGAACTTTTGTATGGGGGCAGGGAGAAGGATGTTTCTCGGTGGGTCCTACGGGGCCCACTGGGAAGGGCGGCGTTGACTGTAACTCAGATTCCACTCTGCTTTGGTCTGTGCCCAGAGCCCCCTTCCTAACCCCTCCCAAGATCTGTTCCTTCTCCTTCCTTAGGACTGAGGTCAGATGACCCTTCCTCATTCCCTGAGTCCCCATCCAAGTCCGCCTGCCCGTCCCTCTGGTGCTTCAGCCTGGTTAAATTCCTTCCCAGCACGTTTCAGCCTCTGATATTGTCTGCAGTGTTGCTCATTGCGTGTGTCCCGCCAGGAGTGCAAGGTCTGTGGGGGCAGGACAGGGATCACGGCTGCATCCCCAGAGCCTGGAACCGGGCTTGGCACAGAGCAGGTGCTCAAGGATGCCTGTCGGATGAATACCATGAGCCGGAAGGAATCTCCACCATCGCCCCGTCCAACCTGCTCTCTCGACAGAGGAAAATGGAGGCGGGGGCTCCCGGAGCTGTGGCCCCGACCACGCGGCTGCATTGCCACAGGGGCCCACGCCACGGACACACCTGACACGGGTCGTTGACCTTCCAGCAAGAGGGAAGTCATCTGTCCCAGTCTCGGCTCAGCCTCCAGAACCCACTCCATGAGGGTGCCCCCAAACCAATGATTTACTGTGAGCTCTTTGCTCTGTGGGATGGTGTCTTTATTTTTCCTTGGACCTAACCCTGGGCACTGTCCCTGCCGTGCCTGTTCTGTAAATGCCCACCACCTGGACGGCTCAATGTCCTTTTTTTCTGTTTCTATTGTCATAACTGTCTATTTTTGCAGGGTTGGATGCTCATCCAAGTAGTGTCCACTTTGGAGATGTGGCTGGTCAGTGATGGAATCTTTGTAGGCACCAGAGCTCAGAACTAACCAGTTTGGCACGCTTGTAAAGAGTTTTGCCCAGGCAGTGGGGAGCGAGGGAGGGATGCTTCCCCCACTGAGGTTCTGAGGCATTTTAAGACTTAGATTTGCATGCAAACCCAGTGCCTGGAAATGAGTTTTCAGTTGTCACAATGATTGGGGTAAAGATAAATGCCCTTCAATGCCTGGGACAGTCCCTTGTAATGAATTGCCTTGCACAAAATGCCAACGATGTCCCCTATTGAGATGCTCTGCCAAAACTAGAGTGAGATTGGAAATAAGGTGATGGGGGTGTCTGTTTCATCCCCCATAGGCTTTCCTTCTTTTCAAATTTTAGTCAATAAGCATTAAACTGGGGGAGGCTGTCCCTGGGACATCTGGTGGGCACATTTAAGAGAACCACCTGGCCCTGCACGGCCAGGTTAGGCTGCAGGAGTGATGAGTCCTGACAGATCCACGCTCCCCGGGTCCTCCATTGATGGATGCACCGCAGGCATTCCATCAACGAGGAGAGGGAGCCATGCTCCTTCTGGGTAAATCGTCTACAGTCATACCCCGGCATGCCTTTCTAATCACTGCGCCACCACGAGGAACCCTTCCCCTTCCCTGTACACACACAGGCGGGGCTCAGGCTTTCTGGGAGCGTTTCCCTGGGAATGGGTCTCTGAGAGTGGGTCCATCTGCTCCTCCCCAGACATCTGCACTGGTCAAACATCAGACGCCCAGGGGCTCAGGCAAATGCCCTGGGTCTCCCTCGACTCATTCTCTCCCCACCACCAGCCCATCAGCACAGCTGTCTCCATGGATCTGCTTCCAGAAGTTACCTTACATGGGTCCCTTGGCTCCATCTCCCTGCCTCTCCCCAGCACCAGCCACCTTTGCCTTGCTGCCCCAGTACTTTCTCACCTTCTACTCTAGCCCCACACAACAGTCAGAGGGACCTTGGAAGAGAGAAAATTGGACCATGTTTTTCCGCTGCTCAAATCCCTTCAATGGCTTCCATCACGTGTTGAAATTCTTCACTCCAGTCTCTCCCTGCCTCTGTAACCTCACTCTACTCAGGTCACATAGGCCTTGTTCTTTCTTGAACACCCAGGTCCTTTACCCACTCAGCGCTTTTGCATTTGCTGCACTGACTCCATCTGAGATGTTCCTTGCTTGGTTCTGGGCACTTCCAGCTCCTACTCATCCTTTGGGGCTGAGCTGAAAAGACACCTCCTCCACGAGGCCTTCCAGGATTACCTCGTCTACAGAGGTCTCCATCCCCTCTTCACTGTGCATCACACCACGCTGTTTTATTCTCTTCATAGCACAGATAATTGCCCATAAATGTCATGTCTGTCTGTTACCCCAATCAAATGTCAACTCTGTGAGGCTAGGGACTGTGCCTCATTCACAATTGTAGCTCGTGTGCCTCAGACAGCGTTCAGTTGACATTTGGTGAATGAATAGTAATAATAATCAAAAAGTATCTAGGGTGCATACGACATGCCAGTACTGCCTTTTATGTACCAGACTCCTTTAATTCTATCCAAGCCCATGAGAGAGGCTACTATTACTATCCCAACCTAGCTAATGAAATGGAGTCGCTGGGGAGTAAAGTGACTTGCCCAAGGTCACCTGGCTGGTCAGTGGCAGGCAGGGACTTGACCCTGTGCAGACCGAATTTAGATTCTTGGTGCTTCCGTCCCATGCTTGACTGCTGCTCACCGTGGGGATGGATGGAACATCAGCAATCCTGAGGCTGTGATTCTAGAAGGCACACGGTCAAGTGACGGGGAGAGAGAAATCTGTAACAGGAATAGATGCCCACGCGGGACTAGGGAGCTCCAGGCTTGCAGGGTGGTGTGTTCATTTCCTAGGGCTGCTGTAACAACTGATCACAGACTTGGCTGATTAAGACAACACAGATTTTCTTCTCTTACAATTCCGGAGGCCAGAGTCTACAGTCAGTTTCACTGGGCTAAAGTCAAGGTTTCAGCAAGGCTGCGTTCTTCTGGGGGCTCAAGGGGAGAATCCATTTCCTTGCCTTTGGCTTCTAGTATCCCTTGTGTTCCTGCATTCCCTGGCTTGTGGCTCCTCCCTCCATCTCCAGGGTGCATCTTCTCCATCCCTGTTTATGCTGTTACACTTTCTCGGACTCTGAGCCTCCTGGCTCCCTCTTGTAAGGACCTTCTAAAGACCTGTGTGGTTACCTTGGGCCCTCGCAGATAATCAGAATAATCTTCCCATCTCAAGATCCTTCACTTCATCACACCTGCAAAGTCCCTTTTGCCCTGGAAGGTAAAAATGCCCAGGTTCTGGGGATGAGGTCATGGACGTGTATGGGGGGCGGTGTATGCATTATTCAGCTGACTCCAGAGGGTGGTTGGCAATTTTAAATGGGTGAAGCATAGTGATTTATCCTTGAAGGTCTAGAATAATGAGGTAGAGAAGAGGTATTTATGTATTTTTTTGTCCAATCTGAGTATGTGAAGGTTCTTCATAGAGTCTAGGCACCATCACTCCCTGGTCAGATCCATATTACACAGAAAAATGGAACAAACCAAACGCAAAGCAACACATCCCCCATGTGAAAACTACCAATATAATCATCTACTTATGGATCTGTTCATTCATTTAGCAAGTATTGATCTGTACCTTTGCACATAACCCCATCTGGTTTCTAGGACATAGCAGTGAACAAAATAGATGTGATCCATCTGTTCTCATGAAGTCCCAGTTCATGAGGATAGACAATATACAGCTAAACAAATAAATGCACAGAAAATTTCAGATTGTGAAAAATGTGGAACTGGAAACAGAATTGGGGATGGGATAATAATGGGGGATGGGGCCACTGTCTCATTTTGGGTGGTCTGGGAGGGCCTTTCTGAGGAGGTGGCAGGCAGTCTGAATTCTGAAGGATGAGAAGGGGCTGCCATGTGAGATCTGAGGGAACAGTATGCCAGGCAGAGGGAACAGCAAGGGCAAAGGCCCAGAGGAAGAAACAGGGCCTGAGAATTGAAGGACCAGGAATGAGGCCAGTGTGCATGCAGCATAACGCATAAGAGTGTTGGAGGTGGGGACATGGAAAGACTTCCCAAAGCATCAAGTGGGATAAAAGGAGAGGGAATAGGGATGTCATTATGACTTCGGTGACAGAGGGCTTTGCGTCCAGCCCTATGCTCCAGAGACAGGGAGGACCTTTCCATTATTTCAGCTCACGAAGAGCCCTAACCTTCTCCCTTAAATCTCCATCAGCTGCAGCAGGTTGCCTCTGCGGGCTGTCACCCGTTCTCTGTTTATCAAAGGCTCTTGCAGGCTCTTTAAAACATATGAACCCGGCCCCAGGCGGATGGAGGCGGCACAGAGAGCTTTGAATCAAAAGGAGATGTTGATCATCATTACCCTAAGATACACCTGCTTTCTCTTTGTTAAGGAATTAGACACAATACTTTAATCTTCAAAAACAGGTAAATAAAACTTGATCTCTTGACTGAAACAGGACCTGGAGGGAAATACATGTTTTACAGTTCTGGCATTTGAGACAATATTTCCACATTCCCTTTTGTCTGCGTCAAGGGTTAGACTATGCAAAAATATTTTCTCATGCACAAGTTCATTTGTACTCATTGACATGTGTGCAAGGTATTTACATGTCGTACATATTTATAATTCTTTTCCAGATCAAATAAAAAAAAAAAGAAAATGCCTGCAAGCCCTCAGTTGTACACACTTTCTGGTAAGCACGATGACTCACTTTTGCATTTTTTCCTCATCTCCCGCTTCATCCCTCCCTTTCTCCATAGTGTATGTCTAACATGACAAACCCGTGCTCCCACCCCTTTCATTCATGAGCACGTGGCGGGGGCATCTGTGATTTTTGTCCACCCAGCATCCACTCCTCCTCCTTCTGGCAGCTGTGCTCTGATTTTATTTTGGGCAGACGATTCCTCCTCTCTTCAATCCACTAGCCTCCAGTTTTTAGATTTGGCCTCGTGCCCCAGGCCTCGACAGTCAGAAAGTTCTCCCTCTCCACCCCCACCCACATTCTCTTAGGTCAAAGTGGTTCCTGGGTGACAAATGGAACTCAATGCCAGACTTGGTTTGATTTACTGGAAAGAATCTCTCTCTTTTCTCAGGACTTGTTTCTGCGAGGCTGTGAGCCAGGCCACAGAACAGAAAGGTCCTGTTTGTGTGTGAGGTCAATGCAGAGGAAAGCAGCCAAGAATTGGAGAGAAATGGGGCCTTGTAGACATTATTAGCACTCCTGGATCCAGCCATGCCTGAAGCCATTACCCCTGGAGCAGGTTTTCTCAACCTCGGAACGATTTTACAGTTCCGGATTGGATCTTCCTTTGTTTGGGGGACTGTCCTTACATTGTAGGACATTTAACAACATCCTTGGCCTCTACCCACTAGATAGCATGCTGCACATTCTCCCCCACTCCTCCCTCACCCCCCAATGACCACCCCAAAGGTCTCCAGACGTTGCCAAATAGCCTTGGGGGCGTGTACGTAAAATTACCTCCATTAAGAATCACTACCTTAGACAGTCCCTAGTTAGGTAGGTCAATAAATGTCCTTTTTCGCTTATGCCTGTTTGAGTTGAGTTTCCATGCTTGTCTCTAAGGGGAAAGCATTGTCTTTAGGATGCAGGGTGGCACCTAGATGGCTGCAGCGAGGGACAGGACGCCCTGCTGCCAAGAAGCCAATTCCGACTGCAGCTAAGCAGTTTTCTGGTCTGCAGCTATATCCTGAGGGGTGAGACAGAGAGCCTCTGAACTCACCTGATTGGTGATGAGAAACTGTCTCATGACCACCTCCCAGGGAGAGAGGGAGGAGGGTGGGGGACCGGCCAGGAGCACCTCCTCACAGCCTGCCATCCTCTTGCGTTCCAGGAAGGTCATAAGACATTCTGCCAAAACTCAGATAAGCCGTAGCTCCAGCCTTGCCCAGGAGGCCCATGCCGATGCATGCAAGACCCCCAGGGGGCCGTGGTGCATTTGTTCCCTGCAGTTATTATGAAAACAGGGTAATGTCTGTGGCGGTGATTAAAACAATATTTTGCCACTATAATAACCAGTCCCAAACACATATGGGGCAGAGGGGGGGCTTCATTCATCTGTATAAAAAAACCAGAGGAAAACATCACTGACTCAAGTAGATATTTTCAGTTTCTAAATCTTTTTTTTTTTAAAGATTTTATTTTATTTATTTATTTGAGAGAGAGACAGACAGAGATAATGAGAAGAGAGCATGAACAGGGAGGAGAGAGAGAAGCAGGCTCCCGCCGAGCAGGGAGCCTGATGCGGGACTCGATCCCAGGACCCTGGGATCATGACCTGAGCCGAAGGCAGACGCCTAACCGACTGAGCCACCCAGGCGCCCCGATATTTTCAGTTTCTAAATAGTTGGCATTTTCCAGGCCAAACATCCAAGACTTTTGGTTGTTAATTTCCATAGCTGGAGCAGACACTTGAGAACACTGGGCGTTCCAAAGCTGACTTTTATGTCTGTCTCCGCGCAGGGCTGGGGAGGGCTGCCCGGGTCACAGAGGAATTGTAACTCTTGCTTGGAAATCCTGGTTCTTCTCCCCAGGCCCTATGGGAACCCCGATGTGTACACAATAATAATGTGGGGATCCTGGCGCTTTGAGGTTTCATCTGAGAGACCGTCCCGTAAGGAATGTTCCCGCACTCCATTGTTCTCACTTGAGATGTTGCTGGAGGTGTGATGCTCTCCTCGTCTCTGGTCCCAAGAACGCAAGAGTGAGAAGGAAAAGGAGGGCACTTCGGCGGGGAGGCCGGGAGCCAGAATGTTGAGGCAAGAGCTCATTCCTGGGCTTTGGGAAGATGGAGGAGAGCCAAGAGTCTGGGACCCACTTCAGACTTTAAATTTTCCTTTCCTCCAGGGAAGACCCAAATTCACACCATCTCTGATCTCTGATGAGGGAAAGGTCGAGGTTTCCCCAGGTTCCTGTCCTTGGTTGGGGACCCCCAGGTTCACCACTTCCTTGATCTTGAAGTAAAATCAGGACTGGGGCTAAGTTGAGGCAGGTCAGGCACTGGCCTTGGGCACGAAAATTTGGAGGGTGCCCCCAAATCTCAGTGATAAAGATAAATATGATTTTAATGCAGTATTTTAAAATCAAAACTAATGCAAAAACAATCTGCAACAAACAAAATATCAAATTTTAAAATAAAGACAGGATCTGTTATATCAGGAGTTAATATTTGAGATATATGCCTCTAACTTCCTGACTGACTGCTAAACCAATCCTATTTTTAAGGATTATGATGAGACCCATGGCTTATTACATAAATAAAAGCCCTAATAGCCAATTTACATCAGAAACAAATCCCGTGATTTTTTTCTGAAACAGCTGCACCAGATTTTCACAATATTTTATGATCCAAATAGATACGACGTTTGAGTCATTCATTGATAGAAATGCCCAAGTGAGTTAGCTGACAACAAGAACAATCAAAACAAACCCTAATCTCAATGGCAAACCAGTTAGGGTTTATAAATCCAGCCACCAAAATTCTTGCAGTCAGCTCAGGATCTTCACTTCCTCCATCCCAAAGGACACTCCTTGAGTGAAATGAGGAGTATTTCTCAGGTCTGCAGAAACCCAGAGAAGAAAACTCATTTTATGATCTGAAGGGAGATGAAAAGTGTATTTTAACAGCGCATTTCAAATGCATTCCGTGCTCATGACAGAAACATCCAAGTACCTACATCATTTAGAAAGCTGCAGGAGAGCAAATAATGAATGTGGAATATGCGAACGATCCATTTTGCTTTTTAAAAAATGCAACAGAGCCAGAGAAAGCCTCACAAAAGATCTAAAGACAAAAATAAAATCTCTGCTGTTTGCAAAGTCAAGGCAGTAAAGAGATGATTTAGCAAAAACAAACCTGAGATTTAACCTTAACAGAATTGAACGTTTTAATTTTTTAAAAGGTGGAGAAAATGCCATAAAAGGGTGTCTGCGGGTTAAGGAAACCGCTATGAAAATGAGAATGATGCGCTCTGGGCTGTTCACAGCTCTGTCCCAGGAGTGTGAAATTAGCGACTGAGGCGGATTTCACAGGCACTTCGGGGGAGCGTGGCGGTGTGGCGGTGGATTTGCGACAGGGGCCTCCCCGCCAAGTCCTGCCCACTTGCAAGCTGCTGTCGCTATTCATGCAAAGCACAGATAATCCCGAGTGTCTGGAGCGGTTTGCATTTATATTGAATGCAGCCTCTCTTTCCGTGGGGGTGAGTCTAGCCCATGGGTGGAGCACCCGGGGGTGGGGGGGAAGCGTCGAGAGACTAACATTCTCACCAAAATCCTATTTTCTCTTCTAAGAAAAACTCCAACCATATGGATTACATTTGTTGGAAATTGTTGGGAAAATGTATATAAAATAGGAATATGGTTAAAAACGTTAAATCTTAAAATATCTCCTAGGGCAACAAGGAATTCTGAGTCTGAGTTTTAGGTCTGGAGTGATTGATGGTGACGTCCCCGTCACACCATCACGGTCTGGAGAGCTGGCTTGGGGAGATGGAACAGAAAAGAGAAACCTTGGGAAACAGTGACTGGTAGGAGGGTTTTTTCCTGATTCTCTCTTCCTGTCTTGGTTTCATCCAGGTGGTTTTACACAGCAACCGAACACACGTGGGATTTTTCCTTGTCACACTCTCACCATGTCACGGTTAGATGGTCAGAACTGAGCTTGGCGCCAGATAAAGGGATTTTTCTTGAACTCTGATAACAGGCCCCAGAATTCAGTTACCCCAATAACCGGAGAAAACAATTGTCTCAGGAGAAAATCTGAGTCGTTTTGGCAGCTTTGGAAGCACTTTAGACTGTTTTATTGGTTAACTTTTCGGAACATTATATTTTCTAAACACAACCCAATATCAATCATTAACAAATCACCTCCCTTTCAAAGGCAGCATTCTCCCTTTTATGGCCTCCTTGCTGTTGGCAGGTGTTTGACGCCTCCCAGACACCATTTGAACTTTGAACAGTCTTATGGAAAATTTGAGAGAGTGTTAAGAATCGGCTCACAGCTCTCGCGCACACACTGTAACAAACTTGTACTGACATTGGCTTAAACAGTTACAAAGTATGTTGGTTCTCATCACTCAACAGGTGAGTCAGCAATCCGAAGAGGTCTCCAAGGACCGGATCCTTTCCATCTCGGCTGTGGTCTTCTGGGTGGGCTTCTGCCTGAGGCTGGAGATGCTCCTGAGTAGTGAAGGTCGCTGGGTTCATAAGAAACAGTAAGTCGAAGAAAGCTTTCTCGGAGGAGCAAGCAGGAAGTTTTCTAGAAAGCCCAGCAGACCTTTCTGGAATCTCCTTGGCCCCAACTGCATCGTATGTGTGCTCTTGACCAAATCACTGCCAAAGGAAATGGATGGGGTTACCCTCAGACTAGTGCTCTCATTGGGATAGGGTGGGGTCTGCTCCTCTGAGTCCCATGGGATGTGAGGGAAGCAGGAGGTTCCTGAAAAGTCAAGGATCTTTTTTTGGGGGAGGATAGGTCGCAGATGCTGTAGGCAGTGAACAATCCTCACTGCTGTCTAGGAAAAACCCACCACCTCCCCACCACTACCCTCACTGAAGGAAAACCCTGTTTTCTTCTCAGTCACCGCTCACATCAAACATTTCTGTGACCAGATGTGTGGGCTTCTCTCCACACCCACCAATTCCGCGATACCAGCTCGGTGTCCTATCATTCAGTTCAGGTCTGGCGCTGTCTACCTGGAGTTAGCATCAGACCCCACAGGTTAAGGGCTCAGTCTCACAAGACCACTCCCACTACAGATGCCAATCACAAGTCTCAGGCTGTCACCTGTACTTCTGGCCTTCAGGCTATAATTTGGGGTTCCCACGACCTCCTCCTTGCATTTGATAATTTGCTAGAATGGCTCACAGAACTTGGGGAAATACTTCCTTTTGTTTACTGGTTTATTATAAAGGATATAGTAAAGGATGCAGATGAACAGCTAGATGAAGAGACACATTAGGAGTGGTCTGGAAAGGTCCTGAGTGCAGACCCTTCTGTCACTGTGGAGTTGGGGTACACCACCCTCTAGCATGTGGATGTGTTCACCAGCCCAGATGCTCTCCAAACCCCCTAGTTTAGGGACTTGTATGGAGGCTTCATCATGCAGGCATGATCCATTATTAGCTCAGGCTGAAAGTTCCAGACTTCTAATCTCCGCTTGGTCTTTCTAGTGACCAGCTGCCATCCAGGAGGCCACCAAGAGTCACCTCATTAGAACAGAAGGCACGTCTATCACCCAGGAAATTCCAAGGGATTTAGGAGCTCTGTGTCAGAAACAAGACCAAAGGCCAAATATTAGGACAAACCAGGGAGAACATCTTCAAATACCTCTTCTTCCCCAAGGGTTGGGGCCTGATACTCAAAAATAATTTCGCAGATGTGGAAATAGAGACAGAGAAAAGCAATAACTCATCCAAGTCCCCATAGTTGGTGAGTGACAGAGCCGAGCTTCAATTCTATGCAGCTTCCCTTGTGACCCCGTCCCTCCTCTGTGGTAGGAGGTGACACGTATCCCGCTGGGGAAACTGAGGCCTGAATTGTCATATGTTACGGCAGCATGTCAGCAGCCGACGTCTCATGCGGTTAGAAGCGGACGTGGAGCACGTGTATGTCCGCTACATTGGTGGCGGGAGTGTAGAATGGTCCCACCACTTTGAAAAACTCTTTGGCAGTTTTAGAAAATTAAAATGTACATCTGTTCTCTGACCCAGTAACTCCACCCCTGGGTATATAAGCAAGAGGCATGAAAACACATCCACAGAAAGGTAAGAGCAGAGCGTTCATAGCGGCTCTCTCCATAATGGCCCTAAACTGGAAACAACCCAAGTGTCCCTCAACAGGACAATTAATAAATTAATAAACATGTAACATTAATATCCACATGGTGGAATACCACTCAGCAGTAAAAAGGGACCCACTTCTGAGGCATGCCACCACATAGGTTAAGGTTATTATTAGTCAGGTGTGTTGCTTTCAGAAATATCTAAGTTCAGAAGCAAAATCACCAAAAATGGTTGATTCTGAATGTGGACTGAAGGGCACGAGGCAGAGGCCAAAGACAGATACTACATTCTCAGCCTCTCTGTACTTTTGCTAATTTGGAAAATCATGTACTATTTATTTCTTTTTAAAGATTTTATTTATTTATTTAAGAGTGAGAGAGAGAGAGAGAGAGAGAGAGAGGGAAGACACAGAGGGAGAGTGAGAGGGAGAAGCAGACTCCCCGCCGAGCGGATAGCTGGACGCGGGGCTCGATCCCAGGACCCTGGGATCATGATCTGAGCCGAAGGCAGATGCTTAACCGACTGAGCCACCCAGGCGCCCCAAATCATGTACTATTTAATTTAATAAAACTTAAAGGCTCTGTTTCTTCTCTCTGCCCATGGACCCTCAGTCATCACTTTAGGTAAATAACTAGACTCCCCACTCACTCAAGTTCAGCTTGGATATTTAGAGTCCAATTTGGAGAAAAGAGAGATCAAATATATAGAACTACACAACTCAGTCCAAAGCCAAGGAAATTGATTGTCTAAGTGACCAGGACTTGGTGGCTCTGGCCTGAGCATGGCTCAACAGAGGTGGCTCATTCCCTGGGGGGGGGGACAAGATGGGGATATGTCATATGAGAATGACTTTGAAGGTGAAGCCCCCACACCCTCAGGTCACGTGTGCACACCCCCAAGGGATGCCACCGCCAGCCCTGACAGAGCCCCAGCCAGGAGCCCGTAAAAGAACTAGAAAAGGTGAGTAAAGGAAGGTGTGCTGTTTTACATAAATTAAGGATTCTCTGAGAAAATAGTTTCTCATGCTCATTGGCCCTGCAGTCTCTGGAGGAGTTGAAAATGCAAATGAAAACAACCTTTGCTAAGGGTGCCTGGGTGGCTCAATCGTTAAAAATCTGCCTTTGGCTCGGGTCATGATCCCAGGGTCCTGGGATCCAGCCCTGCATGGGGCTCCCTGCTCCACGGGAAGCCTGCTTCTCCCTCTCCCACTCCCCCTGCTTGTATTCCCTCTCTCACTGTGTCTCTCTCTGTCAAATAAATAACTAAAATCTTAAAAAAAAAAAAAGAAAACAACATTTGCTGAACCAGGGCTTCCTGCTTCTGGAAAGCTCTAGACAGTGAATCCAGAACTTAAAAAATAAGAGACCAAAAAAAAAAAAAATTAGAGGTTTGCCACTCATATTACGTAAGTATTTATCATGTTGAAAGAAGCAGAACTTGGAATGTGATTTGTTTTACAGAAATTCTGTTTGGACAGCTCTTTCCATAAATATTCTAAGGCCTGTCTGCAGTTGTTAACCTGCCCATTGTCTGGGTCCCACCCACCCCAGCTGTGCTCACACTCAGTGGGGGATGGGATCCCCACTGCGAAGTGTCACACCTGCCCCACGTTAGGAATCCAGGAGATGCTTCTTGGGGTAAGGAGGAATGAAAGGTTTCTTTGTCCCAAATTAATTTTCTTCCATCTGGTTTTCAAGGGCTATATTATTAATATTTTAGGTAGATATTCCAATAAGACTTGGGTAATCTCTTGTTTAAAACGATTATTTATTTATTTATTTATTTATTTATTTAAAGATTTTATTTATTTATTTGACAGAGAGAGACATAGCGAGAGAGGGAACACAAGCAGGGGGAGTAGGAGAGGGAGAAGCAGGCTTCCCCGCGGTGCAAGGAGCCCGATGCGGGGCTCGATCCCAGGACCCTGGGATCATGACCTGAGCCGAAGGCAGACGCTTAACGACCGAGCCACCCAGGCGCCCCTATTTATTTATTTTTATGAGAGAGGGAGAGAAAGAGAGCGCGAGCGCAAGAGCAAGCATGACTGGAGGGAGGGGCAGAAGGAGGAGCAGACTCCCCGCTGAGCAGGGAGACCGATATGGGACTCGATCCCAGGACCCTGGGATCATGACCTGAGCCAAAGGTAGACGCTTAACGACTGAGCCACCCAGGCGCCCAAGACATGGGTAATCTTTTATGGTTTCTTGTTTGTTGTCGATCGACTTTGTTCTGTTTTGTTTTGGGGTCAGAACTCTATAAGCAGCAAGAATCTACTCTGGTTGCCAGAATAGACATGTTTCAAGTGTTTTTGATGTTTTGGTCACCCTGCTTAAGATGTGGTTTTAAGACACAGCTTCTGAGAGAGAGAACAGATTGTCCAGGCTTGGGTCAGTGGCCACCCCTTGAGGGGACCAGGAGCCTTGATTGGCAGATCCTCTAGCCTATATCCAATTGCGAAAAATTTGTTCCCCCAAAAGAACTGGAAGGCTGTTATCGGAGAAAGATAAAAATCCAATGGCAGTAGTCCATGGAAATAGTGGTTCTCAACCCTACTGACTAACTCAACACCTGCCTTTATACAAATATTGTATAATGCTGTCCTACACTCCTGAAATGCAATTCATGAATAATATGACCTACATAGACACATAATTTAAAAAATTAGAATATTGTCCTAGCCATAGTATCAAGGCGAAATAAAAGGAACCTAATCTGTAGAATATTGCTTATAATAAAAATAATAAAACAGTAGAACTATACAAAATTAAAGGATAATAAATATGCACTCAGGAGCAGCTATACTCCAAGATTTAAAGAATCAGTGAGATGTTTGCTTGTGCTATTGATGAATAAGTGGATTTAAAAGCAGCAAGACAGGGGCGCCTGGATGGTTCAGTCGGTTAAGTGTCCAGCTCTTGATTTCGGCTCAGGTCATGATCTCAGGGTCGTGGGATTGAGCCCTGAGCTGGGCTCTGCGCTGGGCGTGGAGCCTCTTTAAGATTCTCTCTCCCCCTCTGTCCCTCCCCCACCCCTCATATGCCCCCCCACCCCAAAAGGCACCAAGAGAATCAGAAGCCAGCCTGTACAAGAAATATTCGAAATGAAAGAACAGATGTGGGGCGGACAGTGTAGTAAAACCTATTCAATGTGCATTAACAGGTGCAAGTCCTTTGTGTTCCTAGGTTTGAGACTGTTAATTATAAACAGGGCTCCTAGGGGAAGATCCAGAAAGACACTTAAAAGCCCCCGGGGGGACACAGTGGGGGGGGGCTGTCTTGCATGTGGGAGGAGGTGCAGCATCCCTGGGCTCTGTCCATGGAATGCTAGTAGCCCCTGTAAGGAAAGCTTGGGGGAGATTCTGAAATTTAGTCGGTGTCTTTTTTTTTTTTTTTTAAGATTTTATTTATTTGACAGAGAGAGAGATAGCGAGAGAGGGAACACAAGCAAGGGGAGTGGGAGAGGGAGAAGCAGGCTTCCTGCGGAGCAGGGAGCCCGATGCGGGGCTCGATCCCACGACCCTGGGATCATGACCTGAGCCTTCGAAGGCAGACGCTTAACGGCTGAGCCACCCAGGCGCCCCTAGTCAGTGTCTTAACTCGCTCATCAACCTGGGTGATCTTCCCCTTTCCTTATCTCTGACTAGGCTGTTTTACAATTCTGGAAAGACAAAAGTTAATTTGTAGCAAACTGATAGTAATGCAAATAATTCCCGTCCATAGAAAACCATGTTATGTCCAGGGAGGGTTTAACTGACTTTCTTCCCCTGTTATGAAAGAAGCCAGTTTTATATGTATTAATTAAATTCATTTTAACACTCCCAATGGCCTATAAATGTGTTTGCACTTTGGATTTTTCTTTGACTTGGTTTTAAAACTTTTCCGGTTCCTTCATTCATTACTGAGTTAAATATAACCTTTGACACATTCTTTAAATGTTTGTATGACAGTCATGATTTTACTTTTTTAAAAAAATTATTCTTTAACAATCCCCATCCTTGTGCAACCCCAAATTAACCCCTCAACTTTTCAAACTCCCCATAAGACAATAGTCTACACATTGAGTCACTGTGTTAACACACACACACACACACACACACACACACACATGCCAAACCTAAGGAAACCGAGCTCATATTCTCGGATCCCTACCCTGTGGTCACATGGCACAATACTTGACTGAATGCTATATGGCTTCTGCTTTCCAAATGTTCTGCTCTGGGTTCTTAGGGTTGGAAGCCTCAGCCTCAGGGTGAGGTCGTTGAGATCACGCTTTGTTCATAGCCATTTTGATTTTACCAACGTCCTCAGCTTTTTGGCTCCAGCCTGAGGAAGATCACAACTCAAGATGACCCGGCACCCTTCGGCATTTATGTGAAAGGGAATTACCTCCTGTGTTAATTCTAATCTTCTCAGCCACGGTTGTTTCTTTGGTGTCGTGGGGGTATTTTTAAGCATCAAAAGGAAAAAGAAGGAGAAAATCCGAAGAGACCACCCCCCAAGTCTGAAATCCTGTTAAACCTCCAACAAAACCAAACCCACCAGGGCTTGATGAAATAAGCTCATTAGCAGAAAAGGGCATGGTCATAGTGGTGAGATTCTGCGGGTTCCTTTGTAATCCCAGTTCCTTCCATCTGGATGACAGCGGACAGGGAGTGGTTCCCATTTTCCGGGTATTCTGGTCAGGCTGCGTGGAATGGAAGGGACTATGCTTTGATCTCTAGGGTCAGGGCTCATTTTCATAACCCTGGTCCTTTTAAGAGCAAGGGACAGAAATCATCACCAAAGGCTTGCAGCAGAACACGGAAAGGGCTTGGACATTTTTGTGCCCTGCTGTTTAAAGTGATCGTCCTGACAAATTAGGGTCGTGCCAAGAGATCAAGAGGTCAGGGTGGGGAGGATGAGATCTCCTTCCTAAAAGCCTTATACCCCAATCAAGATGGGACATATTACTAATATAGAGAAGAGGGTCTGTCTGAAGTGCTTTTCTTTTTTTTTATAAAGATTTTTATTTATTTATTTGAGAGAGAGAATGAGAGAGAGAGAGAGCACATGAGAGGGGGGAGGGTCAGAGGGAGAAGCTCCCTGCTTGGCAGGGAGCCCAGTGCAGGACTCGATCCCGGGACTCCAGGATCATGACCTGAGCCGAAGGCAGTCGCTTAACCAACTGAGCCACCCAGGTGCCCTTGAAGTGCTTTTCTGAGGAATTTTACGATACTAGTAATTGCTGTCAAATATTCAAATACTACAAAATACTCCAAAGTGTAATTTGCATGCACAACATGTATGATGTGTTAGTTCCCATACGTCATGTAGGTGCACCTCTCTGTGCATTCCGCCTCGTTCATGCCACTTGAGCCCCTGCCCCCCTTCATTCAGGTCGCTTCTCTAACATCTTCTCCCTCGTGACACCATCCCTGGCCACCCATCTAAAATAATGCCTTCACCCTCTCTGCCTTCTTTTGCACATTATTTCCTCCATAACACTTTTCACTTCTGGACGTTATATTGCATTTTTTTTTAAAGATTTTATTTATTTATTTAAAGGAGAGAGAATGTGAGAGAGATCACGAGGGTGTGTGGAGGGGCAGAGGGAGAGGGAGAGAATCTCAAGCAGACTGCACTGAGTGGGGAGCCTGATGCTGGGCTCGATCTCACCACCCTGAGATCACGATCTAAGTGGAAACCAAGAGTCAGATGCTCAACTGACTGCACCACCCAGGCGCCCTGCATTTCTATTTTTTTTTAATTGGTCATCGTCATTCTTCCCATTAAAAGATCAGGTCCCAGAGAGCAGGGATTTTGCTTTGTCCAGTGCCTAGGGCAGACCTTCATGCATCGTAGGTCCTCAACCAGTATTTGCTGAATGAACGTGTCTCTACCATTCTTTAAAGCACCCGTCTAGACTCACCTCCTTCTTGAGCCTTTTGGGGTGCCCATGAGAATCAGTCCCTCTTTTCCAATGGCCCCACTATATTCTTGCATCTGACACATGGTTTTTGAACCTCTGGGTGTGAGCTTTTAGCTTCGCCTGGGGGCTGCATCAGGGAAGACAACAGAATTCCTGCTTCAAGGAGCTGCCATTCCCACAGGGGAAAATGGGCATTAAACATGTTACTGGTAACTCTGTCCCATTCTTAGATGCCCCTGTACCTCAGCTTAGAGTTACTTTGATCATTTGTTCAAAAAACATTTTTTGGTGGAGGAAAGGCTTACCATTTGACAGAATCTGAGCCAGGCATAGGAGATCTGAAAAGTGAATAAATGATCAAAATTAACTTTAAAGGACTAACAGTGTGCTGAGCAGAGAGTTAGTGAGGCAGATAGGACCATCACAATAGCAGTACGTGAGGCATGGGGTAGAGCAGAGACAGTGGGTCAAATTTTGCCTGAGGATGGTAGCGGAAGAACCAGGGAGAAATCAGAGAAGGCTTCACAGAAGAGGTGACTGATGCAGAAGGATGAGTAGGAGTTCACTCTGACAAGTGCTACTGAGGGAAAGGCATTTGGGCAGAGGGAACAGTCTATGCAAAGGTACAGAGGCCAAAGAGCTGCTGCTGACCAAAGAATGTGGCCAAATTTTCTAAATGACAACTCTACTTCTCATGTCCCAATCCAGTCAAATCCTGAGTTATCTTTTGAGAGTTGTCCAAGCGTAGGGAATGGGGGAGGATGCAGAGAAGCACAAAGGACATCCCCTGTCCTCTTGGAGTTCTGTCTAACTGGGCAGGCAGCAGGCATTAAAGAGAAGCAAGAGTGAAAGATTTGATTCATATTCAAGGCATCATTAGATGACCACTGAGCACACATTGTGGATCTGTGCCTGATTCACTTGGTAAGGATAGAGTAGCAAAGCTCGTTAGATAGTGGCCAGGTCATTCATTCATTCATTTGTTCTCAAATATTCCTTGGCACTCACATTATGTACCTGGCACATCTGAGGTGTTTGGGAGAGAGAGGTAAACATGGGATCCCTGTGCTTATGAAGCTCACACTGAAAATTCATCCCAAATGCAGGTGAACAGATGAGTGGATGAGACCTTTTCAGATGGTGGCAGTGCTGTGAAGGAAACACAACAGGGTGGTTACTCGTGGGGATGCGAGTGGGGAGCAGGGGCCCCCCGCAGCTACAGGGTCCAGGAGAGAGCCCCTCTCATCCCGCTTAGAACCGAAGCCTGAGTGTGGAAGAAGGCAGTGCGTGAAGGTGTTGGAAGAGAAGGTACATAGGCTGGGGGGTGGGACAGTCATGGGGTGTGTTTCGGGGAACAGCAGGGCCAGTGTGGCTGCAGGGGTGGGGAGCACAGAGTCGAGGTGGGTGAGGTTGGCAGGGCAGGGGGTCAGCGCTCTGTAGCCCTGAGAGGAGGCAGGTCTATTCTCCGTGGGAAGGCAATGGACAGAAGCCTCCATTTCCACACATTGCCTGAAGGTGCCCTTCTCTCCTACTGGGGACTTCCGACATGGAGGAAGCCCTCATGACATTTAATTTAATTTAATTTAATTTGGGCCGTTGACGCCTATCAAGCTATTCTCTTGCCCTCCCCGAGGGTCCTCCTGTTTCCTGCCCTTGACTCTCCCCCTCCCACCTGCTCCGTCCACGTGGAAACAGCTCCCCTCTGATGCCGAGTCCCCAGGCCACCCAATTTCCTGTGCATTATTACAATTATTAAAACACAAAATCCAAGCACAGCTGTTATCTTTCTTGTTGATCCACAGAGGAAAAAAAAAAAAAAAAAAAACAGGCAGAGAAAAGAAGAAAATACAGCTCTGCGACGTTGGATCCTATCGGCCCAGCCCAGCGAGACAAAGACTGGGCCATTCTCCGGTTGGCATGTGACAGCTCACCGGGCGCTTGGCACAGGGACCTTTGAAACAATGACACCGCGTGGAGGCTGTCATTCACCGAGGCTCGCGGGGGCTGTCTGGCGCTGGGGAGTCAGAGAGGGGACCGCGTAGGTACGGGGCCTCAGTATATCAGGGAAACTTTTTCGAGCACTTACAGTGTGCCGGGCACGCTCTATACATGCACAAGTGTTCATCTAAGCCTGACAGCGGCCCTTGGAGAGGGGCAGTGGTATTAGCCATGTCTCATGGGGGGGAAACTGAGGCCCAGGACAGTGAAGGGCTTGCTGCTACTTGTCGCACAGCTGCTGAGAGCTGGACCCTGGGTTTAACTGCACACGCTGTGTCTGACAAGCCCTGCACTGGCGGAAGAAAGCAGACCATGTGCTGGAATCACGGAAATCAGGATCCCGAGCTCCCCAGCCCCTTCTCATATGTGGTCGTGTACCTCGTGGCTGGGTGGCCACTCAGGCGCCCCCGGTTTGTGGGAAACAGCCTTGAGCTCAGACACTGCTCCTGATGCTCCATGTGGGGGGTTAACCCTCTTCCAGTAAATGTCGTCCGCTGCTGACTCTGGAGTCTGTGTGCACGCGCACACACGTGTGTGTTTGTGTGTGAGTGTGTGCGCGCCGCAGTTAGGAGCAGCGTGTCGGGAGTCAGACAGCCTGGGCTTGGATCCAGGAACAACCTCGGGAACGTTGCTTACACCCTCCGTGCCTCAGTTTCCTCCTCTGTCACACAGTGACAGTCAGCTCCCACCTCATAGCGTCGATGTGAGGATTAGGTGCGTTCGTCCGTGTGAAGTTTAGATGGGGGCCCGGCGCAGGGTGGGTGCTGGGTGAATGCTGCCGTGATTACTGTTGTTCATCATCCCCCCCATCTCTGTTGTTCGTGCAGCCTGAACCCCTTGTCCCCAGGGACGGCTCCTCTCCTGAGTGCAGGGGAGAAGCACCCTGGCTCCATTGGCACCAAGTTGGGTGACCCTGGGCCGGGTGCTTCACCCCCTATGCCTTGGTTTCCTCCTCTGGAAAATGGGGCAACAATCACCCATACTATGCGGGCCTGTTGCGGGGATTAAATGAGTTCTAGGAGCACTCGGGGTCATTAAGTGTTAGTTGGATTATCCTCCCCTGGACCAGTATTGGGCGACTTGATGTTCACACGTTGTCTCCTTAGTGAGGCCTCCCTGACCAGGTATCTGATGGGGCTCTTTGCCCAGCCCTGGTCACTCTCCATCCCAGCACTCAGCAATGCACAGTTGGGGGGCAAATCCAGCCTGCTGTCTGAGGGCATCAGGGCTGCTCATCGTCCCAGGTGTCTCTGTCATCATGACTGCAGATGCCATAGATTCTGCCTCCTCTTCCCTTCATTTCTTTTTTTTTTTAAAGATTTTATTTGTCAGAGAGAGAGAGAGAGTGCGCGAACAAGAGAGAGCACAAGCAGGGGGAGGGGCAGGCAGAGGGAGAAGCAGACTCCCCGCTGAGCACGGAGCACGTCGCGGGGCTCGATCCCAGGACTCTGGGATCATGACCTGAGCCAAAGGCAGATGCTTAACTGACTGAGCCATCCAGGTGCCCCTCTTCTGTTCATTTCTGACAAGACACATAGGTTTGCTTGGGGTAGCAGACAGCGAAGTCGGGGTCCAGAAACGTGACCTATCTCAAACCTTGCAGTTGCCCAGGGGATCCACTCAGGGACCAAGACCTTGTAGGTCTTGGCTTGTCTGGACATAATCTCTCCCCTGCCACTCCTTCAGGGTCCTCTACATGATAGGAGGACAGAAGGACTCACCCACCACCTCACCCAATGTCCCCCCGGTCTCCTCAGTGCAGCCAGACCGATCACTGGATGCACCACACCCACGTCACCCTGCTTTCTAAATCCTTCTATGGCTTCATCTTGCCCTAAAAATGAAGACAAAAGCTCCCAAATGTGCTGTGTCAGTTGGGGTTGGCTTGATTGTGAGTAGCAGAGACTCAAAATAACAGTGGTCTAAGTAAAGTAGAAGAAACAGAGAAAGGCTCGTGTGCCTGGGCCCAGTAAGTCTGGGAAGAATGTCAGGAGGCTGTCAGAGAGGCAGTGACAGTCACATCCTGTGGGGCTGGTAGGGTGTGGACTTCACTCTGGGTGTGGGGAAGAAGCCAGAGGCTTCTGAGCAGGCGAGTAACATAACTGTGCTGACTTGGAAAGGATGTGCTTGTCTTAGTCTGCGTATTACATTTGTTTGAACGACTGTTCCATTAGTATCTGCCCTCCCACCCTCTACCCCAAATGGACCATCCCTGATGGCAGGGACCATGCCTATTTCTTTCCTCAGCAGCCTCTGTCCTGCTTCTAGCACATTGCTGGGTATACGGCAGACAGTCAATACATAGTTGTTAAGTCAAGAGAGAAGGAACGGAGAGAATGTTTAGCATGGACAGCAGGGCAGCCCTCTCTCTGCCTGTTTTCCCCGTGTCATACGTGTAAATCCCGGGTGGACTGGCTCCATCATCTTGCAGGCTGTGCTGACATCCGAGGTTTAGCATATAAAAATCTATCAGGAACAACCGCATTGATCCTGAGGTTGACTTCGTGCTGAGCAAGAATAAGTAATGACTCGAGCTACTTCGACAACAATTCAACCGTCTCTTCTTTGCCTTGAAGGAAAGTGGTTAAAGAGACAGAGAGGCCTTTGGGGAAGCGGTTCCAGCGGTGTGTGTCACCTCCAAGGAGAGACATAACTGGAGGATGATTTATTGCAGCCTTCTGGTGTGGGAAGAGCCAGTGGCTTACAGGGGAAAATAGCTCTTCTGTGGCCACCTGCCTGGAGAGTGGAGTGAGCATTTGTATTTCGTTTAGCTGTACAGAAACTCTGAACTCCTTTCCTGCACTCGGCAAACTTTACACCTTATAAATGGTCCAGCTACTCAGCCTGCCAGCCTCCCTTGCAGCTAGGGCTGGGGCAGAGGATTCTGGTTGTGCTCATCATCTGCACCCACATACATAAACTTTGAACGGGAGTGTTGTCACGTTGAGAAACAGGAACCTCATGAAATCGGTTCTGGGGATGGCCAGCGAGTGAGGGGGGCTACGCATCAGTGCTTTGAGCAGTGGGAGACAGTGTCTGTGCCCAGAGGTACCGGAGGTAACTTCATGTGAATAGCTCCGTGGGAGGATTTTCGGACCGAGTTCTTCGCTACGTGGCCTTTACGTTTGATTATCTGGCCCCTCTGGGAAATCTCCTAGCTACCCACTATGTTTTTGTAAATTCCTTTTCTGCTTAAATTTACTGGTATGAGTTCTGTTGTTTTCAGCTAACTGCCCTGACTCACACATGGTGTGAGTACTCGGAGGCAGAGAGGCGGATGGTGAATGAGGAAGGTACGTGTAGGAGCTTAACCAGGCTCCTAGAAACAGGAAGCGGGTAAACAACCACAGGCTGTCTACAGCCAATCCCACTTACTTTCTTTTATTTAGTCATTCATAAATATTTATTAAGTACTGACTATACTGAGCACTGTGCTCGCTGCTGGGGATAAGTACTGAACAGGGCAGACAAGGTCCCTGTCATCCTGGGGCTTCCGTTCTGGCTGGGGAGACAGCAAGAGATAATCAACAAATGAATAAATGAGATACACTGAGATGGTAAAAGAAAGGCACACACAGGATGACAAGACAGAAAGGTGATGACGGTGGAAGGCTGATTTCTACAAGGCGGTCAAGGACTAATTCTCGGACTTGCGGTAAATCTTGCAGATGAGAAGCAGCCGGCCAGGCTGAGTGTTCGGGAACACGGGTCCCGGGTGGGAGAGGTGGTGAGAAGCACCATGGCTCTGAGCAGGAAAAGATGTGGCCTGTTACAGGAAGGCTAAGGGAGAAGGTCATGCAGGGCTTCGTGGGCCACAGCAAGGAGTCTGGATTGTATCTGATGGGAAATCATCGGAGAGATTTATGCAAAGGAGTGACATGGTGCAACTTGCCATGTAGCAGTGACAAGTAAGCCTGTGTGGTGGCAGGGCCCAGGGAGACCCAACACGGGTGAAGTGTTGTCTACCAGGGAAGCTCAGTAGAGACTCAGCACCCAGGGCTTTTGTTGGGGGCACCCCCCATCTAGCCCAGGTTCCAGACGGGCAGAAGGAAAGCCGGTACACAGCATAAACCACACTGTGGTTCATCCGTGCCGGATAAAGATGGGGAGGGGTAGAGAGGAGAGATGTGCATGGATTCAGAATCTACTTAGGGGGTCGAGCTGTCAGGAAACACGGATGGTTTGGGTGGTGGGGGGTGTGAGAAAGGGAGGTGTCAGCATCTGGTCGTCATCGGAGGGGGAATCCATTACCATCACGGGGCACTTTAGAGTTCAAAAACCATGGCTGCAGGTGTCTCTCTCACTTAGTCACAGAAATTTCACCATGAGGAGGATCTTAGGAGCATCTGGTCTGACTGCTTCCTTCAACAGATGAGCAAACTGAGGCCCGTGAAGGGTTATCTGGAGAGTTAGTAGTCGACAGGAGACCGGAATCTCCATTCTCTGATTTCCAAGTAAGTGCTCTTCTAACATGCCCTTTTGAGGATGACTAGAAAGATCGGGAGTAATAGAATGTTAAGGCCGGAAATGACTGCATGCTGGTTACTAAGCTGGTTTCTCAGCCTCCAACCCACCCTTCTGAACTGTTCTGTAATGCCGGGGCTGAGACTCTACCCAGTCCGTTTAGCCTTTACCAGTTGGCTTTTTGCTGGGTCCCACCTATGTGGATTGCAGCAGCCTGGGCCCCATCGAGAGGCAGAACCTTAGGGTGATTTAAACAGGGGAAATGTTACATAAAGAATTATTCAACTATAGGGGCGCCTGGGTGGCTCAGACGGTTAAGCGTCTGCCTTCGGCTCAGGTCATGATCCCAGGGTCCTGGGATCGAGTCCCGCATCGGGCTCCCTGCTCCTTGGGAGCCCGCTTCCCCCTCTGCTTCTCTCTCTCTCTCTCTCTCTGTCTCTCATGAATAAATAAATAAAATCTTAAAAAAAAAAAGAATTATTCAACTATGACAAAAGAGTCACTATGGGATGTAAGAAAAAACTAGCTGGTTTCCTAGGGCTAAGGGAGAGTCCCCCAGGAAGGACAAACTTGGAAGGGGAGCCCCTTCCCTGTTTGAGGTTCAGATCTCTTTGTAGGAGGTAGTTCGCTGGCCCCTGGGTTAGCTCACTGGTG
The DNA here is from genome assembly GCF_002201575.2 of Neomonachus schauinslandi. Lineage (NCBI taxonomy): Eukaryota > Metazoa > Chordata > Mammalia > Carnivora > Phocidae > Neomonachus > Neomonachus schauinslandi. The sequence continues at coordinate 125,437,181 of NC_058412.1, forward strand.
GAGTGCAGTAACACCTAATGAAGTCACCAATGTTCCAAATATTCACCAGTTTGTCTCTCCATCCACCCCTGTTGCCATCTTGGTCCAAGCCACCATCATCTCTCACCTGATTATTGCCATAGTCGCTTCACTGGTCCCTTGATCTTGACCCTATATGAGGTCAGTTTCTGAAGCACAGCCTATGATGGAGATCCTTATGCACATGATTTATCGAAGAGGTGCTCCTGAGAGAAGGGAGTGAGGCGCACAACAGGGCAAAAAGCTAAGCAAGGGAGGAGAGCAACTTCAGCCTGAGCCCGTGGAGAGCCTGGAGCGTGAATTGCATCCCAGAGTTGTCCCAACTTGAGGCAGAGGGGGCTGTTGGCATTTGTATCTCCCTGTCACTCTGTCATTGGCTATCGGCTGCTCCGGGCTGTGCATAGGGATGAAAGCCTCCTGCACAAGGAAGCTCCCATTTGGCCTTAGGGCTATCCTCACTCTGTGGGCCCCTGTCAGCTATGACTCAAAGCAGCCGGGGCATGCGGTCAGGAAAGGGGGTCCAGGCAGGGCCCCCGGGGTCTAGGCAGGGGTCCAGGCGGGGCACCATCACCCCTCCCAACATTCTACTGATAGATGGGCGGTCCTGGTGGTCCTCCTCTGGTTCAGGGGAAAGTCAGAGATGGAATCCGTCCATCTTGTGTGGGGACTGCATGGTCCCTGGGCTGCTGTGGCATCTGCCAAGAGGTGGTCGAAAGGGCAGGAAATCACGATGGAGCTGGATTTAGAGCCTCTACTCCAACAGAGTTCCGTTTAAGCCCCAACCTTGCCGCTCTCTGGCTGTGCGACCTTGGGTGAGCTGCTGCTTCGCTCTGGATTCAGTTCCTGTCGGCACATCGGATCTGACACCTGCCTTCTGGATGGATTCTGGGTCTGTTCTCTGTAGCCCACTGCTTTTACGTGTTCATCATGCACTGGCACTAATTTCGAACGCCCGTCTGGATGTTCCCATAGATTAAAAAGCTGCTTAGGATGACCTGAGCCCAGAACCAAATTCCGTTTTGCATAGACACACAAATATTTTTTTCACTGTTTTAAAATATACCAAGTTTTCAGGAATGAAACTATGGCATCAACTGAGGGAAGATCATACTTTGATTTTTTCAGGACTTTACCGAGGTCTGTTCACCAGGCTGAAAACTTGTATCACCAACGGCAAAGCCTCTTGTGTTGTCTGGGTGGCCCGCCCACAGCTGTCCTGGTCTGCGTCTGTAGCTTCATTCCCTGGGATTCTCTGTCCAAGTTCAGGCATCAGACGACGAGTGTATCCTCCAGTTGAGTCGTGCCAGAGTCTGTGTTGAAAAGTGTTTGATTTTATTATAAATTCTTTTCCTTTCCCTTTTATCTTATACGTGGGATTAGGATATTGATTAAAAAATGGGTATATAGGTAGGTTATGTTGATGAGGAATTTCATTTCAGTTGAATAGAAATCATTAAATATTTGTTTTAAAAATCAGGCATTGGCTCTGATAGAGTTGAGAACCACAAGTCTGAACAGAATTAGCAACGTCTTTTCTTTCCCCAGGGGACCCATAGCCGTATTTAGAGACGCCTTTGAGCTACTTGTTAGCTTGAGTTCAATTTTACAAGGACAGAGTCCTTTTTGCCCTTCGGGCCAATCTAACTCTCCTTTGTTGCGCTATTAAGGAGTCTGCTGAAGACCCGAGTGATTTTTACCCCACCTCCCTGGGCTGTGTGTTCTGGAATGGTCCCTACCGAGGGAGTGTGGCTGGCTGGCTCCCCTCTGCCAGGCCGAGCAGACCTGGGCTTTTGCCAGATGTAGGTCTCTGTCCAGTGAGCGAGTAATTGCTTTCCTCCATAGGAGACACAACAACAATCAAGAAACAAACAAACACATTAAGAAAAAAAAAAAGGCAGAAATGCTCAGTCATGCAAATCAGGGCGAGCAGAGGGTAAAGAAAAGAGCCTCATTTGCATGTAGCAGCTCCTGCAGGCCCGGGCCCACCGGCCTCTCTCTAAGAAAACCCGCGGCCCAGAGCAGCAAACCCCCGGGCACATCAATGCACAGTAATAAAGGTTTGTCCCAAGCGGAGTAAACACCACCCGTTCCCAGGACACCGAGAGGCAGAAAATGATCCGGAGGTTAACTGGGTCATTAGCTGTGGCACAACATGGGTCATGCTGGAGGTAATTTCGTTCCCTTCCACCGGTGGCTGCAATAAAGCCACCAGCTCTCCCAGCGAGGGGCCAGTGACTCAGTGGCAAGCTGAGGTTTCCTGGATACCGGACCAAAGCTGTCATTAGGATTCATGGCACCTCTGACATCGCGGGAACTTTTGTGATGCAAAGTTCCATGTTGTCTAAACACACCCGGGACCCCGGAATCTGCGTGTCCTCGCTATGTGCGCTGCGCCCACAAAATGGGACACGCACAGACATATTATTACATATAATATGTATTAAACCAGTTTTAATCAGGTAGCCAGGATTTGTTTTCTACCTGAAGGGTAAGACATGTAGACATAGAAGTGACAGTTACAGAGGGAGTTTATTATGCTTCTAGACTTATAGAAACACACAGGGCCAAGTGAAGAAGCACCGGGGTCTACCAGGAGGCAGAGGGAGAGGTGGGGAGTCTGTGAGCAAGAGGCTTTCCTGTAGTTCCGGGCGGGGGAAGCTGGTGAGGCAGGGCAAGAAGGCTTAGGATTGGCTAGTTTGAATGATTTCAGCGGGCTCTAGGCACAGGATTTGTCCCGAGCTGCCTGGTACCTGGTGTGGGAGTGATGAAGGCAGGAAAATAGTGGCCAGGAAGTGGTGCCTGGATGGCTCAGTTGGTTAAGCATCTGCCTTAAGCGTCTGCCTTCCGCTCAGGTCGCGGTCCCAGGGTCCTGGGATTGAGTCCCACTTCGGGCTCCCTGCTCAGCCGGAAGCCTGCTTCTCCCTCTCCCTCTGCCTGCCGCTCCCCCTGCTTATGCGTGCTCTCTCTCTCCGTCAGATAAACAAATAAATAAAATCTTTATTAAAAAAAAAAAGAGGGAAAAAAAGAGCACTCCAAGGCTCCAAGGCAAGTGGTTTGCTATCTCAAGGAGGGGCAGTCCTTACAGGGCAGCAAGGTCAAGATCGTCAGAGCATCAGAACCCCCCAAAATAAAAGACATGGTTAATACATATACAGAGACACCACACTACACTCATGCGCACACACAGGCACACACGGAAAGCTGGGTTAAAACTGCCTTCTGTTCCTGTTCGTAGTAGTTAGATCACTTTCCCCAAAGCACGTCTTATTATACAATAGTATTCTTTTAATTGCAAGAACACTTGAGAAATTGCAGGGATGAAGTTAAACAAATCCGAGTGTTCTAATTATGCCTTCTGCATATGTTCTGCCTTTACATCTTGTTTGGAGAGTCTAAGAGCCAAACAGAGAAGGAGGCTCGGGCAGCGGAAGTCATGTGGGCAGAACCAGAGACAATTACAAGGGAGGGACCCCCCCCCCCATCAGGGTCACCTCCGCGGGCACAGGGAAGCCTGTCACAGGATGCTACCTGGGTCTGGAAATTGGGAAGCAGGTGTTCGCCCGTGACAGTCACACTTCCTGCTCCTCATTCGGAGGTGCCCCAGCCAGATGGCGGAGGCCCAAGGAGGAAAGGAGCAGGCTGGGCTGAGGCTGCTGGCTGAGCCAGCCCTGGACTTCCATCAGGGACGGCAGGGGCTTGCCTCCCACGCCCCAGCGCCCTCCCCACCCGCCCAGCACGCCCTTCCCGCCCAGAGTGGGGGCTCTCTCTGCCCCGAGAACATGCTTGAAGACTCGGAGATGTTCCCGGATTCACAGTTCCTGGGGGCACGTGGAGGCCTGTGCACCCCTCTCCCTCATCCCCCTTCCCCTGGACTCACTGACCTTCCTTCTGTGCCTCAAACGCGCCAGGTTTGTCCCAACCCAGGGCCTTTGTCTGGGCCGTGAGTCCTCTTCCAGGCTGTCCCCAGCTCTTCGCACAGCTGCCCCTTCTCACCTTCCAGGGCTCTGCCAGGTGTCACGTCCACAGCGGGGTCCCCTGACCGCCCTGTCCACAGTCACCCCCTCCACCCAGGCCCTTCCCAGCATGCCGCTCTGTTTTCTCTTCTGTGTACCACTCATCACCATCGGAAGGGACCCCGGGGGCATGTTTCCATGGTGTCATCTCCCTGGCCTTCCGTCTTGAGTGTGAGCTCCAAGGATGCAGGGACCTGCCTGTCCTGCGAAGCCCCGTATGCCCAGCACCTGCAGCAGCGCCTGGCCCGGAGGTGCCGCCCGGTACATGGCCGGGGGACGGCTCGGTGGCTGAGCCTGGCATCCGGAGTCCTGGGCTCAGCTCCTGCAGGCTGTTTCCTGGCCCCCTGACTGTGGGACAGGGACGCCTCCTGTCTGGGTGCAGGCTTCCTCCTCTGAGAAGCGGGGCTGATACCAGAACACTTGTCTCCCAGAACTGCTGGGAGGCGCAGAGACAGAGGAGACCGACATCGGAGCTCGGCCAACCTGAGAGCCAAGGGGACGGGAGCGGCCCTGTCACAGTCACAGTGCACCTGGGCGGAGGTCAGGGCTCGGGCTGAGGGGTCTTGGTGCGTGTGCGTGCATGTGTGTGTGCGCCTGTGTGTGCGCACGGAACATTGTCGAATTACCACGTGGACCCATAAATAGTAGCAGCTGATGCTTCCTATGCCAAGCACGAATTCACTTAATCCTCACAACCACCTGTGCATAGGTCTTGTCATCATCATCATCATCAATGCTGTTCTACAGATAAGGGAACTGAGGCACAGGGAGGCGATATTACCTGTCTGAGGCGGCCCAGCGGGCAGGTAGAGGGGCTAGGGTCTGAAGCTAGGCACTGGGCTCCAGAGCCACAGTCCTTACCACTGCACATTCTCTCTGCTTTCTTTACATATTCTACTCCTCTTTCTCCCAGCAGGACTGTGGGCAGAGCAGGCAGCAGCCCCGGGAAAACCCAGGCAGAAGGGAATGCACTTTATCGTGTGTTCACCCACAGAGGCCTCGATGTCTCTGGGACGCCATGAATTCTCTGTAACAGCAATTTTAGTAAGCCTCATCATTTCTCCAAGGGAAATCTTTTGATTTTGCAATGAGTAAGGGTGTGTTCAAAAGAAGATTTCACCACATATTCAACATGATGCATGGAATGTTCCAGATTGATATTCTGCGTGAGAATGGAGCCCAGTTGGAGCTCTAATGGAAAGGATTACTCCTCCATGGGGCGAATTTGCTTTATATCCCCTGACTCTGGCAGAGCCAAGTTTCTATAGTAGGTAGTTCAACCAACCAGAAGCTTCTGTTCCAAAGACTGCTGGCTGTTCCCTAATATCCATCCCTCCTTCCTTCGGGCTAATAGACTCTGACATTTGAAAGCTGGCATGGCGCTACCCAGAATAAAGCCTACATTTCCCAGCCTCCCTTGCAGCTAGGTGTGGCCGTGTGGCTAAGTTCTTTCCAGGGGGATATAAGAACAGCAATACGTACAGCTTCCAGGTGGAGCCCTTAGAGGTGAGAGTCTCTCTCCTCCTCCTTTTTACCCACATCCTGATGGCTGGGTCCAAGCATGGCCCTGAGGCATGATGGACCATGGAGGGGAGAGCAAGCCCATGGGGGTGGTGAATGGACAAGACAGAAGGAGCCTGGACCTTGAGCTGCCATGCCAATCTGGGCTGCCCCCTCTCTGATGATTCCGGAGAGAGAAAGAAGCTGCAGCTGGAGCAGTATCCTAATGCATGGAGATAGATGCCTCACCACAGGTGTTCGCACCCCACTCCAAGAGTGGGGTCGCACCAGGTACCTGTCCTTGTGAAAAGGGCGGCACCCTGCCTCTCCCATCAGACTTTAGCATAAGTCATGTTTTCTGGTATCGTTTGGTCTCTGGGCCTCTTCTATCCATCAGGAGTTTAGGCTCTTCTCTCCCTCCTCCCACACGACTTCCCCTGCTGCCCACCCCAGGGTTGAAAGCCTGGGCTCCCAGCCTGTCCCCCAACCACCCACAGTCCCTGCTCCATGGAGTGACCAGCCCGCAGCCCATGGCCCGAGAGACCCAGAGGAAGCCTGGGGGTTCCCGTGCCTCTTCTCTGACTGTGCCCCGAAGTCACACTAGCCACATGTCCAGGGCCCTGTAATGATACGTACCAGATGGTTACCATCCTGGGCAATGCAGATGCAGAACAGTTTCATCATGGTAGAAAGTTCTCTTGGACGACACTGGCCAGACAGACAAGGTTTTGAATCTAGCAAGTCATCAGGCGGGAAAGAGGCACCAGGCAAGAAGGAAATGAGACATAAAGGGAGGTTTGACCAAAAGGTCCTCCCTCCCTCATTCATTCGATCCTTCATTCACTCACCGAATTCATTTCACATCTATCGAGCTCCTTCCAGGGACCGACCACTGTGCTGGCCCCAGGGAAACAAAAGAGAATTAGGCAGACACAGCCCCCAACCTCGGGGAGCTCATGGTCTGGTCCGGGGAGGCAGACAAGAGAGAAGGAGGTGAATAAATCAGCAAACAAGACAATTTCAGAAAACAGCAAATGCCACAAGCAAAGCAGAGTGGGGTCGTATCCTGGGGACTCAGTGTCTGCAGAGGGGGAGGCCGGGACTTGGTTTAGGGAAACGTATCATCTCTGGGCAACCCAAGATTACAGGCCGGGGGTGACGCCAGACCCTCAAAAGGGTGAGGAGTGAGATGTTCCAGAGCTCACCTCCTGAAAGGCAGGGAGGACCTGGGGCCAGGACGCCCCTGAGCTCTGGGAATTAGGACATGGCCCCAAACCTGGGCCTGGAGGTGTGCCGGGGCCCCCAGAAAGCAGAGAGGACGTGAAATGCAGCAGTGGTCCCAGCCGTCTGCGGAGTTTATTCCGAGGACGGATCAGAGAGGCTGTCAGGGAGGCCCCGCAGGGGCCTTGACCTGACACTTGCCTGGTGGGGGTTGCTCTCGTTTCCAGCTCTGGAGGCGTCAGCATCCCCCCCCTCAGAGCCTCTGTGCATGCACTGTCTCCGAGCGCTCGGGGCACGTCGCCCCGTCCAGGAGGCAGCGGGCTCCCGCTCAGTAGGGGCACCGTGAGCCGCGGCCCTCACTGCCGCCTTCATTCCCAGGACAAAGCTTGCGGGAGGCCAGAGCCCGGGACGGGGCTGCGGCGGCCCCCACTGAGGGCCCGGGGAGCGCTGGGAGGCGGGAAGGGGACCAGGGAGCCTCCGCGAAAGCAGAATTTGACATCCGGCAAGGCGCGCTCAGCAGGGTTGTTTTCCTTGAACAAAACCTCAGAAATAAAGGTGCCCACCGTTCCCTCTGCAATAAGAACTTTCCATTTCTGCATGTGAGGGGCATGATGATGTCATTCAGGCTTCAGCACAGACCAGAATGTGTTCTCCTGGCAGGAAGTGAGCAAAACCAACCCCAATTACGGTTCCCTGACAGTTCAATGATTTCAGCCAAAGACAATGACCCCACACGGCACGGGCGAGGCCCACACAGGGTGATCATGAGCAATAACTGAGCAGGTTTAATGTTCTCTTGGTTTCTGGGCAGGCTGGAGGTTTCCCAAGGGGCCAGGGAGGTTCCTGCCCCAGACTGAACCGTCTCCTCCTGGATTCTCCTGGTGATGGGACACCAGGCCTGACGCACGTGTCTCGAGGGCATCAGTAGGCTCATGCGCTGGTGCCTGGTCTTCAGGAAGAGCTGGGTCTGGGTGCTCAGACGCCATCCCCTGGGTTCAGCTGGTCTCCCGTGTCCCCCCTCCGCCACGGCGCTGGGTCCCCTGCAGGCTCCACTCAGGGTCGGACAGCTGCAGCTGCCCTGTGCACGGTTGCAACGACCCAGGGTTCCAGCTCCAGCCCCACACTCGCTCAGGTCCAAGTCCAGGGCCAAGAGCATGATGCCATGGGAGCCCCCGAGTCACAGATGAGCCAGCTTAGGGCCCTCCTGTTGCTGAACCGATGCTGGGCAGTGGTGGCTGGTGCAGGGTCTGGGGTTTGGGGTCAGCTCACCCCAAACACATGCACTGAGGTAGGAAGGTGAATTCTCAAATGCTGCTCAGGCTCTGTTTACAGCAGAAGGGGAAGCAGACGCCGGAGCGGGCGGGGAGGTGTTCATCGCAGGAAGGGAGCGTGTAGGGTCACGCCCCACACCGCCAGAGCGCCTTGCTTGAAGCAGTCGGACGGTTGGTGCTGAAGAAGCTCCACAAATTCCAGATTTAGTTTTAAACCCTTCAGCCCCCCTGGGAATGGGTAACCGTGCGCACAGTCCCTGAATCTAGGTGACGGCTACATTCTGTCTGCGTCAGAGAACAAGGGGGTTTGGGGACCCCACCTGCTGTGACACCAGGCCCCAGGGAGTGGGTGCAGCCCCTCGGTCACCAGGGGCCAGTTGTGCTCGCTTCTCGGCTCTGAGCCCCGGCAACCAGCTCGGGGAGCCTGACCAGTGGTGGCTGGCCTTGTCCCTGGTGAACAGGTGCGGGGCTGGTGCGGGGCTGCACAATGTCACCAAGGGCCACTTCTGCTCTGTGGCCCTCTGTCCTCAGCTTGGGCCTTCCCTCAGGGTCTCTTGTGGCTGCAGATGGTGTTGCTCCTTCCCCACCAGGACAGAGGAAGAGGAGGAGGGGGAGGAGAAAGAGAAGGAGAGGGAGGAGGGGGAGAAGGGGGAGGAGGAGGACGAGGCTGAAACCAGAGAACAGTGCTTTCCCAGATCCCCCAGCAGCCGGCCCGCTGCCCCTCATGGCCGGAACGGTGTTACAGGGGCACACGGGTGGGGGCTGGGTAAGGTTTAGGGGACTCATGACCATCGGATCCCGTGAGTGAGAAGGAAGGGCATGCCCTGGGTGGACACCCGGCGGTGTGCGTCAGAGTCCAAAGAACTGGCTCAAAAGATTGGTTTATGTGCAGAGGACACACACAGCTGCTTTCAGTCAAAGGTACATAATTCATATCTTTGCAGACGCAAATTCCTGCTTTTGCGTAATGAAGGCAACCAGACCACATGATTCTGCCTGCAAATATTCCACAGGGCCCTGAGCTGCTCCAGTGAACCATCATGTGGTTCAGATTCAACAGAAATCCCCAAATCTCCTCCCTCCTGGGGGTGCACAGACATGCTCTCCGCAGGGGCCTGGGTTGGCTGCTTTTCTGGGCCCAGAACGGATCAGCCCGAGCCCTGGTCGCCTGGGCCCACGGAGGCTCAATTGTCCCTCCATCTGCAGACAAGCCGGCGAGGTATGAAAACCTCCTCGCCGGCCAGGGAGCCTGGGATCGTCCTCCAACAGCTCCAGCCTGGATGTGGTCCCAGAGAGAAATCATACCTCTTTAAAAAGCCACAGTGGCCCATTATTTCTGCTTGAAAATACCCCCGGATCTTCACTAGAGAGCAGGGGTGACAGGCCCCGGCTGTTGTGCTCAGCTCTGCATAAAATCGCCATCAGCCAGTTGACTTCTATAATGAGCAAGCTGGTTGCTTCTGATGGGTGTCAATAAAATCCTTCCCCAGCATGCGGGACCTGGCTGAAGGTTTCAGAGTCCTGTCTGCAGAAGTCGTGGGAACATTCACAGTCACAGGCTCGTGCCCACGTGAAACGCCCTGTTGTCGCGGGCTTCACATGGGGGTGAGCCAAAATGACCGAATGGCGATTCCTGGTCTGCCTTTTGCCATATCCTGCAATATTTCCTCAAGTAAGCAGCAATCTCACAAAAGTAAACGGGGCACATTTAAACAATTATTATGGAGATTTTCCAGCAGAAGAATATAATGAACCGTCATGTGCCCATCACCCAGATTCCACAGTTACCAGGATTTGCCCCACTCCCTCCGGCTGCCTCCCCTCTTTCCGCCAAAGTATTTTAAAGCAAATCCCAGACTGTGCGTGGATTTTTTATTAACATAACTGCAATGTCCTTATCACCGACCCTGTGCAGATTTCTCTGTCTCACAGACGTCTTTTTCTCGTTGCTTATCCAGAGTCAGGACTCAAACAAGAGCCGCCTGGCCTTTGGTTATGTTTACAGGCCCTCGGTGGAATGTGATCGGCTCTTTTCTTTTGTAGCTCGTGTCACTGCCGGGTGGAATTCGCAGGATCAGTGGCCCTAAGGGGCCCCACAGTCTGGATTTGTTGGTCCGCTGCCCCTCGGTGTCACATTCCAATTCCTCCACCTGGGAGGAGAACGGGATGCCCCTGAGCAACGTTGGCAAAGGCCGTGGTCTCCAATCAACCCAGCCTGGGCTGTCGGAGCCCAGAGGAGCCAGCCTCAAGCAGTTGCAGCAGAAAGTGACTGCGGGTGTTTTAAGGACGTTTCTTGGGTTATTGTTGGCTAGCAAAGTCAGCGTTTGCTCCCAAGCGTCACCACCTCATTTGGTGTCTGCTCCGTTCCTTCATTCTGCAGGGGAAGACAGAGGCTCAGGAAGATCAATTTGCTCAAGGGCACTTGTCTCGTTGACCTGGGGATCAGCCTGACCCCCTGTTTCCACGATTGCCCCACTGTGGCTTCCACCCCACATTCCAGCAGGGCTAATCAGCCCCATATAAACCCCTCCAGTTGCTTCCCACCCTTCTTCTTGTGAACCCCAGGGTCTCCCCTTGGCCCTGGAGGCCCGGCCTCCACTTCTTGCCTCCCTGCACCCCACTATCCCCCACCGCCTCGGTCCCAGGCCTCCTCTCTGTGTCTTGTCCAGCCCAGACTTGCCTCCAGGCCTTTGCATGTGCTGTGCCCTTTGCCTGGAATGCTCTCCTGACAGCTTCTGCCTTGGCTGGAATGTTCTGTGTTCACCTCTCGAGAGGCTGTCCCTGACCTCCCTCTCTAACATGGTCTCGAGGCCCTGCTTTCTTTCAACTCTCGGTTTGCTTCCTGTAGAGCAGTTCCGTCCTCTTTATCAACGTGTTTTGTTTTTTTTTCTGTGATCATTCACTGTCTCTCCTGTACTCTAAAGGCTTCACCCTCTGAGGCCAAGGCCGGTTGTTCCGATTCATAGGTCAGAGAAGGTGATTAGTAAATAACTGCTCAGAAAATGGTGAATCAGTGAATGAAACGGGTCTGAATTAATGAATAAAATCTAAGGTAAATATGAATGATCTTCCCAAGAAGCCATATTATGGCAAATATAAAAGAAAGAAAAGGAAAGAGCCTGTCCCATCTGCAGAAAGCTGGGCTGTTAGGCCTGACTGCCATCCTTCACGGGGAATAGGAAATAAGGGTGTTGGGGGCTTTAACTGCAAAGAGCATCTGTACACAGTCTCCACTTCTGATCGGGTCCCTGGAGCAGCCGTCCACATTACAAAGGATAGGACTTTGCCTGCCTGCAGGGGTGGGAGGTCCACCCTCTGGCCCTCAAGGGGCATCTGGGCCCATGGCTGTTTGGTGTCTTCATTAAATTCCATAGAGCTCCGAGGAAATGCTTGGTTTGTTTTTGCCTCTCTATCTGAGGACCTTCCTTGCCCCTTGCCCCCGGAGGGCATGTCCTCAGCCCTAATTACATTGCAAGGACACTGAGAAGGGCTCTGAGTGGCCCTGGATGGAAGGAGACCGCGTCATCCCCCAGAGGGAAGCTAGGGCCTGGGAAGCATTTTCTTTTCCTTCCTCCCCTTCGATTCAAGCCTGATGGAGGCGGCCTTTTCTTCCTGCTTCGCTCAGGCATCCCCCTTCTCTGAAGCCACATGTACCTGCTGCTTTGTCTGAGGGGCCTCACCGTGACTTTCATCATGTTTTTATTCCAGAATCACCTCTGCACCTGAGAGAAAGGGGAACTGGCTATAAAAAGGAATCATTTCTCTTAATTACTCTTAAACTCTGGAGAGACTCACCCAAGGGCAGGGAGCCGAGGTGGTGGGGTGTTTGTGAAAGCAGGGGCCATCAATCATGCTGGCCCTGCTGCTCACAGAGCGGCCTCCTGCAGACTATGTCACCGCTGCCCTCGGTGGCACTTAATCGATGGCCTTTCTGCGAGCTCTGAGTGATGCTGTCCCCTGTGAGATGAGACTCCACCGGCAATGGCCTCTGGAGGGAATGTTCCAGAAGGCCAGGTTCTCCCTCTGCTGAGTATAGGGAGAGCTCACAGGGGATGCTTTGACCCACCCGGCGGCCCTGGTGTTCCTCAGACTCCGCGGATGCAGCCTCGGCACAGAATATTCTGTAGACCACGCTTCCTCCGTGTAGGCAGGAGGGAAGAGGCCCCTGACAAGGCCCCCAACTCCCTCCCTGTCCACTCACATCCGCTCTGCCATCACCTCCCCTCGATTTCACCTTTGTCCAGTTCAGGTCAGCTGGCGAAGGCCACCCAGGATCCTGGTCCTCCCTCCTCCCCAGGCCAGCCCCCCACAGCTGTGGGGCCAGAGAGGATGCCCCCACTCTCCTGAACCCCCTTTCTCTCTCCCACAGCACGTCCACCTTGCACACACCCAGTGTTTTGCTCATTTACCTGGTTAAGTTCTAGAATGCAAGCTCTTGCAGTTGTAGCTTTTGTCCGGAGATTTTTATCTCATGAAAAGCTTGCGGCAGCTCTAGGAGAGGGAGCAGCCCCCCCACGCCCTGTTTGCAAACGGGTATCCGAGCCGCAGGTAGCCCACGTGGAAGGGCCGCATGGGGTGAGGCCATCTGCTGGGGTCGGGCTGGGGCTCTGCGCCCCACCGAGCTCTGTGTGTTCTTGCTGACCGGGGACAGGATGAGTGAGGGGACACACGAGTCATGCCTGGAGCACCACTGGCCCTTTGCTTTCTGGACGGGCCACGGGACAGGCCAGAGGGGCCTGCTCTGAGGGCGTGAGGAAGTCACCGGACACCAGGGTTCCCTGGGCTCCGGTGGTCCCTGAACGCACCACTGTCTCAGCCCCAGGAGCCCGGAGGTCCGTGCAGGGACGGGGCTCCGCACCCCGGCCTGGAGCATGGTTGGGCTGCAGCCCCGTCATGGGGGCTGTGAAACCCGAGCCTCAGTGACCCGCGCCGTCCTGGACTCGGTTCCCAGCTGCTGAGGCCACGCTGCCGCCGGCCCGCCCCGAGGTCTGAGCTGGTGACAAGGCCGCAGGGCCCGGAGGTGTGGCCGTTGCCCCTGCTGCTCTGTGCCCACTTGGTGGGTCTTGTCCCCCCCACCCCCACCCCAGGAGAAGATGCCAGGGGATGGCTTGCTGCCTTCCCCCGCGGACTTCCAGCACTCCCGGCTCTGAAGGGACAGACAGACGCCTTTCCTTGTTCCTTCTTCCCTTTTTCTCTTCTTTCTCTCTCCTGTTTGAGTTTGGGTTTTATTTGCCCTGAAGGGAAGCTCTGCTAGAAGGATGCTCACTGAGCGCTGTCCCTTGACAGCAAGATGCGGGCGACAGTCGGGATGAAGCCTGGGGCAGCCACTCAGCGGACCGCACGTAAACTGCGAAGGGACGTGAACTCGTAGGAAAACTGTAAAAGAGCAAGAAGAACGGTGAAGTGAGAAGTCAGTCTAACACTTAAGCACCTGCGTCAGTGCCCAGCCCGTATGGGCTCCTGGCCGCGCACCTGGCAGCCTGCTCGGGGCTGTGAGACAGTGTTTCCGCCTCCAGGGCCCCCACGAGCCACCTGGGGGTCCGGCTAAAGTGTGGGGCCCCCAGTAGGACCTGGATGGGACCTGACATTCTGCATTTTCAGGACACTTCTAGGCGAGGAAGATACTGCTGGGCAGTGGACCACACTTTGAGAAGCAAGGCCTTGGGTTTTGACTTTGAACCTTCATGACCATCCTTGAACTGAGAGAAACTGGTTCAGAGAAGGTAGGTGACCTCCTCAGGTAAGTGATCTCCTTGGATAAGTGATCTCTCAGGTAAATGACCTCTCAGGTAGGTGACCTCCTCAGGTAAGTGAGCTCTCAGGTAAGGGATGTCCTCAGGTAAGTGACCACTCAGGTAGGTGACCACACAGGTAAGTGATTTCTCAAGTAAGTGAGCTCCTCAGGTAGGTGATTTCCTCAGGTAATTGATCTCTTAGGTAGGTAACCTCCTCCCATAAGTGACCTCCTCAGTTAAGTGACCTCTCAGGTAAATGACCTCTCCAGGTAAATGCCCTCTCAAGGTAAGTGGCCTCATTAGGTAAATGACAGTGTCAAGTAAGTGATGCCCTTGGGTTAGTGTCTTCCCTGGGGTCATGTGGCAGGTATACGATGGAGTCAGGATTTGATCTCAATCCCAAAGCTCGTGTCTTAACCTACACACGCCTATAACTGCAAGTACATGGGTGATTTTCCTATAATTTTTCCTTAAAGTCTGTTTTGCATGATGGTTTTACTAATTAAAAGTTATAAGATGACTTCTCCTCAAAGTCACTAAACTACGAAAATTGCTCCCGTGTTAAAGCGCTCTCTATCAGACTGGGAGAAGTGAGTGAACGTCCAAGTCGCCCTGGAAGGAGGGCACACGCAGAATCCATATTCCCAAGCTCTCCGTGTCAGTGCTCAGCAGAAACCAAAGGCATTTTACAAGGACCGAAATGTGCAGTTGCTTTTACCATAACATTTCAACGCAGACTCTTTACTGTAAGAGTGCTCAGTGCTCGAAGAGGTTGCTGTTACCTTGACGAATGTTTTCAATCGGGTGAAGCCCAAGAGGGAGAATTCTCATCTGGACACTAACCTGCACAAAGCTACAGTCTCTCGTCCAGGTGCCCTGCTTGTTTGCCCCCGAGCGCTCCACCGTGCCCATGCCCGGCCAGATCCCATTTGGGGTCTGCCTGTCACGGGCCTGCTTTAGGTAACCAGGTTGGGGGGCGGTACGTCAGTCCCTGTCTCCTTGTCTTAGGAGAGAAGTGGGTGAGAGGAGACCACCCAACAAACAGACAACAGCGATGCAAGCAAAATCCCCAAATAGTAGAGTCCAAAGGTAGTGAGGACAGGATAATTCATAATGTATTGTGCATGTATACCCCCTTTAAGATTTTTTTTTGAATGGGAACATGTGCTTAGAAACGCACCTCAGATTTATATGCAAGCAACAGTATCAAGTAAAACAAATTAAGTCATCTGATTAAGCAGAGAAAAGAAAATTCCACATAGACAGAATACCAGAACTCCTCCCCATTTTATAATTGGGACCATCCGGGTCCCTGGAGGAGAGGAGGTTTTCTCACTGCACTGTCTACGACTGCACATGTTTGCCGCTTGATTTTGGGTGTGTGGACGCAAACTCTGCATTGGGAGAGGAAGCCCTGATTGTCTTGCCCCAGTTGACCTCTTGCCCTGGGTGAACCTGGAAACAGGTATAGCCCGCTGCAGAAGGGCCAGCCTTGCCCCGTCCCCTGGGATCTGGGCCTGTCTCTTCTTCACCGCCCTCCTTTGCCCACAAGGCTGAGCTAGGTGAGCTCAAGAGCCTCTTATCTAACTCCAAAGTGTAGATTTTGGGAACCAGGCTGTTTTTGAGAATGTGTGTATCACACACAGGGATTGGCAAGGGAAGGCCTTGCTTTATTTATTTATTTATTTATTTATTTATTTATTTATTTGACAGAGAGAGAGAGAGCGAGAGAGGGAACACAATCAGGGGCAGTTGGAGAGAGAGAAACAGGCTTCCCGCCGAGCAGGGAGCCCGATGCGGGGCTCGATCCCAGGAACCTGGGATCATGACCTGAGCGGAAGGCAGACGCTTAACAACTGAACCACCCAGGCACCCTTATATCTCACATTTTTAAAAGGCTATATAGTATTCCATTGTACAAATGGATTTTGTATAACCTATTTTAACCAGTTCTGCATTGTTATTTCCAATCTTTTACTATTTTGATTGTTACTGCAGTGAACTATATGTAGATTTGTGTGTAGGCTTGAGTATATCTCAGTATAGACATCTTGGAGGTGAAATTTCTGAATCAAAGGAAACATACATTTAAAACTTTAATGGTTCTGGGGCGCTTGGGTGGCTCAGTTGGTTAGGCGTCTGCCTTCGGCTCAGGTCATGATCCCAGGGTCCTGGGATCCAGCCCCGCATTGGGCTCCTTGCTCAGCAGGAGCCTGCTTCTCCCTCTCCCTCTCCTGTGTGCTCTCCCTGTCTCTCAAATAAATAAATAAAATCTTAAAAAAAAAAATTTTTAATGGTTCTTTCCTAGTTGCTTCCAAAGAGATTATACTAAACTTACACTTTCACCTATTGTTTACGAGAGCCACATTTCTTCTTTGTTATTTCTTTTTAAGTAGTCTCTATGCCCAATGCGGGGCTCCATCCCAGGACCCTGAGATCATGACCTGAACCGAAGGCAGTCGTTTAACCAACTGAGCCACCCAGGCACCCCGGGAAGGCCTTGCTTTAATCATCTGCCTCTTATTCTTATGTGACCCTGAGCTATGGTCATAAGGAACAGAGAACTCAATGCAAACAGGTTTGAACAACAGGAGATTGATGGGCTCAAGCTTTAAAAAGTCCTGGAGATAAAAGGCTTCAGGAATGATTTGATCGGGCAGTGGTTCAGTTTCCCTGAACTTCTCTTGATGTCTCTCTCTAGCAGGGGTCAGTGCTGATTTCAGATGCCTTCTCTCAGGATAGCAAGGAAAGGCTCTAGTGCTTCTAGAGCTGCATCCACATCTACATTGTCCAGAGAGAACCTCAGAAGAGCCAGGGAGCCCAGGCAAATGTCTCCTTATATCTCAGGGCCCACCTGGGCCAGGTGTCCATCCCTGAACCAATGGAGGTTCATATCCCACATCCCAAGGAGTGGAACGAGCTGACTGGTGAGGACAATCATGGCCCACATGCTCCTGGAGCTGGGGCTGGGCCAGGCCCACTAGTCACGTGAGGAAGGGGGTGGCAAATAGTTGCCTACAATCTTCCAATAGGTCCCCATGGCATGGAGAAAGTCACTGGATCTTCTTCTTTGGCACAACTGGAACAATGACTATGATAATGTGGATAATCATAAACTTCTTCTCCAACCTGGCAACATTGTCATAAGAACCAAAGGAAGGAGGCAGACGCTTTGGAATCAGCAAATCCCTGAATAACGGTTAGCAGGAGCAGATGCTGTGGTTATTACTGTTATTATTATTAATGCACCGAAATTTGTTTGTTTACTGTGAAATGGGTTCTTTCAGGATGACAGAGTGCTTGGTGTCAGATATCTCAATCAGGGACACTGAAAATTCTGTTTCTTTATTGTAAAATTGATATTGCATGAAATTGATTTTTTAATTAAAATTAATTTTCATTACAGAAGCAGTACATAAGGATCTTCCCCCTGTAAGGAAATCAAAACATTAGAGACGAGCCCAAGTCCCTGTTGACCTCCCCTGGCTGCTCCCTGCCCACACATAACCACTGTTACCGGTGAGGTGTGATGAAAAGCCTGTGCACGGGCTTTTTCTATGTGGTTGTCTGTATGGTTGGTTTCTCAGGTAACGTATGTACATATTTATCCTCTCACAAAGGCTTATTGAGTACCAGCCCTATGCTAAGCCCTCATGGAGGATACATTCTACTGAAGGAGTCAGAAAGTGAACAAACAAAATACAGAGCAGGGTAAAGAAATGGAAGGTGGATGGTCAGGGTAGGCTACCTGGCGGAGGGCTGGTCCAGCAGAGGAGGGGCAGGGGCCGAGAAGCAGGAACATGTTGTGCTTCCAGGATCAGAAGCAGGGACAGCAGTGAAGTGGGAGGGGCTCGGGACTCACAGGGGGACTCTACAGGCTTTTGAGCAATAAATGTTTCTATGTGTATGTAGATCATCGTGTTACTTTGTGGGATTTTAAAGTACATATACATATTTACATGTGTGTGCATGGGTGTGTGTGTGTATGTAGACTGATGTATGTATGTATGCACACATGTGTTTGTGTCTAGTGTGTGCTTACTATTGTTTGTACCCTTCTGCCCTTCCACACAGTGGGTCTTGGGCTCCATCCACCTGTGTTCCGGGCAGCAGGCTCTGCCTCACTCCTCACTGCACAGCTCAGAGCTCTTCAGGGAGAGCCCACCACAGCTGGTTTAGCTCTTCCTTGTTCAGATTTCAGGCCATTAATCTCCTCCTCACCCATGTGCTCTTGTCCCTGGAATCTCTAAAAGGCCACCAGGCAGTCATTACAGAGTGGGGACCTTTGTCTGCCTCCTTCACCGCTGGGGGCCCAGAGCCTAGGGCTCCCGCGGAGCAGAGCAGGTGTCCGCTGGTCTCTGCCAGTCCACGGAAGAGCCCGCCTGTCCCAACCACACTAGACCCTGGGCAGGAGGCGGCTGCGGCAGGGACGCAAGGACGTAGTCCTGGACCGTTTCATCTGCTTAGAACAAGGAGATCCAAACGCTCTCTGACCACTTGGGAACTGTTTGGTAGGGTCCACCACAGCTAAACATAGGTGCGCCATGATGCAGAAGGGTGGGAGCCCTCTGCCCTGGGGCCACTGTATGGGCGGGGTCTGCACAGGGGTGGGGCGGGGCTAACCTGGGAGTGGAGGGCCAAGACAGGGGTGGGGACAAGCTGGGGGCGGGGCCCGGTCATGGGCCGGGCCGCGGGAGGGGCGGGGCCTTGCTGTAGGTTGGTGAAGGTCAAAGCCCACACAAAGTCTGTTACTCCAGAGTCCTTTCCAAGTGCTTCGTATTCCCTTTGCTGATGCTTCAGTCCCACATTTCTCACTGCTTCTGCTAACAGTTTTCATTATAGTCTTAACGGTCACGCCAACATGTTTTTTTTTTTTTTTAAAAAGAACTAGTGAAAAGGTGTCACTTTGGAGAATTTGCTCAGGAGAATAAGCTCAGGAGAATAAACTTGCCCAGGGAGTGCTTCTACAATCTGATTCTCTTGGAGGCTTGATCTGTGAGGGTCTGCACTGCCCCGTGAGTGCCTCCATACCCATTAAATAGTGAATCACAAGAGAGACCACAGAAGAAAAGAAAAAGCTTTCTTATTTTAGAACTTCTAATAGCATTTTGTTCCTGCTTTTGACCACATTTTCATTTTGCACAGGCTCCACAAATTATGTAGTTGGAGTTGCCTGGAGAGCTGTAATAAATCTCCTGGATGTCACCGTCGCTTGCTCTGACCGGCTGCACGGTGTTTCTCAGCCGGCCGGAGGAGCTCTGAAAGGTCACCCCACAGTCTTACCTTCTCCATAAGTGGCGGCACTCACAGCCCCGAGGCCAACACCTGGGCACGGTCCTCCCTCCTTCCTTCCACACTCCGCTTCTCAGCCAGCAGCGCGTCCTGCCAGCTCCACGGCCTCCCTCTCACCTCCGGCACCGTGACCGGCTGGCTCAGGCCACCTTCTCCTCGTCTTGGCCTCCCGGGTCCCCCGCTCCAGCCCTGGCCCCATGCCCCGCCTGCACCAGCCAGACAGTCCTGTTCAAATGCGAACCAGGTCTTGTCCCGGTGGCTCTCACTTCCCTTGGAGGAAAGGCCGAAGCCTTCACAGGGGTCCACGAGCCTGAGAGGATCTGTCACCTCCTCCCCACCATCACCTGTCACCTCTCTGGCCTTATGTCCCCCCATGCTCTCCTTCGCCCACTTGG
This sequence comes from Neomonachus schauinslandi, assembly GCF_002201575.2. Taxonomy (NCBI): domain Eukaryota; kingdom Metazoa; phylum Chordata; class Mammalia; order Carnivora; family Phocidae; genus Neomonachus; species Neomonachus schauinslandi. The sequence goes on from NC_058412.1 coordinate 125,456,626, forward strand.
CTCCGGCCACACTGGCCTCCTGGCCGCTCCGCAAACTCATGCTACTCTCCCCTCTCAGGACTTCGTCCTTGCTGTTCCCTCTGCCGGCAACACGCTGTGCCCCACCCTGTCCCTCCTTCCAGCTTCACCCCAGGAGCCGAGCCTTCCCTGGCCGCCTGGTCACCCTGGAACCCCATTCCTGGCCGCTCCCCCCATGATCCTGCTTCGTCAGTCCGCATGCACCCGTCTGCACTGGATGTGGTGCATATTGTCCCTCTGCTCTGTCACTGTCTGTTGTCCCGGCAGAGCGTCAGCCCCATGAGGACGAGGGTCCCTTGCCGTGCTCACGGCTGTGTCCGCAGTGCCCAGAGCTGGCACCCGGTGCATACTCGCTGCATGGTCGAGGGCATGCATGCGTGCAGGAGAGCATGCCTTCTCTGCGGGGCCGTCTGCTCCCGGGGGGAAAGGCGCTTGCGGGGTGAAAAGATCCCCCTCTTTCTGTGAGAACATGGACGGACGTTCGGCACATAACGCCGAGCGGTACTTCTGTGGTATTAAAATGTCACGAGGGCCAATCCAGAAAAACTTGTCTAAAATGGCTCTGTAGGGGACGATAATGAAATGAAGGTTGAGAAGCGAATTAGAGGAAGCCCAGACGGCCCGCGCTGCCGAAGACCACTCAGGATGTGCCACGCCGGGGACACTAATCACAGGCATTTTCCACGTGGGGAAACCGCGGGAGGAGTGGCTCGGAGCTTTGGGGAAACGTTTGTCCTGCCAAGGGACAGACTTACAAAGGATGATACTTACATTTTCCTGAAGCCTCTGATTTCCTCATTTATCATTTGTCAGCGCCCGAGGCCCTTCCACGGCACGTGGAATGTTTGCACACATCTAATGATCCCTTTTGCCAAACAAACGTCACAGTCTCCACAAGGAAATTCGTTAACGCTGCCGAGGCTGCTAATTTCATCCATTAATAACACACTGTGCGTCGCACGCGGGGTCTGGGGCAGCTCCAGTCGCCCTGTGCCCCGGGGCTCCTGGGGCCAGTTTCCCGGGAGCTCTTCTTAGAGAGGGAACCATGGAAACCGCCCCTCGCAGGGGTGCGGAGAAGATGAGCGGAGCGATTGGACGCCCCTTCCAGTCTCTGTGCTGGGGTGAATGGCGACCTGGGCTGGGGACCCAGGCCAGGTTTCTAGAACTCCGCCCACGCCGCGGTCAGCGGCCTGCCCCTGCTCCCTGGACTCACCCAGTGGGGAACGTCAAAGAGGGCCTTGCACCAGCCTCAGGAAAAGGCAGAGCAGGCTGGTGCCTCTGCCCCTGGGAGAGTCTGGGGCGCCAGGAGGCCCCCTGAGGAGCGCTTTCCTCCCTCTCTCCCTCAGCTCGCCCAAGCTGCTGACCAAACCCCAGAACCCCCAGGTTCCAGCTGAACCTTCAGGGAGCACTCAGGTCCTGCTGAGTCCCAGGGTTCTTGTGACAAAGGGACAGGGGAACAGCAGAGCATCCTCTGGATCCTTCCTTCTGGATTAGCTTAGGCAGCAGCACGCTGATGAACTGCCTAACTTCACAAACAGAATCTCAGAACGGGAAAAAATGTTTTATAAGTTGTTAGATACTCATGAGTCCCAGAACCTTTGAGGGAGATTGAAAACATCTCTAGGCTGGATGTCCACACGACACAAGGGAGTTGGGGGGACGTTACTTTTACAATAGAACCTGTATCCACGGAGAAGCCGGAGGTTTACTCTTCACTGAGTGCAGCTGAGACGTGTTATTTTGCACAAACCAGAAGCGGGGCACCCCAGCCACAATGGGGCCCTGACCTCCCGGCCTCACTGAGGTCCTGCTCAGGGCATGGGCCGGGCCAGGGGCCGATGACCTTGGAGACCGTGCACAGTGTGCAGAGGACAGAGACAGGCGGTACACGGGGAAAATGCCTATGCCTTAAAAACCAATTTAAGAATGCTGAATTCAGGCAGCTTCCTGCCTTTCCCAGCGCGGGGTGAGGCCTGCCTCTGTCGCTGTCCCAGCCCCTGCTCTGACAGTAGTCACATTCCCTGAGCCCTTCCAGACCCTGCTTCAGGCATTGGTCTGAGTGCTTTAAGCAAATTGGCCTTTAGCAGATTAATGCCCATGGGTGGGCTTCCTCGGATGGTGGCTCAGCCACTCAGCACACTGGCTTTGGCTGATGACGCAGGGTGGCCGGGGGAAGGCAGGTGCACATCTGGGCAGCAGGGGTGACCTGCTCTGTCCATTGTCTGCAGAGTTTCCATAATCTCCCTCATGCCCATGTCTGCAGACCATGGAGCTCCAGCAAGACATGGGGATTTGTTCTGTGTTCTTCTTCAAGCTCCGACGGGCTTGCACTTCCTTCCCTGATTAGAACCTAGAGACACCTCTTCCGGCCAAGTACCTATGTCAGGGTCCACATGGCTCCACGCTCTGGCCCTCTCCTGCCCGTGGGTTCTCCTACCTGGTCTCCTTTGGTTCTGACAAGCACACGGGGCTGGTACGATCACTGTCCGCACTTTACAAGCAAAGGGACACAAGGTAAGGAACTTGCCAAGGTCACGGGGATGGCTGGCTCCAACACACTTCAGCACACACAGATCTGAGGATGTATATCAGGGGAATTTCAGATCTCGAGCCAAAGTGACGTCACATCGCTGCCTCTTGGGAACGTCCCCTCCGCTCCCCAGAAGGCGTTAGACACAGTCAGTAAAGACACCTACGTCCCCTTGTGCACGGGGAAAGAGAGCACTGTTTAATAAGAAGGACAATCTCATCTTCCCCACTGTCCTGAGAAGTCGATGGGACTGTCCCATGGGCTGTGTTCCATCCCAGCCACTCTAGACTCTGCTTCTGCAAAGCCCGGGCTTCCTGCCGGCGAGCTGGTATCTCACGGGAATTCGGGATTGCTGGGAGCACACCAAGCACGCCAGATGCAGTGGGTGCTGGGGGTGACCTCTGACCCAAGGCAGGTGGCGGCCGTTTGTGGAAACCGAAGGCCAGTGCACATCTGGGTCTGAGGCTATGGGACAATGAGACCTTTTGTGTGAACGCTCCTGGAGGACGGGGGAGGAGTGGGGGGAAACCGAAACCGGGGACGTCAACTGCAGGGCCAGCCAGCCAGGCGTTAGTGAGCAAATTCAGAAAGTGACCTTTGGAGGTCGGGCCACCGCACAGCAACACGGCGCTGGATTACTAGCTACCTAATGCGGCCAACAATCAGAGCTGTGAGGCAGGGAGCTGGGGGCCAGCCAGGCACCTGGGGGGGCTCGGTGCTGAGGCCCCCGCGGCAGGCAGGAGGGTGACCCGGGCTGCGGAGGCCTCCGTGTTTCCCGGATCCTTGCTCGGTTTGCTCGCACTTTCCTGAGAGGAAGTCTGTGCCTTTGACCCCCGACCCTGGTTACCTTGCTGCTCCCACGTGCCTCATATCACCTTTCCCAAGTGGACGTGGATGCAAGGGACCGGCTGTCCATGGAGCCCCGGAATGGAAGACAGGCCCTATCAGGCAGTTTCCTGAGCTTTGGTCCCTCGAGAGTCACCTTCGGAATCATCACCAAATCCTGTGCCATTATCTTATTTAATATTCCCTTTACGCCAAACCAGCTCCCACTTTTCTTAAATAAATTCATGCATTACTTTCTGCTTCAACCTCATCCCCCATCCCAATGGCATCATGGGCTTGAGGGCAAGCTGGAATTTCCCCCCTAACTCACATTAAAGTGAAAAAGCAACTATTAAAATTAAAAATGTGCTCCCATACTTGGGGGTGTGTAAGTTCACCAGCTGGTGCAGAGACATGCATTCCAGTGGCTTAAATGAAGCAGAAGTTGGGTCCCCTCTGCAGCAGTCTCAGTGTGGGAGGCCTGGAGCTGGTGGCGCAGGTCCATGGGGGCGCTTGCCCTTCTTCTCTTGCCACTCTGTCACCTTAGGATGTTGTTCCTGGTCACCTGGTCCAAGGGGTTCAGGTCACATTAGGCAGGAGGGAAGGGAGAAGGAAGGTAGGGGTGCACCCATCCATTTGAGGGCACATTGGGAAGGTGCATTCTAGCTGCATCTGACTGGGTGGAGAATTCAGGTTTGGTTTAGAATGCCACATGCCCAGCTGAGAACTGGGATTTCTAATATTGCACAAAGGGATGATGGGTATCGAGGGACCACCAGCAACCTCTGCCTCTTCTGTGGACTCCCCCAAATTATGACCATACCATCAGGGGTGTGCATCCTGTTCTTTGTGAAAATTAGCTTTTAGGAAGGTATCCTTTCTGACACCACCATGGGGTGTAGGCATGAGCAATTCCATAAATCATGGTTAAGAGGACCTCACTCCTCTCAGGGAGCAAAGGTTGCCTGTATATTCCCCCAACACTGATGAAATCCACCACGTTTCCTGATGTTGCTCTCCCAGGCACTGTGTTCATTTCACTGATGTTACTTGACATAGAGACAAATGGGCTTGCTCAGAATTTCAAGTTATTTTGTAGTGAGACAAAGACCCACAGGGCTGAACGAGTGGTCAACACAATGTGGTCCGACCTCTATTTTAGGGATTGGTCACTGGAGTCAAAAGCTGGGAAGGGACTTGTTCAAGGTTGCACAGCTTAAGTCACAAACCAAAAGCCACCTGGGTCCTTGGGCTCTTTCCAGCAACCTCACCACATGCTTGCTGGTCCTGAGTTCACCTGCATTTGAGTCCCCTTTTGAAATAAGGAGATATGTGGACGCTGAGTGAAACATTGACTCTGTCCATTCCCTGCCCACCTCTTCCCAGAAACATCCACAATATTCCTTTAGCTAGTCTACAAATTCCAAATCTTGGATGAGTAAATCATTCATGGAATTTCAAGTTGTGTTGTTATCTCTCAAATGTCTGCCACCCTAAATGAGGGGTGAGGTCTCCTATTCCACCTGTACCATCCCTCCCACCACCCTCCATGGGTCAATCCTGATTTTAATTACATCATAATCCTCATTTGTGTGATGTGACCAGGGAGATGTTAGGCACTGCAGAGCCAATTATTGTAATATGATTACATTTTCTTTCATATGCATCTTTTGTTTTCCCCAGAGTTAGTAATTTCCTTTATTTTTTGCTTGCAAAATCGCTTACATATACTTAGTTCTTTCCAAATCCTCCATCATTTCATCCACTCCAGTGTTTTTCAAGTTGTTTTGCTCACAACCCGTGGTAGGAAATATATTTTACAACAAGGCCTGAGAACACAACACACATAAGCTATGAAACTAAAATTTCACAACATAATATTCACCTTCACTATAAATGATACCCTTTGATATTTTCTACTCAATTTTGTTATTTCACATCTTAAAATGTTGGTTTGATCAGCATCAAATCATGAAAGTGATCTCAGGCCCCACTAAGGAGGTATGACTTGTACTTTGAGAGGCTCTGACTAGCCTCACATGGCCCTGCTTTCCCTGGGTCCTCCTGAAGCCTCTGTCCCCGCCACACTCAGGCATGGTGACTCATGTGACTGACCAATGTTCCTGGAGACTTTAATATGCTCCTCTCTGGGATGATCCCCTGTTTGATGAACCCATGTCTTCTTTCTTCACTAATTTTCAGCTTCCCATGAGTAGTTTCCAAATTATGTTTTTTATTGAGGAAAACAAAATTTTTTATCAACTCTTCAGGCTATTTTATTTTTTCACCATTTCTCCAGTAACAAAAATAGAAGTGGGAAGGAGAAGATTACCATAGGAAAAAGCCAGGGAGCATATAGAATTGCTTTATGCACGGTTTTGGTTGTGCACAAATCCAGTGAAACCCAGATGAAGAGCCAGACCTCCAGCTGTGTATCATTCCTGGCAATATCCAGATGATGGGATGAAATGTTGCCTGCAGGGCTTTCACTCTTGGCTCTATTGACATTCTGGGCAGGATCAGCCTTTGTTATGGGGCATCCTGTGCATGACGGGATGTGTAGCAGCATCCCTGACCTCTACCCACTAGAGGCCAGTTGCCATCCTCCACCGTTGTGACAACCAAAATGTCCCCAGATATTGCCAGGTATGTCCTGGGTGCAGAATCACCCCTGGCAGGAACCTCTGCTCCCAGGCTCGGCTGCAGCCTGTACCTGCAGTTCCACGCAGCCTTGTGGCCGATGATGATGTGTCAAGTGGAGCTTGATCTGGCCGAGCGCATCCGCAAGCAGCCCCGCCAGGTGTAATTTGCTGACGTTTGTGATTTGCCGTCTTAGTGAAGTGGGGGACAAAACATGGACTCATGCAAAGCAGTGGGCTCAGGGTCCATTCCAGGTCGCATCTGCACAGTCTCAATGCTCCTGCTGGGGGGGATCTTTGCCTCCTCTGACTCCCTACAAACTAACATCGTGGATGCCCCAGAACTGACTCTGCCTCTTCCTGATGGCCTCAGGGGCAAATCACGGTAAAAATAATCTGGGGCTTCTGCGACTATTATCAAAATGGGCCATTTGGGGATCTGTCACCACGTCTGTTTCAGCATCGGTGTCTGTGATGATGTCTGTGGGGAACAGGGACCAAAGCTGCAGTCGATGCGGGGACCACAGACAATCCCATGGCCAGGATGTGTCACTCACTAAGATGAAACCCACGTCACAACTGTGGGTCTAACGTTTCCTAGGAATTCCTTCCAGGGGCAAGAGGGATGTACAACCACACGGTGACTGTCCCGTGTTTCAGAGCAGGTCTCTCCCTGCCAGCGGCGAGCGGAGGGACCAGACAGCATCCCCGGGCAGCCAGCGCTTCGGGCCAGAGCCGCCACGGCCGCGCCCCCGACACCAGCCACGCAGACCAGTTCCCTGAGGCTCGTGGCTGCAATGTCCACATCTCCACCAGCGGGGCGGTCGGTGGTGGGGGACAGGAGCAGAAGTGACAGGAGAATGTCACAGGGCGGGTTAGGGAGGATCCGGGGATGTTTGTTAGATTTGTCCTCCCAGGCCACCCACACCGCCCTTCCCACCTCACTGGTAGGCCCTGCGAAGGGTTCCCCGGGGGCCGCTGACCTGGGCGGGCATCCACCTTTGGGACCCTCTCGTCCCCGTCCTGCTCACCGTGGTGGCTGAGCCCCGACTCCTCCCACGGCCAGAGCCCACCCGCGAACCTGGGGCCCAGCGCATGCGCACAGAGGCACTCAGAGCCAAGGCGGGGTCCGGGGGTGGCCTGCGTGGTGGTCGTGGGTTTGTCAGTTCCGTTCTCAGAGCAGAATTCAGTTCTCAGAGCAGAATTCAGTTCTCAGAGCAGAATTCAATGGCCCTTTTAGAATGTGGGTCACCTCAGTGTCGTGTGTCCTAGAGGGAGGCATGGGGGGGTGGCGGCTGCTGAGCATTTCATGTAATTCTGTGCCTTTGTCGCCGCGCTAATTCTGGGTGTCACACGTCCCCTGCCCGCCCGAGCCGGGGACGGAGTGACTCACAGGTCTGTGTTAGCCGGGGCCTCTGCAGGAGCCGTCGCCCCCCTGGGCCCTCACTCACACGGACACCTGCTGCTTCCAGCCATCACGTCCACGCCACCGCTCAGGGCAGGGTGTGCAGTGACGAGTCTCAGGACCCCGTGGGTGAGCGGGGGGCTGGCCGGGGCACCCCGGGCCTGACGTCCTTTCCTTCTCGGCCCCAAGGTTTGAGGTTGGGACACAGCTGTCCTCTCTGCGGTCGATGGATCGGAGCTCACAACCAGGCCCGCGGGTCTGCAGCGAGCCTTCCGATCCCTCTCTGTGCGGTTGTGCGGAGAGAATTCGGCCCCGGGGGTCGCAGCATGAGGTCGACCTCTCTGTCCGGTTGTGGCTCCGGGCCGAGTTGCTTCCTGCAGAGTTGCCTCAGGAGTAACAGAGTGAGGTTCACCCACCGCCCCTGGGACCCCCGAGCCTGTTTCTCAGGGCTCAGAACCCGGAGCAGGGGAGGCGTGAGATTCCCTGTCGTTTACACGTCCCAGCACAGACTTTAAAGTCACACGTGTTTACACCAAGTTCTTCTCATGAGCCTTATTTGTGCGATCAGGGTCTGGGAACGCGTGTGCAGAGCGGGGGTCCAGAGAGCTGCAGGGACCTGCGTGGCCTGACGGCTGCAGCCACCGCCTGCGCATAGGGGACCGACGAGGCTCAGGGACCCCCAGGTAGTGGGTGGCAGGGCCAAGGCCGAGGTCCCAGCTCCTGCCTCAGCGCTCTCTCTCCCGGCCCCTCCCGGCCCCTCCCGGCCCCTCCCAGGCCCAGCCGTGCTGAGCGCTTAGAGAGGTCAGGCCATTTCGTCCCGACCATCACAGACAGGACACTGGGATTCTACCCATTCTGCAGATGGGGAAGGGGCCTGTGACTTGCTGGAGGTCCCACAGCTGTTAAGTGGCAGGCCTGGGACTCCAGGGCCCCAACCTCTGCTCTCCGCTCCTCACACAGGATATTCTGCCCCGTGACCGTTCGTTTTCCTCACAGTAAAAGAAAAGAAAGTGTAAGTTGTCGGGGGGATGACACTCCAACGAGACATTCGGGGGAATGTGTACACCCTGGGCCTTAACAGGAGCGCTCATAGCTTATACCAGTTTCTGCCCCGCACTGTGCCCGGCCCTGCTCTGAGCACACTGTGATAAGATTTGATGTGACATCATTACTCCTGTGCTACACATGTGGAAATTTCTGGAGGGAGAAAAGAAATGTTCCCCTAAAACCCAGGGTCCAGGAATCTGTTTCCTTGGAAATATGCCCAGATGGGGCTTGACACCTGTGGGAGGCTATGTTGTTGATCAACACTGCTCCTTGTTCTACACCCTTTCTTCCCTGATCCATGCCCCTTATCATGTCACTTTGGGATTGTCCCTCTAGACGGGAAGTCTCTGGCTCACTGACACTGAGTTTGATTGTGTGATTTTGTTTGGCTGGTGTCCTGCGGGCAGAGGGTTGAAATGTGCTGCACAGCTGGTCTTGACCTCTCGTCTCTTGCTTTCTGTTATGATAGGAGCGTGCTCTGGTCATCGCTGGTCCTGGGAAGATGGGGGCCACATAGTGCAGCAACCTGGGTCTCACCCTACAGCTTGAAGCCATGAAAAGCCAGGCCTGGCCTAGACGTGATGGACCCAGCAGCCCTGTAGACAAGAGAATGAGTAGCAGATGCTCGTTGTGCTTCACAGCTGCGTTTTGGGTGGTTTGTTACACGGCTTGGTTAGGCCAGCAGCTGACGGCTACAAGGCTCGTGAGGGGACACACTCCAGTGCTCAGCAGGATCTGGGTCTCCTTGCCCTCAGCATCTTCCCCCTAATGCACCACACTTCCCACTGCCCCCTGGAGCAACGTCATGTTAGACCCTGTCCCTGAGCACCACATCATCTAACACATGTTCCCAAGGGGCAGGTGCCAGGCTCGTCTTGTCTGTGTCTAGTGGAGTGGTAACATTGTGCCCGGGTTTTGTTTATTAGTGTTGTTACTTTCTTCTTTCTTCTTTTTTTTTTAAAGATTTTATTTATTTATTTAAGAGAGAGAGACTGAGAGAGAGAAAGCACATGAGAGGGGGGAGGGTCAGAGGGAGAAGCAGACTCCCTGCTGAGCAGGGAGCCCGATGCAGGACTCGATCCAGGGACTCCAGGATGATGACCTGAGCCGAAGGCAGTCGCTCAACCAACTAGCCACCCAGGCGCCCAGTATTGTTACTTTCTTCTCATCAGACATCCAAGGACCCATCAGGTCCCACTGATGCGGAGAACATCTGCTTGGACATCAGTATGTCAGCTCACTTTCTACTTCTCCCACCTGTTTTCACGAAGCATTTGTCAGACCTAGAGTCAGCCTTTTCCTGGGGACAGGAAAACAGCAGGGGTGGTGTGTCCCTTCTTGGGATCATACATCACTCTTTCCCGCTTGTTCATCCTGGCATCTTTGCTGGAGAGAAGTGACCTGGGTCACCTCCTGATGACTGTCCTTCTGTGGAGTTTATGACTGAATAACCACCAGCATCATTATTATGACTCCTGTTTGGGAGCAGGTGCAGGGAGCACAGCTCTGTGTTTCCCTAGTCAAGAGAGAAGAGAGAAGTCAAGAGAGAAGTGTCGAGAACTGCTCCTCACCATGTGCTTCCCTGAGAGGTGCTGTTGGGCTGGGCTGCTCTTTATGTGCCATCTCCTGACTTAGACTGCCTGCTCTGGAGGACATCGCTATCATTATTTCCATTGCATGGAAGAGGTGAAGCTCAGAGAGGTTCTGTAGCTAGCCTGAGGGCACACAGCGGCAGAATTTCCATAGGGAAGAATCTTTGGGCAATTTGACTAGAAGGGGCTTTAGGGGGCATATCTGTTGCTCTTTTCCAGAGCACTCTCCCTGTTTATTTGGGGCGAGTTTGGGGGAGTGGGAGGGAATGGACAGGGCCTGAAGCCTCCCCAGGCCACGCCTTGGTGTCACCCCGATAACAGTAGTAACACTCAGGTCAGAGCCGAGGGGTGCGGGCCTTGGTGGGAGAGGTTGCCACATCATAGCTGCCCATGTCCTCAGTCCCAGCGGCTCTGGCTCCCCCCAGCAGGTGCCCTGGAACGTGCTCGCTGCACGCCCGCAGCCTCTGTGGGGTTCGGAGGGGTGGCGGGCGGCCGTCCCCTCTCTAGCCCATCCTTTCTCACCGTCTCCCCCAGGGTTCCACAGGGGCTCCGAACCTCCTCGTCTCAAGTGACCCCACCTGTGCCTTGTTGGAGTCCGACCTTTCCTGACGGAAGTAGCCCCTTGGCTTAACCTCGTGTGGGGGGCTGGCAGAGAGAGAGAGCAGGGAAGTCACCATGCCCCCTGTGGCCTGGGACCACCCACCCGGCTTCAGGTCCTGAGCAAGCAGCTGAGGAGCGAGGACGCCCATCGATGCAGCAAGGAACAGGGTGACGTCAGATGAGAGTGTGGCCCTTGCTTTCCTTGTATCTTGGAAGCATTGTTAAGCACCTCAGTGCCTAGTTCTGCACATTTGTTCAATGAGAAATTCTTCAGGGAGGGAACTAGAATAAGCAGGAAAGAGAGGAAACAGGACTAACTGATCTGAGTGGGAGAAGGGGAGCACGAATGTGTGAGAAGCCTGAAGATAGTTGTAAGAGTTGTTGGTAAGTGTTGTAAAAATGTCTGGGAAAATCTTGCTGCTCTATGACTCTACGGTTGCTCAGTAAAATGAAGCTACAGCTCAAGGAGTTACTAGAATCACCTCTGTATAAAAACACTTGTCTGCACACCGAAGCACTGGGCATTTATGTAGTCATTTCAGTGGCGCCTTGTTTTAAGTATAAATATAGGCTTTTAGGAGGAATAAAGAGCCTGAGGCTTCAGGTTCAGGAAAGGTAGGGGCACTTCTATAGATCTGCAGCAGGATGAAATGTTCTTGGTTGTGGACTCGGAGCTGTGAAGGTGAGACCCTAGAGTTGCAAGCAGCCATTCTGTCACAGCGTGAGAGCATCCAAGAAAGGAGCCCAAACCCGTGAAGTCAGAGCCAATGATGGAGAGAGTGTGGGTCCTGGATCCACCCTTGCCTGCAACCCACGCTACCCCTGGAGTTCTCTGCTCATGAAACCAATGCATTTCTTTTAATTTTTTTTTTTTCTTAAATCTAGGTTGAGTTGTCTTTCTAGTACATGCAATCAACGATCTTGACCTATATCCACCTGAACTGTCAGGAGTCATGGATTAATGAAAAGGGTGTCACATCAAATTAAAATAGCTCATCCCCTCAGGATCCATGACAAGGGAGCTACAGACTGTGAAGCCACATGGAGCCTTTTCTTCTGGAAAAAGATGTGGCAGTGACAGTGCATTTGTCCCCTTAGACGCAAACCCAGGGCCAGAGCAGCTCATTGTAATAGGAAAAGACACCTGTGGACAATCATTCAAGGATAATTCTGTAAAAGGACAGTTGAGTATTAAGCTCTCAGGCTGAAATTTGAGCTTTTATATGAAGTCAAATGAGCTTAGGAATATGTGAGCTGGTTTCTTAGCAGACAGAGCCTTGGTGACATGCCAATTTTAAACTGGAGGTGTCCAATTTTCCACCATCCTTCTGTCTATTATGGGAAAGAGGAGAGAGACATGTCCTGGGCGTGGCGGCTTCCGCCAGGCAATCCCAAGGATGCCCGGGTCTCTTCCCTCCACTCAGGGCAGAGACGCAAGAACCAGAGGCTGGTCTCTGCCTCAGTGGAGCGTCTGTTCTTGGATGACGTGGAGAGCCTTGTGCACCTGCTCCAGAACAGACACTTTGTTATATTGCTTTAAAAAATAAGAATACACAGAGATGCTCTATTTAAAAATAACCAATTTGCACAGGATGGTTTAAATTTCCCACGGTGCAGGGGTTCCTCAGGCTGAAAGGTCTGAGCAGGTGCCCGCGCCTACCCTGGGTGTGCACCTGAGCGGGAGGTCCTGGGGCGGGGGGGCTCTCCAGGTGACAGCTCGTGGTGCGCACGTGTGGTCCCTGGGCAGCTTCTCCGGCTCCACGCATGCTTCCCGCCAACCTTCACCTCTGCAAACAGAATCCTGGGAGAGTGGGGATTTACTTCCAGCTTAGGCTTAGGTTTTCCCTCCTCTCCATCAGGAACTTCAATTTTCACAAGAGTTATTCAAGATTCCCAACTAAGGATGTTTATGGCAGATGTTTGTTTTTTTTAACTAAGAAACAACCACAAAAAGTAGAGAAAACCACCGTATAGTCGTGCAAAGGGGAACCGTTGCACATCAATGTGATGGAATGTTTACAGCTGTTCCCATCTATGCTTCTGTCGTCTGCGGCACAGAGACATGTCTATGATGCAATCTGAGGTACGAACCAAGGCAGAATCGGAAGAGAACATATTCAGACTAAACCCTTATTTTATAAACTAAGGAGACTTTTTATATGTGCAGTAAAATCCTGGAGTTGGATTTTATTTTTTCTCTCTTCTGTAGGAATATTTTATAAACTGTGCTCTACCTTTCAGATCAGAAAAATAAATGAACGTCATTAAAAGCAAAGCTCCAATCAAGGCACAGAGTGGCCTCGAGCCATGACACGTCACTGTCTTTTCAGCTGGAACATTTTTTTAGCTTCACAAACTCTCCTTTCTCCCCTGGGAAGCCCCCAGGGCAGGGACCCTGTCTCCTTTCTGTCTTGGTGGCGCCAGGAATATAATTAGGGCTCCATAAATAATTGATCGTCACAAAGACCCCAAAAGGAGCCCATTCACTTCACCAGGGCAGCTTGCTAACTCCTGAAGGCATTCTCTTAAGTGCATTTCATTTGTTTTCAATTTTTCTGCTGCTTCGATGGATGGACATGGAAGCCAGGAGAGAGCCGGCCGAGAGACGACTCCATGAATGACAGCCGGCACGCAGGGCCCCGTGTGGAGTCCGACCTCAGGCACCTGCAGGACTGAGGGTCCCTCTCAGGGGACGGGAGGCCTTTCCTGCCTGACCCGACACTAATTGAACCCACCTTCCAGTTTCCTGGGTGAAAACGGGTGCTTGTCGCAAGGGTGCTCTGAGGCTCTATGATCTCAGAATCACTAAAGAGAGGGCATGATGTCTGAAAGCCATCCTAAATCAGCGTAAGGAAGGCGGACCCCTGAGATCAGAGGGAGAAGGCCCTGCTTCTGAGTCATTCACTAACAGGTGTTTCCTGGGCACCCGCCCTGCGGGCACTGCTCTGGGTGTTGGGACAGGGCAAGGAACCAAACAAAGTCCCCACTCTCACAAGACCCTACCTTCTAATCTGAGGACAAGCAATAGCCATTGAACCGACCATTGTATGACTTGTAGGGAGGTGATACTTGCTAGAAGGGATGATAGAGCTGCTGGGGGAGGTCCCACACATGGGCAGGGAGGGTCCTATATGTGAGGAGGTGAGCCAGTCCTGGGAAGAGCACAGCAAGCAGAGAGAAGAGCAGGTGCAAAGGCCCAGAGGCAGGAGAGCCCTTGGTGATGGGTGAGGAGCAGCCAGGAGGCCAGGGCAGCTAGAGCCATGTGAAGGACAGGAGATGAGGTTGGCGGAGTCCGGGGCATCCTGTCTGCCACAGCACAGGGCCCCACAGGCCAGGGGAGGGCACCGAGTGAAGCAGAAAGAAGGTGGCCCGTGATCCGATGGTCTTTGGGTAGACGGGCTTGAGTGGAATGGCTCTTGGGGTGTTGTTCCAAGGTCAGCAGCAGCAGCGTCCCCTGGAGCCTTATTAGAAATGCCAGATTGCATGCCAGTCCAGCCCAGCTGATTTGGAACCTCTGGCGTGGGCCCGACCAGAAGCGATATTAGGAGCTCTCCAGAGGGTCTTGACGCTTGCTGGGGTTTGAGAAGAGCAAGGAGAGCTGGACCCCTGGCTCTGATCTTCATCTGGGAAACCAGAGAAATTAGGGTTGAAATGCCAGAAGGGCCGAGGGTCACCGTCAGAAGGAGCTTCTTAGCAAAACGGTCACATGGGGGCCTGGGCATGTGCATGTCCTGCAAATCTCCTTTAGGGTTTCCCTGGTGGGAAGCAATTCTCTGGGCCGGGTGGCCTTTTCTTCTCAGACTTACTCAGCATCCCCAGACTCGTCACGGTAGCTGCCAGTTGCCGTGTGCTGGTCCGGTGTCAGGTGCTTCGTGGAGGCAGGGTCACCTTGGGGACCTCGGGTGCATGTGTCTCTCTGTCCATGGTCCCGCCCCCCCCGTTCTGCCCGTCCCCAGGAGGGAACCAGGTGTGGCTACCTTGTCGCAGGTACGTCCCCAGGGCTGAGGTGGGAGCTACTTGGGAGCAACGACCCTTCCTGTCTGGGAAGGACTCAGCTCACTGGAGAGTGTAGAGGGGGTGGGGGCAGGGCAGAGAGAGAGCAAGGGCAGGAGAAGATTCCTGAAGAACAGAAAGAGGCACGTGCACGGATGCCCAGGGGAGGTGCCGGAGGGCAGAGCGTGGCTGTGAGGTCCCCACGTCTGCAGGGGGGAGCCCTTGGATCCCGCAGGGGGCTGACTTGCCGAGAATGGTGTGAGCTGTTTCTCCTTCTGTGGAGTTGGGTCTGGCCGTGGCTCTGGGCCTGGGCTGCGCGTTGGTAACTCCCGGGGAGCTTAAACATTCCGGACGCCCAAGCTGGCGGCAGACTCATTCCGTCAGAACCGGCGGGAAGGAGCCCCAGGTGTTGGTTGGTGTTTAGCTGCATTCCTGGTCTGTACCCCGCAGATAGCGGGAGCACCCTGCCCGCCTGTGACACCCAACACGTCTGCAGACATTGCCCAGGGGCCCCTGTTTGGGGGGGGGGTGTGCGGAATCGACCCGGGCTGAGAGCCTCTGCCTTGTCTGAGCCCGAGTCCCTCAGATTTCCGGCTGCGGCATTTAGTTCCATTTTCACATTTATTTAAGTTTTCCTACCTGCTTATCGCCTTTACAAACAGACCGCGAGCAGCCAGGAGGGCCCCCCACTCTGACCCCAAGTCCGCAGTGAGGGCTACCCCTGGGCCATGTGGCGCTGGTTCAGGGAAGAGAGGACACTGCAGCCACTCATTTCGGTCTGTGGCTTGGAAGCCGCTGCCAGCCCGGGAGGCTCCCAGCTTCGTGCCATGCCTGTGGGTCCCTGACCCAGGTCGGGCCTTCCCTCCTCAGGACACGCTTGCCGGCTGCAGGGTACGACAGAGTTATCATGGGGCCAGTGGAAAGCCGAACCTCCTGCCCCCTTGCCCAGTGACAGTCACCCCTGTCCTCCCCACCCCCTCGTGCTCCAGGCACAGCTCACGGCAGCTCTTTCCACGTACTGCCTCATTTACAATGAGTGGGTACGAGCGCCCCATTATCAGAGATCGGGCAACTGAGGCACAGGGCGTTTCAGTGTCCTGCGCACATGCCGAGCAAGTGGGGGCAGAGCCCGCTTTGTCCCGAGGGGCCCGACTCCAGGGCGGGCGCTCCGTGGGGCGCGTCACCTGGGGGAAGTGAAGGCATTGCCCACCTCGCCTGCATCCGGCGCTAGCTCGGGTCCTGTTAGCACGAGGCCTCTCTGACATTAGAGACGCCCGGTGGGTGCCCCACTCTGTTCCATCGGCCCCGCCGTGAGCGGACTGTGTGTTGCTCGCTGCTGTGTCTCAGCGTCTAGCAGAGTTCTCGGTGCAAGGCAGGAGCTTGTCACCGTTTGCCTCGTTTGACGGAATTGTATTACACTGCTTTGTACACTTCATCACACCTAACAGTGTTCTGCACAGACTAGTTCAAAAAATACTTGGTGAATGACTATATGACTGATCAATTAGTTCCTTCTCAATTGAGTGGTTACATTTGTCTTTACAAATGAATAAAACAAAATGATTGCCAAATGCCTTTATTTCTGTACATCCATTACCTTAATTAAATGCTTTTCTCAACTTCAGAGAGCATGATGATTGGGTTCTTTGGATATTAAGCTCAAATCTTTTCTGTTTTCATAAATACAGTTTTGGAAATTTGTAATGTGGACCGCTGTGAATCCGTAATGCTGGGCGCCAATATCAAAAATTCTTAAGGCGATTTGTATGTTTTTGCTATGATGGCAAGTTCTGGAAGGGGACCCAATAAAGAGGCAGTGTTAGGGAATTGGTTTCCGGGAGAGAACCAAAGAGCGGCAAGCCGAGAAGCCAACTTGGACGTGACATCCTTGAGAGACAAAACTCACTGTGGGGAACGGTGACGAGCTCAGCAAGTGCTGAGAGCCCGTCCCAAGGGGGCCGCTTATTTTCTGACAGTTGGCAACTTTATCTGTTAGCTACAAATGTGTTGTGGGACAAGAAGAAAATTGTCTTCAGCCCTCAGAGAATGAGACAACTGTCCTTTGGACTTCCACAGCCTCCTGCGTCTAAGTGACCCTCCCAGGGCATATTTGTGGTGGGATCTTTGGCTGTCGAATCCCATGCTTGTGTGAGCCGAACCGGGGAGTCTATGGAAAGTATCGCCGGGAGGTGGGAGAAGATGGGGGATCGTCTTCCCCTGAGCATATTCTCCAAAAGGGTTGCCTTTGTGCCGATGTCCTGAGGGTCGTGTGCTGACAGGAGTGGGGTCAAGTCGGGATGAAAGGGCATCGGAGAGGAACATGACGTAGGCACCTGGGCCCCTGTGTTAAGGACTTGGGGGTGACTTCCACGTGTGCTCACTCACTCGCCGCCCTCCCGACAGGCAGGCTCTAGCCCGTCCTGGCTCAGCCCACTCTGCCCAGGGTACAACCGGCCTGAGCCTCTGAGTCTGACACAAACCAGAGGAAGACCTTGGAAGCATTAATTGCCCTTTTCCAGAGGAGGAAGTATTGGGGCTCTGAGGCTCTGCGAGCAGCACGCACCTCCTCCCCAGTCTTCAGGATGGGTGTGCTCGCCATCACAGCCCTGGAGCTGACTTCAGAGGCTAAGCTCAGAGCTCCATTCCCTGCCTGGGAGCCACCTGCCCTGTGGGTTGTGAGACCCTCCATGCACCTCTGGGCAGGGGTTTACAAGGACTGGCGGGACTGCTCCTGCAAATCAGTCTGCAAATGAAATGACAAGGACAAGGTCTCATGCTGCACCAGGTGAGAGCCGCTCTCCAAAACCATGCTCACGTTCATGTGGAGGTGTCAGTTGAGTGTAAGTTTCAAAAACTCTAATAAGGGGCTTTGTACTGTCCATCCATTGATGAAGAGATAAGCAAATGTGATATATCCATTCAATGGAACAATCAGCCATGAAAAGGAACGAAATACTACCACCCAGGTTAACCTTGAAAACATTAAAGGAAGTGCATCCCCAAAGCCGCCACCCATTGTAGGATCTCACTCACGTGAGGTAGATGGAATAGGCATATTCACAGACAGACAGCCTAGTAGAGGTTGCCAGGGGCCAGGGGGGCAGAGAAGAATGGAAATGACAGCCAACAGGAATGGGGGTTCTTTTTTGGGTGATTCAAATGTTCTGGGATCAAGGAGTGTTAGAGTTGTACAACTTTGTGAATATACTAAAAGCCACTGAACAGCACACTTTAAAATGATAAATTTTATGGTGTATGAATTCTCTCTCTATAAAAAAAGACTTGAAAAGAAAAATTGAATGGTGTACAGTCAAGGCAGATATATTAAATAACTTGAGTTAGAACAGAAGGAAAAAAGTCACAATTTCAGGCATTCATTGAGAAATGATGACCCTCGGAATGTGGGCCCATGCTCTTCCTGATGACACGGCTAAAGCAGAGTGGCAGGTGCTCCGTCAGAGGGGGCCTGGGCTCCCCAGTTTGCCTCCGTGCCCACCCCTCTCTGTACTCATTCATTTAGGTTACCACCTGGTCCCTGAGAGTGTTATGTTTCATGGGGTCATCGTGTGGGACACCACTGACTCTGTGTTCCATGGGAGCCGTGCCCTACGGAGCTGTCCAGAGAGGGGGCCCTGGTAAGTTACCCCAACTTGTCCCTCCCCCAGAATCTCTTGCTGCAGTTGAAGCAGGATCTGCTGGGATGGCAGTAAGAGCTGCAGGGGGGCCAGCCTGCATCTGTGTCAGGCTGGGTGGGGCTGGGTCACATCTACTTTTCTCCCTCCCCTGGCTCATTCTCCACTGCCCTCCTTCTTGAATCCTGGGATTGAGCTCCCCCACGGTTTAGCATACAGACGTTTTCCTCACCTCCGTTCTTTGGAGAACTCCAGCTAAGATGTTTATTACCACTATCGTTGTTATTCATCACGGCGCCCTGTCCACATTGAAGTGGGATGATCAAAAGGATTCTAGCCCTGAGTTTGAGGCGTAGCTGTGGTTTCTTGGAAACAGCACTGAACTGAGGTTTAAAAGATGGACAAGGGCTCTCAGTTTCTCTACTTAGAGGCTGCCTGTTTTTTAAGAATGAACAGAAGTAACTTCACCATGTGGCTCTGAATGGAGGATGCAGCCGGGCCCTGGGGGCTGGGCACTTTGCTTCTTCCCCACGACTCTCCGCCATGGATCCTACTGCTGGGATCTCACATCTCCATCCACTCTGACATAATGCAGGGGATGGATGCTAATCTACCCATTTGGCTGATGGGAAGACTGAGCTACAAAGGAGAAGGCTTGAGCTGACCCCAAGCGGAGCAGGAAAGAGAAGTGGGGACGGAGCTGCAGGTGCTGACCCAGGAGCCCTTTCCTCTGGGCTAGGCAGACGGTCAGCCATGGGGACGTAGTGACCTCCAGGACATCTGCAGTCATCGATGGCCTCCGTGGCTGCTTGGCCATTGGGCTAATCCTTGCCCCATCTGTGGGGAGGACCCCTGACAGGCTGAGGAAGACCCCAGGCCCAGATTCAGCAGGTCTATGGAACGGTCAGAGCCACTAAAGGTGACCCGTGTTAATCCCCAGAGAGTTAGGACTGGGCGTCCCAGTGCATCAGCCAGAGGAGAAATCAATACCCATCGCCTCCAGGACTGAAGTGCCTAATATTTTTTGAGCAGCCGAGGGCTCTGCTGACATCGGGCCTCTCCTGCGCCTCTCACCGCACAATCATCTCTGAATGATCCGGTCAAGACCCGAGAAGGTGGAGAGAGGCCCTGAGTGTGTTTCTCTCTGATCGGGCTTCCCTGGCAGGCCCCACTTCAGAAGGACGGCCTCTCCCCCTTTCTGGACCGTTGGCCTGAAAGAGACAGCCACAGGTTGTGACTTTTGCCCAGAGGCCCCAACCTGTTAAACACTGCTATCGTGGACAGGAGTCGCTGAGACATCGGGCTGTGCCCACATCTGCTCAGCCGTCGGCCCCCAGCAGCCCTCGTACATTTCTCTTCGTCCTGTTCCTGATGCTTCCCCCAGGGGTTTACCGGCCGCACAGCTAGGAGGAAACGGTCACCACGGACACCGCGGGCTGAGCTGACCAATCCCCCGTCAGATGTGCCCAACCGGCGAGCGGGGGGACGCGGGGGACCAGAGAGTGGGAGTCCCAGCTCTCTTCCCGGAAGCCACGATCCAGCTGGGGAGAGGAGATGGGGTCAATAAGGCCTTAGTTCATTCAACAGACACTTGCTGAGCGCCCCCAGTGCGTGCCAGGTGCCGACCTTTGCTTGTGGGAACAAAGGGGGTGGTCGGTGTGTCTGGGGGCAGGAGGGAGGAGAGCATCCCCCAGGAAAGGCTCCCAGGGAGAGGGGCAGCTGCGCTGGGGCTTGGCTGGACGGCGGAGATCCTGCCTGCTGAAAAGGGCAGGGGGGGCCATTGGAACAGGGGCACAGCGTGGGGGAGGCTGCGGGCCACAGAGGCGCAGCAGGTTCGGGACAGAAAGCAGTGCGTCGTGGCTGCAGCAACGCATGAGGATGCTGAGGGCGGAAGGCAGGCGAAGGGCCCGAGGGGCGCCGGGGGTGGAGAATGCAGGGCCTGGGGGCGCCTGCTGGAAGTGCCGAGCAGCGGGGAGGCCTGGCTGAGCTTTAGCAGGGACACAATGTGGTTGCTGTGTCCACGGTATGGGGCAGGTGGGAGCGTGTGCCCAGGGCCAGGGCGATCCATGAGAGGGGAGAGGTGGTCGCTTGGTGGGAGAGGCGGTCACCTGAGCTAGGAGGGTGACGGCAGCGGTGGAGGAGAGGGGCGAGCCCAGAGATACCCAGGAGCTAACGCACTGGGGATGAGGTTGGCGATGCGAGGGAGAGGAGGGGACAGGAGAGATGCCCAGGACCTGGCAAGGACTCGGGGCATGGTGTCACCAGCCACTGAGGTGGGGACATCCACAGAGGCCACGGCCTGAGTTGGGTTGGAGGTGCCTGTGAGACATTCACGTGGACAATGCAGGTCTGAAGCTCAGGAGAACCGGCTTGGCTGGGGACAGGGAGGGGGTCGCTGGGGACAGTGAGGGGGGTCATTGGGGGCGGTGAAGGGGTCACCCGCATGTATGTGGCTCCTGAAGTCATGGGGTGAGCAGAGTGAGACGGGGAGGCTGCTGGACCTGCACCATCCACTGTGGTGGCTACAAGCCCCGTGGACGTGTTTGTGTCTAGGGCTGTGTGTGTGTGTCTAGATGCATGTGTGTATGTCTAAGTGTGTGGGGGGGTGTGTGCGCACGCGTGTGCATGTGTCCACTGATGGGAAGGAGCCTGAAGCTCGTGTGCAGTGGAGGCAGGAAAGAAGGAGGCCTGAGCTGCGGGAGAAAAGCCGGGCGGGGGAGCCGTGGCCTGGAGGAAGTGACCAGAGCTCGGGTTGACCGAGCTGGTCCTGACGCAGGCCCAGAATTGAGCACTGGGCCTGGAGCACCCCAGGGAAGCCCCTCTGCCCCACAGGGCCCAGCGACACCCACTTGACAGAGGAGGAGCCTGAGACCATGGAGGATGGTGACATCCCCAGGGTCACAGAGCGGAAACCTGAGCCCGCAGCCCTCGCCCCTGCTCTGCGGCCCACTGTGGGCGGCTGCAAAAGTGGGGGGGGGTCCGAGAGGGAGACCGGAGGAGATCTGGGGGCTGGTGGACAGAGAGGTGGGGAGAGGAATGCAGCGGAGCGGGGGTGTCGAGGTGGCGCCAGGCTCAGCGGGGACTCGACACGGGCTGTCCGCTAGCCCTTCTCGTGCGTCAGTGTCTGTGGTCCGCTTCCAGCCTCGTGTTGCAGGTTTGTACAGCAGGAGGAAAGAAGTTGACGGTTCCTGGGTCCTGTGGGTCCACAGCCTCATAGATCTGCTGGCTTACAGGGGATCCCTTGGGCCTTAAGATTTCTGCTCAGATCACTTAGTGTTTGAGATACGATCTAGATGCCTTTTGCGTTTTTGGTGGGAGTTGGAGTAGAGGTATTTCAAATATTAGTATAAGAAGGTCACTTAGTTTTTCACTCGGAGATTATAAATCATTTGGAACTCTTTGGGGACAATGCATTTCACAGAAGCTCTGTCTGACCAGCTGCAAACTGAACGTTCAAATTCAAATGTCTCTCATCCTTGACTTTGATGTACTACCACGTCGTATTTTACTCATGAGCTGCAGGCCTAGGAGCAGTCAGCTTTCAGAGCATAGCACCCCAGCTAAAGGCGAGAAAGCCCTGTGCTCATCTGCTCCGGCTGCAAAAGGTCCCCATCCTGGTGGCTATAAACATCAGACATTTATTTTCTCACAGTTCTGGAGGCTGGAGGCCCAAAGTCAAGAGGTCAGCAGGGTTATGTCTTTCCCTTAGAAGGAGATGGCTGTCTTTTCCCTGTGTCTTCACATGGCCTGTCTTCTGGGCGTGTCTTATAAGGACACCAGTCCCTATTGGATTAGGGCCCACCCTAATGACCTCATTTAACCTCAGTTACCTCTCCAAAGACTCTGTCTCCAAATATAGTCATGTTCTAAAATACTAGAGATTAGGACTTCAACATACAAATTTCAGGGGGACGCAATCCAGCCCGTAAAGGCTATTTTTCACGAAAGCAAGGCTCTTCTTTCTTTTTCAGCTATCCCAGCCCACACTCAGATCTGTCATCTCCTGATTCTCAGAGTCATTAATCAAGCTGTCAACAAGAATTTACTTAGGACTTCTTGCTTTCAGGGTCAAGGAATAATGGATGGTGCTAAGATCTTAAGAATGAGACACTGAAGGCACAGCACGTTTGGTCCAGCTGGAGAGATGAAAATATTGTATTAAAAAGATGCCCCAACGTTCTTTTCCTATTGCCAGGAAAAACCGACAAGAGGAAGACCCTTCCTGGGGAGCACTGGAAATTCTTTTGGTAGTAGCGTTTACCATTTCTAGTCTCTTAAGGAATATGCTGAATGTTGCCCATATACTAGTTCCAGACTTCCCATTTTGCCCACATGTAATTGAAAATCCAGCCATTCTTGTTCTAGTGACTCAGCACTAAAGAAGTCATCAATCTCAGGTTTAAAATTAACTGCAAAATGTAAAAGAGACAATTCAGCATAGGGGGAAGGTAAGCAGTGAGCTCATCTTGCAAACTTAAAAGCATTTTGGAATAAAATAATCATACTTGGAAAACTGGAAACTGGAGGAAAATTCTGCCAAGTTTGTTATAAAAAACTCATTATGTATCTTGAAACTCTTCAGGAATATTTTATCAAGTGATCCATTTCCAGCAAGGTTATTTTGGGGATCCATTTGATACCAGCTGACATGCTTCTATTCTGCTCTGACTTTGAAAACCACAGCCCCTATATTACAGTCTCCAATAAAAGAAGTGAGCAGGTGGAGGCTGATCAATACATTTATTTCTATACCCGTCTCATTCCTGCTTTAGATGATGGAGGAAACTGTTGCATGAGTTCTGCATTTATTTTGGAAGAAAAGAAAAGGAAAATGGGGTGCAGTTGTCCCCAGCTGAACGGGCTCTTCATCTGTTCTCCCTGGTCATCCATGTGAAAGCAGGTCATTGCATACTGGCCTGGCTCATGGAGATGGCTTGTGAACTTGGCCACTCTACCTTAGATGAAAGCCCTATAGTCCAAGAGGGCCTGTGGCCCTTCCCACAGAGGCCAAGAGCAAACCTCTACCTGGTGAGCCCATCGTGAGATGGTTTTGTGAAGGCTGCTGTCTATTTGTGATGCTGTGGGCTCCCTAGGGCTTGGTCCCCTCTGAGAGCAGATAAAAAAAGGGCTCATTTTTGAAGAAGGGGATTCTGTGTCTCTAGGTAGGGACTTCCTTCCTCAAAGGCTCCACAGTTGACACAACTTGGGAACCCCTAATGATTCCTTTGGCCTGCAGCAATGCTTCCCCTAGAGATCTCCATGGTCTGAGAGAGCATTCAGGGAGATCTTGACTGAGTAATGTGACCTCCATGTTGGGTTGGCAGGACTCATCTGGGTTCTGGTGTTTCTGGCTGATTAAGTTTCTCAAATTAGGTTCTTAAGTGATTACCTGTGAAGACCTCAATGAGGTTAAAATTATAACCAGGCACACCAGGAAATTAGAATGTGAACGGAATATTTTGTGTTAGTAAACCATTTACAGCTAATACCTTCTATCTTCAACAAGTGTTCCCCA
The DNA here is from genome assembly GCF_002201575.2 of Neomonachus schauinslandi. NCBI lineage: Eukaryota > Metazoa > Chordata > Mammalia > Carnivora > Phocidae > Neomonachus > Neomonachus schauinslandi. The sequence continues at coordinate 125,480,422 of NC_058412.1, forward strand.
GTGCATGGGGGACCACCACCACCACCACCTCCATCATCACCATCATCTTCATCATCATCATTTCAGCCGCAGTCTGCATCAACAACTATTACTCATGAGTTGGAGGATGCAGGAAAATGCTTTGGTAAAGCAGAGTGCAAATGAAAAAACATACTGGTAACAAATCAACAGGTGGATTTCTTGGAAACAATTTCTAAACCAGTGAAGATTTAGAGCATGCTAACTGCTCTTTGCTATGAAAATACTGCAGGGTACTTGTAAGAAAGGGCAGAGACATAAGGCCCAGAAATAGCCCTTGTTAATGGTGAATACTTTGAGATGAATTGGTGCTATGTTTGACATATTCTGAATTTTATATGTTCAAAGTGGATGAGAGAAAAGTGAATCACCTGCAGAGAAAAAAATAAAATTTCCCAGAGTATGTTTTTCTTTTCTTTTTAAATGGGGCCACTCAGATGTGGTGCAATTTGAGTCAATCCAAATCCTGCCATGCTGTCATAGGGTGGATGAAACCAAATCAAAAGAGGGGGTATTTTTCACCTTTGTTAATACTCATGCATGCATCATTGTTCTTTCTCTTCATGAAATAGAGAATTTAAAGGTTATTATAAAGCTCTCCCATATATTGTGCTGTCTAGGGAAAGCAGACAGACAGGAAGGGAAAGAGAAGTAAAACTAGAAGACCCGAGAGGTCCTATAGAAGAAAGCAGAGTGTGTAATGATGTCAGACTATATCCTTGGGTACGTTTCCTTTGGTCCCAGAGACCATCACAATTTTCAGTTGAAGTGGACTCAATTTAGAATTCATTTCTACCTAAACCCAATCCCATCCGATAAGCCTGGAGGGTCCCCACTTTTTTTTGAGGTTGAATCTCTGAACAGTGTCTTCTCTTGGGTGCCCCCAGGGCAGAGCTAGAGATAAGGGCTCGAGTCAGGTAGAAGGGAGAAGTGACTCCAGGAACAGAAGTGGGGGTGCTGGGGAGAGTAACATAGAGAAGGAAGAGAAGCCAACCCACTAACTTGAGTTAGTTACTGTGTGTAACGGTTTTAAAATATGGCCACACATTTTTTTTTTTTAAGATTTTATTTTATTTATTTGACAGAGAGAGACACAGCAAGAGAGGGAACACAAGCAGGGGGGAGTGAGAGAGGGAGAAGCAGGCCTCCCGCGGAACAGGGAGCCGGATGTGGGGCTTGATCCCAGGACCCCGGGATCATGACCTGAGCTGAAGGCAGACGCTTAATGACTGAGCCACCCAGGCACCCCCTGGCCACACATTTTTGACACTCTTCCAATCAAGAGGTGGGACCTATGTCCCCTCTCCTGGCTTGTGACTCTCCCAGCAGCGGAAGCTATGCTATATGAACCTCCAATGCTAGATCAGAAAAGGCTATTCATCTTCCACCTGGTTTGCTATAACCCTTGCTTTTGGGATCCCGAGTCCCCGTGCAAGCAGTCCCCCTCCCCTGAGGCTGCCATGCTGCAGGCCCGCTGGTGGATAGTCCCAGTGACATTCATCTTTGAGCCTTCCCAGGCAGACATCAAACATGGGAAGGAGTAAGCATCCAGATGATTTGGTCCCCCAGGGATCTGAGTCACCCCCTAGCACTGCAGCTCTTCCTAACAGGGGCCTTCAGACCCCATGGAGCTGTGTCTTAGCTGAATTCCTGACCCACAGCACCAATGAGCATAACACACCAGTTACTGCTTTATGCCACTCAGTTTTGGAGTGGTTTCCTACACAGCAGTAGACAATGGGGCCATGCAGGTGGGTAAGTGGGCTCCGTCCCATGGGAGAGCTTCTCAGGAACCATGCAGAGTGTGACTTCTCGCTGTCTGCTGATTCACAGGGAGGGGAACGTTTGCCCACTGACTCTCATCCCGGGCTGGCACTGTTTATATTTATCTTATGCTCCGTCTGGACGTTTTCTCCAGATAGTTCACGACTAGATCTTTTACTCCATCAGATCCTTGCACAAATACTGCCTTCTTTGGGAGGCTTTTCCTGCCCATCTTTGCTAAATTGCATCCCCTCTCCTTCTGGCTTTATTTATCCCCACGGCACCTAATGCCCTCCAGTAATCTTTATTTGGGTTACCACTTTCTTCCCCTAATTAGAATATAGACCCCACAAGGGCAATAATGTTTGTCAGTTTGCTCCCTGGTTTATCTTTGGCTCCCAGAAAAGTGTCTGGCATGTACTAGGCACGCAATAAAAATTTACTGAATGAACCAAACAAAATTCATTGCCTGAAATTCATTGTCTCTTTATCATTTATCTTGCCCTAAAAGACAAAGAAATACAGTGTGCATAACTGTTAATGTTTGGCAGAGAAAGACATATAATTGAAATTAAGGTTTTTAATTTTTGGGGAATTTCAAATGAATGTTATTTGATCTGGACTTTTCTGGGTCTACACTTTCTCTTCTCATTATGAGCTCAAAATGTTGACTCTAGTTTAACTTTTCATTCCTTCTGAAATACTGGCTTTATTTCCTGGGTGGCCCCATTATCTACTAAAGACATTTTAATATGATACGTTCAAGGTTACTGATGATGTTTTAAATATTTCTCAAAACTTGTTTTGTTTTGGCAAGATTCAGAATCCATAAACACATTCTGTTATGTAGTCTCTCAGTGTTTACATATTTCTTTAAAAAACATCGATTTTCCTTCTGTCTTAGAGTTATGTTCATGCCTTTCTTTATTTGCCTCATAGCCTGCTGCCACGACACAAAAATTTGTTTAAAAGGAAAGAATAATTCGTATCTGCTTCCCCAATGGCCCCTAAATAAGTATTTTCCATCAGTTGATATATCTGCTATTAGAGTATGAAATCTGCTTTTATCCAGAGGCACACAAATGAATCTTTGCAATACCTATAACAACGTGTGTATCTTAGGGGAAAAAAAGACCTTCAAACATTCGTTATCTTCACAAGCAGTGGTTTTCAGAAGCTGAAGTCAAAAAGGACCAGGATTGTCTTGAGAGAAAGATAAGGCAGAGCCTTGGCAAAGAATGTAAAATCACTTCTTCGCTGAACCTGGAACTTTGCTTAACCTGAATAACGGTGCCTCCCCCTTGGTGTGACTGGCTGTGCGTGATGGAAAGAAGCCGTCCCGCGCGGGTCCCCGTGCACCTGCTTGGTTTTCGTTACTTTCCGCCCCGGGGAAAACGGCCGATTACCCCGCAGCCCCGAGCCCGAGCTTCTCCCGCGCGGGCCGCCTCTCGCTCTCGCATCCGTGGGGAGGCGTCTGGAGGCTGGAGGAGCTCCTGCCCTGGGGCGGTGACAAGGAGACCCCGCGGCGGGCAGCGCCAGTGCTCTGCTCCTCTCTGCCCGGGAGGCGGCCGGGCGGGCGGCTGCGGGGGCGCCGGGGGCCGCACGAGCGGGGTCGGCACAGGGACCTCCCGGGCGCGGCCAGGCGGGGCTCCGCTGTGCCAGGTCCCTGCTCTGGCTCCATCCAGAAGCGGGACTCGTGACGGAAAGCCAGTCCTGCCCTCCTGTGAACCCTCTATTTACGTCTAGTTATGTCCCCTGAAGGCCAAGTTCAGCCGGGAGCCAATCGTCTATGTGCCCAGAACGTGGAACACGTGCTCCTCAGGCTGCCTTCTGGAAGGAAGAGGGGCTCGTGGGCGGGGAGGCGCTGGGCTCCCATCCCTGCTCCCCAGCCCACTGTCCCCAGGGAAGCTGTCCCCGTCCGTGAACTTTCCTTCCAGCTGGGAGAGGGGCTTCGGGCAGTTCCTCCTTCAGCCAGCTCCTGGGGGGCTACCTCGGCTGACATGCGCAGAGCATTTGCATTGGGCACTCGGTGGGGCTCCTGGGTCTGGGTTGTTACCGGGCAGGTGATGCTTACAGCCAGAGCGGGGGTTTCTGGTGCCCCTTCGAGAAAGTTACCCACGTCCCCAAAGGCGAAATGTAGACAAGGGCTCTGTTCCCAGGAGGATGTTGGCCCCACTTCCAACACGAAGCGGCACTAAAAATGCCTCGGTGGCTAATAAAGGCCCGGGTTCCCCAAGAAGTAGAGCAGCCCGTCTAAGGGAGAATGTGTCCTTGATTAAGACGCGTCGCTGGGATCTTGACATTTTTCTGCAGTAAAGTTATCCTCCCGTTTCTGGGGGGGGGGGGTGGCGAGTGGGGAGGTGCCGAGAGAGCAGCCCGGTGCATCCACATGGCGGATGTGAGGTGTTCTGTGCAAACCCACCGTCTAATGACCCCTCCTCCTGCGGTTGGGGGTTAGCGAGAATTGTGATAGGGGAGGGCTCCTGCAAGGGTCGCTGGCCCCTCAGTTTCCTCCATCAATCTGGGGCCCGGCTCTGCCCAGGCAGCCACCCGACCCTGCGCTTTGTGCTGCCCCCACGTCCAGATCCGGGTCAGTGCTCAGGCCGGGGCCTGGTGCGTGGTGACCGCATGCGGGTCCCTGATGCTCACGGCCTCCTGGTCCCCTGGGCCCTGAGGGAGGCGTCCCAGCTGCTCTGTAGGCAGAGCCGCTCCTGCTTCCAGGTCTGGCAACTTTTCAACAAAGCTGCAGAAGACCCTGTGTTCCTTTCTTCAGGAAGTGGTGCCACCAAATGCCTGTCACCCAGGCCAGTGACCTGCACACGTGTCATCCTATGGGCCTCCCTCCTCTTCCAGCGTATGTCCAGTCCACAAAACTCAAACTAGCTTCCAGTCTGTTCACCCTTCCATCCCCCTGCTGTCACCCACGTCCTCACTTGGGTCACTACCACAGCCCCTGACAGGTCCTCCTCTGCCCTCCTCGCCCCACGCCCAGATCTACAGTCCACACGCACCCAGAGTGAGAGTGAGCTCTGTTAGATACACATGAGACCCGTCACCCTGAGTCAGTGTGTCAGTGCAGAAAGGGGACCTACCTCCTCATCGCTCCCACGAGGCCCAGCACCATTCCCACAGGTTCCCCCAAATCATCTGCCACCACCTCCCCCTCACTCCCTGCATCACAGCCGACCGGCCTCCTGGCTCCCCCTGCAAACCCCAAGTCTTCCTGCCACAGGGCCTTTGCATGTGCTGCCCCCTCTTCCCCAAGACCTGCTGTCTCAAGCCCTTCCATTCTCTGCTCAGCCCTCACCTCCTCAGAGAGCAGCCCTGGCCACCTGTACCTTATGTCATGTCCCCATTTCCTGCACAGATTTTGTCACCATCTGAAATGGATTTACTCATTTTATGGCCTTCTATTGTCTTTTGTGCCCACAGGAATGGCGACCACATGAGAACAGGGATCCTGTCTGTCTGTCTGCTGTTGGATTCCTGCTCTGAGAACAGGGCCAAAGCAGAGTCAGTTCTTGATTTGCATTTGTCCAGGAACTGCAGGAGAAGAATAGAATGGAATCTTAAGAATTCTAAAATAATTAAATCATAGAATATTTGAGTCAGAAGGAGCCCTTGGAAATCATTTAGTCATGCCCATTCATTTTGCAACTGGGTAAACTGAGTCTCAGGAGGACAAGTGATTTGCTCCACATCTGAGGCCCCGGGGCTGGAGAGGGACTTGCCATGTGTATCAGGTGATGAGTGGCTGTCGGGGCTTCTTCTCCCCTTGACACGTGGCCAAGGGCAGCAGGGACAGAAGGCACAGACACACTGAAGTCTAAGTGACTAAAAGCAGGGGGGTTTGGAGGAGACGGAGCTGGTGGTGGGTGGATGGTGGCACAGGAAGCCTCCCCGAGCACGAGGAGGTCGATTGGCCTGAAGAGCAGGTGAACCCCAAATCTGATGGTCAACCCATGCGAGGGTCTTCGGCAAGAACGGGGTGAGGCCCATCCCTCGAGAATTTACCTCATGACCTGAAGCACTGCTGACCGCCCGTCCCGGCCAGAAGGTCTTTCAGAAGGTAAATCAGCTTCTGCCGGGTTGTCTATCAGCTTCCTGGGCCGCCTTCACAAATCACCGCAGACAGGGGGCTTGAAATGAGGGAACCTTGTCTTCTCACAGTTCGGGAGGCCAGAGTCTGGAATTACGGTGTCGGCGGGGCAGGTTCCTCCCAGGCCAGCCAGGAGGACAAGGACTCTTTCTCTTTTGTTCTCTGGGGCATCTCCAGACCGAGAGCTGGCCTGACCCGTCGGAGGGGCTCGGTAACACCAGCGAACTTCTTCTGAGGAGGCTGCCAGGCCTCGCTCTTCAGGTGAGCTCCGTCCAGCCAACTGGGCCGGACACCTGCCTTGTCCGCAGCACTCTTGCAGGCAGCGAAGGGACAAGCCAATGGGTCCCTGCCCCGAGGGGTCCCCTGCTGGCTGGGAGACAAAGAACAGGAAAACCAGTGGGCATATAGCATCAGGTGGTGATGGTCGCCCAGAGACAGGTGCAGCGGGATGGCGAGGGAGTGACAGGCCATTCGGACAGGGACTCGGGGCCACGGTGACAGGGAGTCAGGGTCCAGAAGGCAGGAGCCGGGGCCGTGTGGGTGCTGGGGGCTAGCAGGGGCGGAGGGCACCGCGGTGCCTGGCCTGGGTGTGTGTGCGGGGCAGCAAGGACCAGAGTGGCTGCATTGACGTGGGAAGAGGGACGGGGTTGAGGTCGGAAAGGCGCTGGGACCCGTCCCTCGGATGACCCTGCTGGCCACTGAGAGGACGCTGGCTTTCCCTCAGCCTGACAGGAGCCACCGGGCAGGTCCGAGCCCATGAGTGTATGTCACGAGGACCCTGGGACCTGTGAGGGGACAGTCTGCGGGGCCCCTGAGGAGCACGAGGGGCGGGGCAGGCAGGTCCCGTGCAGCGTCCCCAGGACACAGCGGGGCAAGGAGGGGCCGAGATGCAGGAAAGGGAGGCTGGTGCTGAGCCCCCCAGAGACGCCTTCTGGAGGGGACCGGGCCTGAGCCCACTTGCCCCAGGCTCCTGAGCTTCCTTCCTTCGCGCTGCAAGGACGGCCACCTGTGTCCGTGCAGAGAAATCTGCACTGATGAAATTTTCATTAAAGAAACATTATCCCTTTCACTCTCCTTGTTATTCTGTGGCTTTGAGTATCGGGCTAATTTGGGTTTGATTACCCTGATGATCTGAAGATTGGAGCATTATTAAAAATTTAGATGAGCAATGATATGTCTGGACCTCCCTCTCCTCTCTCAGCCGGAGCATAAGGGGCTCTGCTAATGAATTCGGGCAGCCTGGCAATTAGGGAATTACCTATAGTTTGAGGGAGCTTCGACCCCTCTGCCTTCCACGGAAATGAGCTGCTTGGCTTCCAGGGCACACAGATTTAATTGACAAGATGCATGAAAGGGAAATTCCAGTCCTAGATCCAGTTTTAGGGCTAACGAGCTATATGTTTGTCAGTGCAGTTCCTTCCCCTTTCTGTGACTCACAGGTGTCCCGTCTGTAGAGTAAGGAGGCTGGACCAGGGCAGATGCTTAAAAGTGGTGGCCTGTGGGCTGAAATCAGCTCAAGGAGGGAATCTGTCCTGTACACTGTTTGGTTTGTTTGATGAGCACTTTCCCAGACTTGTGATCTCGGGTTCTATGTGTTTCATGTATGTTACCTTGTCTAATTCTCCCACCCATGAGTAGATACACTTATTCCCACTTTACTAATAGGGAAATGCTGACCAAGATGGCTTAAACGACTTTCCCTGGGTCACCCGCTCAGCAGGATTTGAACCCAGGTGGTCTGACTTCCAGAGTCAGTGCTGTAAACATTTATGCCAAACTGTTGTTCTTATAATTATCATTTTTGGAAGCACACTGTTAAAAAATAATTGTCAGAATTTCAATAGCATGTATTTTTATATAAAAGATAGCTTATAAGGGCGCTTGGGTGGCTCAGTCAGTTAGGTGTCTGACTCTTGATTTCCACTCAGGTCATGATCTCAGGGATCGAAATCCCATGTCAGGCTCCATGCTCAGTGGGGAGTCTGCTTAAGGATTCTCTCTTTCCCTCTTCCTCTGTCCCTCCCCCTGTGCTCTCTCTCTAAAATAAGTAAATAAATCTTTTTTAAAAACCACAAAAAGCAAAAAAACCCCAGCTTATATGTTAAAATAATTAAGCTCTTTCAATACTCAGTCTACATTTCCTCCTTGCTATAAACAGCTAGTACCAACATCCCCTTAGGATGGAACATTTTTCCCCGGGTCTGTCAAACCCCCAGTCCCAGAGTTTTCTCACTGCTGTGGCTGAATGTCATTTGCTTATTGAATTTTCCTTTTTAATGATGCTTGGCCTGGTGCTGGTAGCATTTGGGTTGGTAACCTCTGAGCTCAATGCTCTCTTTGTCTTTGCCTGTTTTTGGAAAGTTTGGTTTCATGAGAAAATAGCAACAAAGCCAATTTACCATTTATCTAGTTAAATATGCAGATATGCAGACACTCTTCAATCCTAGCTTTCTAGGTATTTATGTCTAATGTTTAATATGCAAGAAGGGACCCCTCTCTGTTTAGGTATGATAGAAACATAGATCAGACAAAGGGAATACCTAGCAAAGCATAGTAAACTGAAAGAACAGAAGGGAGGAAGAAAGAAGCTCGAAGGCATCAGAAAGCAACCCAGGCTGCCAGGACTTGAGGGTCCATGACTCCAGAGAAAAGTGATATATACACAGTAAGCCCCACATTCTTCACCCCTTCTCTCTTTGCACTAGTTTTCAGTTTATAAGCGCAGAGGGGTCCTGAGAGCAGAAAGTGGCAGTGCAGAGCTCAATGCTAAGTTTACAGATCTGTTGAGATAAGAGTTGGAATTCGAGGCTACCAAGAAATCCAGCATTGGGGGGCTCAATGCATCAGACCCCTCAATGGTAAGTCTGACCTTCTGCAGCACTTTTACAAAGTATTTGCTGATTTCTAAGCTTATAGAACAAGATGCCAAGGAAATCAAGCCAAAAGAGGGGCTGCAGAGAAGCTGAGAAACTTAGCTGAGTGTTCACCGATACCACATGGCCCTAACAACACATATTAGAGTTCAAGACTCAGAAAACAGGAGTCCTGAAAAATGTGCAAGTCTTACAGTTGAGACCCTAAAAGGACTTTCTCTAGGAGCAAGTTCAAACTAAAATAAACTAGACCTTGTAAAGACTGTCAGTATGCATTAAATGATTTTTTTTTAAAGATTTTATTTATTTATTTGACAGAGAGAGACACAGCAAGAAAGGGACCACAAGCAGGGGGAGTGTGAGAGGGAGAAGCAGGCTTCCAGCTGAGCAGTGAGCCCGATATGGGGCTCGATCCCAGGACTCTGGGATCATGACCTGGGCTGAAGGCAGATACTTAACAACTGAGCCACCCAGGCGCCCCACATTAAATGATCTTAAGGAAATCTGCCCCTATCACTGTAGCTGGTGGAAGAATTCACTCTCTAGGGAAAGGCAACATCATTAAGGGACACTAAATTTTTTCAAATAAGACATCCAGAATTCATAAAAAGTTACCAAACATAATAGGAACAGGAGCCAATGACCAAAACCAAGTGGTGAAAAAACAGAAGACAGGAAAAGACTCACAGATGACAGGTGCTGGAATATACCAGAGAAGAACTTTGAAATAATTATTATCCATGTGTCTACAGCGGGAACATTTTATCAGAGAAAGGCAATTTGTATTATTAAGAGTCAGATGAATAGTCTGAAACTGAAAAATAAAATGAATAAAATAAAAAAACCACAAGAGATTGGTATGTCAACAGTTTAGTCAAAGAAGAAAATATTTGTTGGAAATATCCACACTGAAGCATAGAATAAAAACACAGAAAATATGGAATATTGTGAAATGTTCTAAGATATGTGTAGTTGAAATTCTAAAAAAAAAAAAAGGAGAGGGACATGTTTCAGAAGCACAACTTAAAGAGATTTTGAGGATTTTCCCATAGACGATGATGAACTAGATCAAGTTGCAGATTGAAGAACTCTTACGATGATAAAAACAAGGAAATACACACTTGATTGCATCATAGTGACACTGCCAACAGTGAAGAGAAAGAGAAAATCTTGAACTCAGCTAGAGAAAAACCACACATCACCTTCAAAGGAGAAACAATGATGAACAGCTGACTTCTCAATGAGAACAATGGAGCCAGAGGATAATGGAAAACAGCGCTGAAAGAAAAAAACCTGGCAACTCACAATTTTATACCCATCAGAAATATACTTTGAAGATGAAATAGGACATTTTTTAGAGAAGCAAAAATTGAGAGAATTTATTGCCCCAGGTCAGCACTTAAATATTTTTATTTTTTTTTTAATTTTTTATTGTTATGTTAATCCCCATACATTACATCATTAGTTTTTGATGTAGTGTTCCATGATTCATTGTTTGTGCATAACACCCAGTGCTCCATGCAGACCGTGCCCTCTTTAATACCCATCACCAGGCTAACCCATCCTCCCACCCCCCTCCCCTCTAGAACCCTCAGTTTGTTTTTCAGAGTCCATCGTCTCTCATGGTTCGTCTCCCCCTCCGATTTCCCCCCCTTCATTCTTCCCCTCCTGCTATCTTCTTCTTTTTTTTTTTTCTTAAGATATAATGTATTATTTGTTTCAGAGGTACGGATCTGTGATTCAACAGTCTTGCACAATTCACAGCGCTCACCATAGCACATACCCTCCCCAGTGTCTATCACCCAGTCACCCCATCCCTCCCACCCCACCCCCCACTCCAGCAACCCTCAGTTTGTTTCCCGAGATTAAGAATTCCTCATATCAGTGAGGTCATATGATACATGTCTTTCTCTGATTGACTTATTTCGCTCAGCATAACACCCTCCAGTTCCATCCACGTCGTTGCAAATGGCAAGATCTCATTCCTTTTGATGGCTGCATAATATTCCATTGTATATATATATACCACATCTTCTTTATCCATTCATCTGTCAATGGACATCTTGGCTCTTTCCACAGTTTGACTATTGTGGACATTGCTGCTATAAACATCAGGGTGCACATACCCCTTCGGATCCCTACATTTGTATCTTTGGGGTAAATACCCAGTAGTGCAATTGCTGGATCATATGGTAGCTCTATCTTCAACTTTTTGAGGAACCTCCATAGTGTTTTCCAGAGTGGTTGCACCAGCTTGCATTCCCACCAATAGTGTAGGAGGGTTCCCCTTTCTCCACATCCCCGCCAACATCTATCCTTTCCTGACTTGTTAATTTTGGCCATTCTGACTGGTGTGAGGTGGTATCTCATTGAGGTTTTGATTTGGATTTCCCTGATGCCGAGGGATGTTGAGCACTTTTTCATGGGTCTGTTGGCCATTTGGATGTCTTCTTTGGAAAAATGTCTGTTCATGTCTTCTGCCCATTTCTTGATTGGATTCTTTGTTCTTTGGGTGTTGAGTTTGATAAGTTCTTTATAGATTTTGGATACTAGCCCTTTATCTGATATGTCATTTGCAAATATCTTCTCCCATTCTGTCAGTTGTCTTTTGGTTTTGTTGACTGTTTCTTTGGCTGTGCAAAAGCTTTTTATCTTGATGAAGTCCCAATAGTTCATTTTTGCCCTTGCTTCCCTTGCCTTTGGCGATGTTTCTAGGAAGAAGTTGCTGCAGCTGAGGTTGAAGAGGTTGCTGCTTGTGTTCTCCTTTAGGATTTTGATGGACTCCTGTCTCACATTTAGGTCTTTCAACCATTTTGAGTCTATTTTTGTGTGTGGTGTAAGGAAATGGTCCAGTTTCATTCTTCTGCATGAGGTCAGCACTTAAATAAACACTGAAGGGAGTTATCAAGGTAGAGGGGAAATGATTTTAGATAAAAATTTGAAACACATGGGAGAATGAAGAGCCATAATATGAGTAAAATGTGGCATGTTTAATGAGTTTACAAAACAATAATAATAATAATAATGTCCTGCTGGGTTTATAATCCACATAGAATTAAATTAAACTGTGATAACAGGAACATCCAGAAGGATGCTAAGTGATGGGACAGTGTCCTAAGGCTCTTCGTTGTTCAGGAAATGGTAAGGTTCTATTTCAGGGCAGACTCTCATTAGCAGAGGGTATATGTCCTAATCCCTAGTACAGTGTTAAAATAATAATGAAGCCATCAAAACAAACAGTCTAATTGAAGTTTACAAAATAGAATAATAAAAATAATTGACAGTACAAAACAGGGCAGAAAAGGAGAGAAAAATGTGATACAAATAGAAAACAAATAGAAAGTAGACTTAAATCATAGGAATAATTACATTAAATGTAAACAGAAAGGCTAAAAGTCTGGTTTTGTTTTTTCATCTGTAGTGAAACATGGATCTCTTTCTCACCTACTGCACCGTTTCAAAGGTAGATGTGAGTCACTCGAGGAACTTATGGAAATGTGGGGACTCTCCAGGCCCAAGTTCAATATTTAGGGGTGGGATTTGAGAAGCTGCATTTATAATAAGCACAGACCTGTCTTTGAGGGAATGAGAGGGAGCAAGAATGAGGATAAATTGAAAACACGTAGTTAGTTCTTGTCAAACTTAGAGCTTAGCAAGGGGATAATACAAGCACACAAGTAAATGCAGGAAATCATAAAAGAATTGTCTTCAGTGAGGGACCTTTGCCCTCATGCAAATGACCCAGAGTCAGAGATTTTCCTAAAACGTCACCTACTCAGGTCTTGACCACTCGGTACAGACCAGCTGTGAGGAGGATCCAAAGTGGGCAGGGATCCATCCCCATACTCGTCTGTGTATTGACTGATGGAGCTCAAGTACAGAAAGTTAACCAGGGGCCGGAGAAGGAACCTGACACCATGTGGGGACACACGGCTCCATCTCGTTTGGGATTCCGACTCCCCCGAGGCCGTCTGTGCACCTGGCCAAGGCCCTGCTGGGGACAGACACAGATGGGGAGTTTCAAGGCCAATAGCAGCTAGCCTGGTCACTGGCTCCTGGTCTCCCCAAGGGTCCCAGTCCTTGGCAAGCGAAGGTGAAACAGGGATTTCATCCCAGGGCACGTGGGGTCACACCAGCCCTGACGGGTTGGGAAGTTCTTTCCATGACCGCCCCTGATGTGCAGGCTGGGCTTCCGCATCCACAAAGGTGGACCTCAAAGTGGTCCCTTGAGGCAGAGGCCACGCGGGGTTTGGGGTGCAGGCCTGTCCCGCCTCAGGCTGCCCAGCGCACATGTGCAGGGCTGTGAGTTTCTCCTGGGGGGCCTGCTGGGGCTGGAGGGGCAGCTCCAGAGCTCTAGGCTCCATGGCCCAATGTCCTAGGTCTGACCAGGGAGCTATGGGTGGCGGTGTATCTGGTGCTAATTTGCTTAACTCTACCCCCCTCTGAAAAAAATTGGGTAGAATACAGGTGACTTCCTCCTATTGTCTCTTTTCATTTTTACACTGATAATGTTTTTTCTTTTTTTGAGCAGTTTTAGGTGGGTTTTTTTTTTTTTTTTCATTTCAATACCATTTTAAAAACACAGCTGTCCCACAGTGTTACATTAGTTTCAGGTGTACAGCGTGATTGGCCAAGTTTGTACATCATGCTGTGCTCACCGCAAGTGTAGCTGCCATGTGTCACATGGACATTGACTGTTCCCTATGGTGTGCCTTTTCTTCCATGACGTATTCATTCCACAACTGGAAACCTGTATCTCCCTCTCCCCTTCACCTGTTTTGGGCAACCCCTCACCCCCAAGCAGGTTTAGGTTCATAGAAAAAAACGGAGCAGAATGTACAGAGTTCTCAAACACCCCCTCAACCCCCTCCCTCCCTTACTTTGTGTGGAGCATCGTTGCAATTGATGAGCCAGTATTAATGCGTGATTATTAACTACAGTTCATAGTTTACACTAGGGTTCGCTCTTTGTGTTGTATATTCTACGGGCTCTGACAAATGTATGAGGATCATACTCCCCACTGCAGTGTCTTACAGAAGAACTTCACTGCCCTAAAAATCCTCCGAGCTCTGCCTATTCATCCCTCCCTCCCCCAGACCTCGGCAACCACAGATTCCCTGATCTAGAGTCTCCCTAACTTTCCCTTTTCCAGAATGTCATATAGTTGGAATCATACAATCTGTAGCCTTTTCAGATTGGCTTCTTTTATTTAGCAATGTGCATTTACGTTTCCTCTGCATTTTCTCGTGGCTTGATAATATTCCATTGTCTGGATGTATCACTCTTTCTTATTCATTTACCTATTGAAGGATATCTTTGGTTTCTTTCAAGGTTTGGCCATTATGAATAAAGCTGCGGTAAACACCCATGTGTAGCATTTTGTCTGGACTCAAGTTTTTAGTTCCATTACGTAAATGCAAAGAGCACTCTTGCTGGGTCATATGGTGAGAACATGTTTAGTGTTGAAAGCAACCACAGAACTGTCTCTTAAAGTCTCTTTTGTCCTTTCCGGACTTTAAAATTAATTTCTATGGACCCCCATAGTGCTCAGAAAAATTAATTTTAGAAGACGCAGCACTGGGGACATCATCATGAATTCACAAAAATCTGGGAGGAAGAGAAAACCCTAGAAGCCTCCAAAGAGAAGGAATTGCACTCACATTCAGGACCAGGACTCAGGATTCTACCCTGGGTTTGAAAGAGAGCGGTGCCTTCAAACTTCTTGGGAAATTCACTCCCAGTGTAGAGTGTGAACCATCCATATTATATATCAAGGACAAGGTCAGAATAAAGACACTGACCCATAAGATCATAGAGAATGATCTCTTCCGTGCCCTTTCTCAGGAAGCCATGGGAGGAGGACGTGCTGCACCAGCAGGGGGTGGGTCAGGAAAGTAACCCCTGCGGGTCCCAGACAGGGACACGGGAGATCCTTCCCGGGGGAGAGGGGCAGGGTCTCCAGGATGAATCAGAGCACCAGGGGAACACGGGATCACTGCCCCGAAGCAGATCTTGAGAGCAGCCCTTCCCTGGAGGGAGATGGCAAGAAAACCATCACCCTGTCTCCTGACCTGACGGTGTGAGCATGCTGAGGGTTGGGTTATAGGCAGGGCAGAGAACGTAGGGATGGGTTAGTGATAGAAAACATAGGAAGTAGGAGAAAGTCAAAGTGATTGCTCATTTTAGAGAAACAAAACAAAACACAAATTTGTAAAAGGGACAATTGAATTTTATATCACACTGTTCATCTGTGGATGCTTTTTGCTCGACAATGGTAGCATGAACAATGCACGTGCCTTAGGCACCACAGAGTCTCGATTTGACTGTCAGGATGCCGGGGGTGGGCGAAGGCTTGAGCAGGGCTGCTTTGTGGACTAAATCCTCCTAATTCTCTTTCGTAGCAGGAAGGCAGGAGGTAACAAACCAGCAAAATAAATGAGCAGCTACGTAAACATATTACTCAGGAATACAGAAGTAGATACTCCTAGAAACACTAAACTTGCTGAAAATGGTTGTTTCTGGAGCACAGAAATCCATGGCAAGGGGTGGGGCAGGGGCCTGCAGGTTTTTACTCCCAGCCCTGTAATCCAATAATCTTTGACTTTGATAAAAAATTATAATTAAATTAAAAAGAATAGGTATTTTGGGGTGTAGGTTTCACATATAAAGAAAAACGTGCTATGTCATGGTCCTAATTGCTTTTCGTCCTCTAAGATGTGGTTTTGGTTCTCACGTTGACACATGTAGTCCGAACTTTTTTTGTTCACTCTATCATATTCCTTTGCGATATCACCACCACTGTTCTTGACCCATTCGCCTGATAGACATTTGGGGATCTTCCTGAGTGTTCCCTCTTATGGACAGGCCTGCAGTGAGCATCTTGGTGTGTGTATGCACATGTGTGTTTTCCCCAAGTTCAATTCCTAAGACCATCCTTGCTGGATCGGAGGTGTTCATGGCTAATGCCAAGTCGCCCAGCACTTGTCTAAAGAGCCAAAACAACAACAAAACATTTTTAAAAAAAAATCTATCTGGGGGCGCCTGGGTGGCTCAGTCGTTAAGCGTCTGCCTTCGGCTCAGGTCATGATCCCAGGGTCCTGGGATCGAGCCCCGCATCGGGCTCCCTGCTCCGCGGGAAGCCTGCTTCTCCCTCTCCCACTCCCCCTGCTTGTGTTCCCTCTCTTGCTGTGTCTCTCTCTGTCAAATAAATAAATAAAATCTTTAAAAAAAAAAATAAAAAAAATAAAAAATAAAAAAAAATAAAAAAAAACTATCTGAATCAAGCTAGATTTTCCTTTCTTTTTTTCTCCTTTTACTGAGGTTTCTACGGTTGACTGCTTCCACCATATGTCTCCTCAACCTCTCTGTACCCTCTATTTATTTCTTCCACCAACACTGACTGATTGCTCTATTTTCCAGGCCCTGGCTGTGACACTGGCCACATGGTGACAGAGAGCACGGGCCCTGTCTTTGAGAACCCGAGGCTGGGGAAGAGACGTGTGAAGAGATGATTAAGGGGCAGACAAGGAAGGTCATGGTGAAAGAAACAACAGCTGTGGGATCACAGGCCTGAGTGACCGCCTGGCCTCCTTCTCAGGGCGTCTCTGTCTCCCTCCCTCCAGCAGCTCCTTCCAGAAGCCTCTGAACCAGAGTCACCTCTCCTTCCTCTCTCTCTGTCCTCCCAACCCCAAATTGGCAGCACACCCTCCTCCTCACGCATCTCTCTGCCCTTGCCTGGCTACTTCCAGACTGTCTGCTCCCCGCAGGGGCCCTGAGGGGCCTGCCCACAGGGGAGTCACATCTGCCACACCTCAGCTCAAGGGGACCAGTGGCTTTTCATCTCCTTCAGAGTAAAAACCAGTGACATTACAGAGAGTTATGGGCTGAAGTTCTGTGTCCCCCCCCAAACTCATATTTTGAAAGCCTACCCCCCCAACATGATGGTATTAGGAGATGGGGCCCTTGGGAGGGGGTTGGGTCATGAGGGTGGAGCCTCCATGAGTGGGATTCATGCCCTTATAAGAGTCACAAGAGAGCTTGCTCCTCTTCTCTCTGATCTGCCATGTGAGGTTACAGGAAGTCTGCAGTCTGCCCGCTGGGAGAAGCACCAGAACCCACCTATGCCGGCACCATGATCTCAGACTTCCAGCCTCCAGAACCGTGAGAGATAAATTTCTGATGTGGATAAGCCACCCCATCTATGGTGCTTTGTTGGAGCTGCTCCAACTGCCCAACACACAAAGATCCTCAAAGGCCCGTAGCATCTTGTTCTTTCCTCCACATTTTCTGTCCTGGAGTATGACACCAAAGAGAGACAAACAGAGATAGTTTGTTGACCGGAACACGAGAGGAGCATGCCTCTCCAACCCAAAACAGCCAGAACAGAACATTCTTTTCCTTAAACAGTGACCAAGTGCCTGAGGAGATCCTGGCTCTTGTGATCACTGCAAACATCATTATTCTAGAACAGTGAGTGTGTTAGGACTATTGCTGGCTTGTTTGGTGTTTTGACTCAATAATTACACTGTTTTGAGTGGTAGCTTTATACACAGGAAGCAGGTTACCACCAGCTTCTTGTTTTCCAAGTGTGATGGAAACACAAAATGATGGAGGCTCCCTGCCCTTGGTCACCTGACAGGTGGAACGAAAGGGGACTTGATTCCCTTAAAGACAGCCTCTGAGGAGACAGTCCAGGCTGGAGGGAGCTGACATGAGGCCGAGAGGGTCTCTGTAGCAATGCTTACCCACAGCCGAGTCCAGCTTGGGGCTGAAGAGCCCTGCTCCACATGCTTGGAGCTCAGCTGGAAGGGAGCAGGGACAGGGTCCCACCTGTGTAGGACCAGGTCCAGGCCTGAGGACAAAGTGGAGGGCTCCTGACAAGAAAGCTGGAGCAGTATTGTTAGCTGGTTCCATGTTCCTGTCATGGAGCCTGAAGACAGAAGACAGAAAGCCCAGCAGGGCTTTTCAGCTTCCATGCGGCATGCCCAAGGGCCCAAGCTGCTTTTTGTCTGGTTTTCTTTCTTTATTAGGGAATGTTCTGTAATGACTAGAGCCCACTTAGAGCAATATGGATATTTTAGGGTTTTTTTTTCAGGTTTCAATTTTAATTTCATAAGTAATATAAAAATATATTTTATTAAAATGGAAATAGTTTGGAAGTATACAGGGTAAAAATATCCCCCTCTTCCACAATTCCACTCCCCTTCTCATATTAAACTCTACTATTATTTCAATATGAATTCTTCTAGCCTATTTTGTATGCCATACTTCTAGAAATGTGGACATGCAAACACACATATGTAAGATATGCATACATGTAATTATTCTTTACTTACTCTTCACAAAATAGATGCCTTGATTGTTATTCTCTGTAAGTACATATTGGCCCACCTCATTCCTTTAAGTGATGACATAGTAATGTGTAGTATGGATGGACCATTAATCATTGTGTTGTAGATATGTGGATATTTTCCATTTATTTGTGTATTCATTTATTCATTTACTTTTGCTGTTATGAATATTACCACAGAGAACATCTTTGGGCATATATTTTTAAATATTTAATGGTATCGTTCGTTATGCAGAAGTTTTAAAGTTTAATGTAGTAAATTGCAAGAGAGACTCAACTTGAACCGATATGAGCAATTCATGTAACTGAAAAACTCAGAGGTCAGTCTCCAGGTACTGATGGATCCAGGGGCTCAAACAGTGTCATCAGGATCCTGTTACTTGAGCTCTGTTCATCATAGTGTCACCTTTGGGCTCTCTGGAGTGATAAAGGGGCCTCTGGAAGTTCCCAAACCAGCCATATTTCTAGTCCACTTAAAAAAAAATTCACTAGAATAACGAAGGCTCAGTCTAGAAATAAGTTTAAACACAAGTGCCCCTCCCCCAACACATAACAAGAAGGCTAAAGGTAGTTTAGCTTTGAGAGTGATTCGGTAACACAAAATGTGAGGTCCGGGTGGATTTCTATGTAATTCTGTCAGCCTCTCAGGGGTAGTCCTCCCAGGGCTGTTGCATCCCTAAGCATGTTGCGTTCACACACAGCCCACAATGAAGCAGGCAAGGAAACCTCTTGTGCAACACATCACCCTTTTACTAGATCTGGCAAATCTTTCCCTGCCCACACCCCCCAACAGGTGCTACCTCGGATTCCATTGGCTAGAGCCAGTCAGGTGCCCATGACTCCCTGCAAAGGAGGATGGGAGAGCAAGTAACTGGCCCCCTCTAGACTGGGGGCTGGGCTGTGCTGGCAGGAGTAAGGGGTGGGGGAGCTGTTGGGTCCACATCCAGCAGCACCTGCCCCCGGGGAGCATCTCTCCCAGTCATTCCTGCTCCAGAGATGGGATTCACTCTGCTTGGACCGACTCTTGTCATGTGCTCATCCGGAACCACTTCCGGGTCTGGGGGATTCGCCAGCAGATTGGCCGGGGCAGGTCACATGACCACCCTTAAACCCAGATGGGGAGCTCATCCTGAACTCTGTGAATGGACAGTGGGAGAGTGACTATTTATTGGGGTACAGTTACCAGAAGATGGGGGGTGGGGAACGTGTGCTGGAAACTCAAAGCAGAAGAGAGAGAGAAGCTCCACAAACAGATAATAATCACTGTTCAGAGTACTGTCAATTTCTGAGAGTGAGTTTCTGGTGAGTTTCCCCACTTTCTCTCCACTGTGTCATCCTCTCGGAGTGAACCATGAAAAGGACTTGCTAATGAGCTCTTTTCCTTTTCCTCTGCATTTCCCTTGTTCTCACCCCTTCACACCTGTGCCAAATCTCCCTTTGTCTGTTAGGAGAGAATTCAGGGTCACTGTTGGCCAAGTTGAGTGCCCATTAAAGCCACAAATATCTTTAAAGACCTCACTTCCAGCCTGTGCCTCCAAAGGGCCTCTGTAGAGGTAGGTGTTAGTGTGAAGGTTAATGACATCTCCCATCTTCTATAGGAAGTTCTATTTCTGCTGTCCTAAATGGAAGACATCCAATGTTGCTTTAGTCTCCCTACCTACCTATTAGCAGCTTTTGAAGAATCAGAGCTGCACAAAGGCTTGAAATT
Source organism: Neomonachus schauinslandi (assembly GCF_002201575.2). Classification (NCBI taxonomy): domain Eukaryota; kingdom Metazoa; phylum Chordata; class Mammalia; order Carnivora; family Phocidae; genus Neomonachus; species Neomonachus schauinslandi. Next base: position 125,500,233 of record NC_058412.1, read on the forward strand.
GGTGAGTTCTAGCATGGGCTCAGCGACACAAGCAATTTGAATGTTCACAGCTTTAAAATGACTTGGCAGTCTGTTTATAAAATGTCCTGTGGTCTGAACGGAGGTGAAAACATGCTGCATACGTTAGTGATCCACTGATTGTTTCTGGAGCTAGGTAACCTTTGTGACCAAATTGAGAGAACAACTGGGACCTGAGCAATCAAATCAGCCATTAAGAATCCTGCCTCGTTCCCAGGCCTGCTGTACCTCGGGATTCCTGGGGAGAAAAATGAAAGGGAAGGAAGTTTAGCCATAAATGCAGGAGACGTGCAATCAGGCTGGACAAAGGTTGGCGAGGTTGAGGACTGTTCATTGCACTGGTGATCTGTGACTTTCCCTAACCCCCTCCTGGGTTAAATACAGGGGAGCAAAATGCAAAGTGACATGGGGGCTCGGAGACCAGGAGACACCGGGCAAGGTGCCTGTCCCGCCATCTCCCGCTGCTGCAGATCTCAGCACAGCAGAGGTGCACGCGTGTGGTCGGGGCAGATATGGAGGAAGGACCCTCTCAGTTCACCTCTTCTCAGTAAGAGGTCCCATGTCTGTGAGTTCCTTCAGGTCAGGTCTGCAGAGTCCCTGTCCCCAGGCCAGCCACTAACTGTGACTGTCTAATTCAACAGCAATGTCACGGGGAGAGTGGATGGAAATTACTAGAGCTTTATATTAAACCAGGAGTGATGGATTAGTAAGTGGTATTAATGTATTTAACCTCAGGCATATTGGGTATTTTAGATGAAATTTTATTTAGCAGAAAGTTCATTTTTACTCTTAAAAATGAAAGCACAATTTTGTGGAATACATCCTTTGTTTAAAAATCTAAATTTGAGGAGTGCCTGGGTGGCTCAGTTGGTTAAGCATCTGACTCTCGATTTTGGCTCAGGTCGTGATCTCAGGGTTGTGAGATCGAGACCTATGTCAGGCTCCATGCTGGGTGTGGAGGCTGCTTAAGATTCTCTCTCTCTTCCTCTCCCTTTGCCCCTCTCCCCAGCCCTCTCTAAAAACCAAAACAAAACAAAGCAAAAACTCTTAATTTGAGAAACACCTACATATATCAAAGAGATGTGAAGATGTTCATTGAAGCACTGTTTGCTGTACAAAAAAAACATCAGGACGCATACCAGCTTCTTATCACTGTATGTGTAACAGATTACCATTTTTTAAAAAAAGATTTTATTCATTTATTTGAGAGAGAGAGAGAATGAGCAGGAGGAGGGGCAACGGGAGAGGGAGAAGCAGGCTTCCCATGGAGCAGGGACCCGCATGTGGGGCTTGATCCCAGGACCCTGAAATCACGACCTGAACCAAAGGCAGACGCTTAACTGACTGAGCCACCCAGGCAACCCAGGAACTTGGTGTCTTAAAATAGGAATTTATTCTCCCACAGTTGTGGAGGTCAGGAGTCTAGAAAGGGTTGGCAGGGCTGCTCTAGGGGAGAATCCACTTCCCTTCCTTTTCTGGCTTCCAGATGACACTGTATTCCTTGGCTCGTGGCCCATCCCCCACGTTGATGCCGAGCCTAGCAGATCTTCCCATCTCTCTCCACTTCTGAGGTCACATCCCCTTTTCCTGACTCTGATGCCTCCACCCTCTTATGAGGACCCTTGAGATGACACTGGGCCCACCTGAGTCATCCAGGTTGCTCTGTCTATCTCAAGACCTTTAAGTTAATCATGTGTGCAAAGGCCCTTTTGCCATGTAAGGTAGTGTATTCATCACAGGTTCTGGGGATTGGGGTGTGGACAGCTTTGGGGGCCTGTTACTCAGCAGACCACAGAAAACCTGCATCCATCAGGATAGACAAGGTGCTGCCCCAGTAACAAATAGCACCCAAACCCCAGGGGCTTAGACAGTGAAGACTGATTCTCAGTCATACTCCACAACCCTCTTAGGTGGAAGCTCTGCTTTATGTCATCCCCACTCAGGGACCAAGTGAGAGTGGCGAATCAGGCAGGTTCTTAGCGTCTGCCTTGAAGTGAGATGTGGGACTTGTGCTCACATTTCATTGGTCAAAGTAAGTCAGGTGACCACGACTGCCTGCAGAACAGGGCAGAGAAGGGCAGTTGTGCCATCTGCCCAGAGGGAGGAGAACTGGAAGCAATCTGAAACAACGGGTGGCCACCTCACAACCTAGATTCGCATTCCTCAGAGGAGGCAGTGTGACCTGGGGTTTCTCTGCACCGTGAGTACCATTCAGCAGACGTGGGGGTGAGGGACCTACATGCAACAGGGTGGACAGACCTCTAATACCTGAGGGAGAAAAAGCCAGGGGCAGGACCTCATGTGACGGGAAGGATGGTCTGTGTAAACATGTGCCCACAAAAATACCATCTGGTCTGTGGAGAGTCATGTCTGTAGTACCTGGGAATCCATTCTGGAACCAGCCCACTGAGAGCAGCATGGTGACCACCTCTAAGGAGGAGGGGTCAAGCCCAGGACTGGGAGGGAATCTACCTGCATTTATATGGTTTTCATTTTTTAAAAAGGAGACCACCTTTAATATTTCTTATTTAAATAAGAAATAATTTTAACTTGATTTTTCCATAGCCTGAGGAGAACACAGAGACCCTGACTCTCATCCCAGGGCTTCACCCAGCACCCAAAGCCCCAGCCTGGGGCAGGAGTGCCAAGACTCAGCCCAGCCACTTACTTGCTCTGTGTCCTTGGGCAAGTCACTTGCCCTCTCTGTGCCCCAGTTTATTTTTTCACCTATGAAATAAGATACGGTGGTAAGAATTCTCCAACATGCCCCATTGCCCTTCCCTGTCCTCTTTCAAGGATCAAACTAGATGTCACATATGAAAGCATTTTGCACAGTTTTGTATAAAACACTCCAGATTATTTTATTTTTAAATAATACATTGGTATCTAAGTATTAATAATGAGATGATAGTTATCCTTAATCATCCAATTGCATTACTAACATTGTTGATAATTATTATTAACATATCTAGAAGCATGATATAAATGTATAACTAGAATAAAGTTCAGGTCAAGAACATCGACCTCTCTGGGACAAACCACCTTGTCTGTAAACTCAGCTACTGCTCGACCAGACTCTCTGAATGTGAGTGCATTTCCCCATGGAGCCACTGCCCTGAGCCAGGAACATTCTGTGAGCTTCCTGTGTCTGCACAGGTGGAAACAGCTGAGACTCTGGCGGTTTGCCATGTTAGCAAAGGTGAGCTCCTGAGAGGCCCCGCGGGCCTCAGCCAGACTGTAACGGGGAGGCCCCCTCTGATCCTGGAAGGAAACCCCGTAGGGCCTCAGCTGCCTCAGATCTTGGGCTTGGAGACAGGGAGGGGGGACGAGGGAGCTCTACCTAATTTAAGCATCCTCAGTCCCTCCCCATCCACCGCTTTTTTTTCTTATTTCACACGTTGGGTGGGGGTGACCATGAGCGGATGCACCTTCTCCTTGATTGTGAATAACATCCCTGAATCCCAGTTGCGGCATCTGGCTGCACGGAGTCTGGGTCCCGCCGGGCACCCATGGGCTGGCTGGTGGCAAAGCAGCTGCCATTGCAGATAGGGCCCGTGTCTCCCTGTGCCCAGCCCCGAGCCCCTGGCCCACCTGGCTTCTCTCTACCCAGGACCTGCCCAACGCCAAGGGCATCGGAGCGGGCCACCTCTGGCTGAGAAGTGGCTTCCCACAGCGGTCCTGAGCTGGCCCTCCACGTGTGGGCGGAGAATAAAAAGCACAAACGTGCGGGTGGATGACACCCAGTTAGAAGGATTATGCCCCGGCCATCATTTTAAAAGTGTTCTTTTAATTTTGAAATATTTTAAACAGATAAAAATAAACTCAGCCAAGTGTTAAAACAGAGAAGAGGCTGATTTAAAATGCGGAAAGATTCACACTCTCGATATTTCTGTTAAGTTCTGGGATCCATTGAAGAAAAGCTTGCTGGTCAGAGTTTCTACAGTTTCATGAACTCTGGGGAGTCAACTAATATAAATATGATCTTCCTCTTTTTTCCTCTTTTATTTTTAATTTTTTAAAAGATTTATTTATTTGTTTGAGAGAGAGAGGGAGCATGCAGGTGGGGGGAGGGGTAGTGGGGGAGGGAGAAGGAGAATCTCAAGCAGACCCCCCAGCTGAGTGACGTGCGGCTCCATCTCACAACCCTGAGATCATGACCTGAGCAGAAATCAAGACTTGGCTGCTTCACGGTCTGAGCCACCCAGGCACCTCTTTCTTCCTCTTTTAAAAGAAATCAAGTGCTTTGCCCCCGGCCCCATCCCCTGCCTCCATTGCATTTGGGTTCTTGGGAACAGCCCACACCTCAGGACCTGCAGAGGATTCCTTTTCCAGTGTCCCGTGTCATCGATCGTGTGGCATTGTATGACTCAGGCTGGGACAACGACCCTAGCTGTGGCCTCCATTGAGCGATGGTGGCTGTGTCTCCCCTGACGCTGGGTCCTTGGCAGGTGGTTCCCTCTCTCCCGGCTCTGGGGTGGGCCTCTCAGGGGACACCTGGTCTCCAAGCCCCTCCAAGCTGCCGTGGCATCAATCTTTCAGACCCCCCAGATTCAGGGCTTGAGGCGCTGCCAATGTTAATGTCCCAGATTTCAGCCAACAACTAGGGGACAGAGTAACATGCGTGGAAGCACAGTGTGACGTCAGGTGGTGGAGCTCGTGACTCTGGAGACAGGCAGCTTAGGTTTGAATCCTGATTCTGCTGCTTCACTGTGGGACCTGGGGCAAGAGAACCCCCCCGCCCCCCGACATGGCCGGGGCTCTTGTCTTCAGAGTAGGAGAGTAACAGTACCCACCCCACGGCGTTGATAAGTGGCTTCAGCGAGATACTTCTGAGAAGCTGGCTTGCAACAGGGGACATGTCATATAAGGTTTGTCAAGAAAACCCCCAAGTCGGCTTGTCTCCTGTGTGTTCCTGACCCTCCGATGGCCCCTAAAGCAGAAAGGCTTCTCATCAGTGTTGTTTCACTTCTTCAACCCGGGGAGAGGGCAGATGGGGTTCCTGTCAAGGGCCACACAGCTGGGGTGTAGGCAGTTGGACTCCAGCCCGAGTCCCGGACCCGACTCCAAACCCGCATCCCTCCCGCTCCCCCGCCCCCCATGTTATTCCGTCACTCTAAAAAAATAAGTAACAGAGTCAGGCTGAGCTAGCTGGATGCCCTCCTCTGTTTATTTTCCAGCATCTGCTTCATAAACCATTGGGCGTCCATGTTAATTTTCCTTATTGCTGTTAACCTCGCCTTCCAATTATGCAAAATATTCAGGCACAGCAGCCCCTTATTACTGGGGCCCCGTCTTTGGCTGACATTTGCTGGTGTGTATCTTGGCCTTGACTGACAAAGGCAGTGACTTCTCATGTCGGCCTCATTTTCTTGTGCAAATGACTCCATGACCAGACGGGTGTGTGGGGGGCCAAGGAGCTCCAGAGGTTGCGGAGCAGGCAAAGGAATATTTATTAAAAAAAAAAAAAAGTCAGGGCCCAAACTCTAGGTTTACTTGGTTTCTTCAAAAAAACATACAGGTTGAGAGAAACTGAAAAAAAAATAAAATTAAAAAAAGGTTTCATGGAACTCTGTGGTTTTGGCTCTTTTCCTTTTATGGACCCCCTAAAGTTCATGTGGCCCATTTCACTTGGCATCTGAGGCTCCCATGACGGCTCTATTATGGCTGGTTTCCCAATTAAACACTGAATCATTCATTCTTTCAAGATCTAGTTATGACCGTCTATTATGTTTCAGGCACTGTTCTAGGCTCGATGTATATCGCAGATGATTGGTGAAAATCTTGACACTCTGGAGCTCACCTTCTGGTCAAGGACAATCAATAAAAAGATGACATGTATCTAGAATGAATCAGGAGGTGGCTGGTGCTAAGAAGGAAAATGTGGCAGGGAATGGTGGGGCTGGGGTGCAAGGGGGGCTCCTCAGAGGAAGCTGACATGGAATGGAGACCTGAAAGCCGAGAGGGAGGGATACAGGCTAATGTCTGGGGAGAGAATGTATTCCAGGCAGTGGGAACAGCAAGTGCAAAGGCCCTGGGGCAGGAGCATATCTGGCATGTCTGAGCAGCAGAAAGGAATGCCCAGTGTGGCCACAGCAGAGTGAAGGAGGCAGACGGGTGCCCAGAGAAAGCCAGAGGGGCGGGGAGACCAGACCACACCGGGCTTTGTAGGCCATTGTGAGGATTTGGATTTTATCTGAGTGAGGAGGACTTTGGAGGATTTTGAACAGAGGAGAGTGTATTAGTTATCTATTATTGTGTAATTTGTTACTATATAGCAAATGACCACAAATTTAGTGGCTTAAAACAATACAAATTCATTTTCTCAGTTTCTGTGGCCTGGGAGTCAAATACTTTTAGCTGGATCCTCCGCTCAGGGTCTCACAAAGATAAAGTCAAGATGTTAGCTGGTTGCAACCTCATCTAGAGTCTGCATTAGGAAAGGGTCTGCTTCTAAACTCCCTCAGATTGTTGACAGAATTAATTTCCTTGTGGCTGAAGGACTGGGGTCCCTATTGTCTGGTTAAGTCTTAGCTGGACACCACTATCAGCTCCTGGAGCTCGCCCTCAGGTCCTGGTCACCTGTCCCCCTCCATCATAGCTCATATCCTCCTTCAGGAAGATCCTAGCTCCTTTAAAAGGCTCACCTGATTAGGTGAGGCCCATCCAGATCCTCTCCCTTTTGATTAATTCAAAGTCAATGCATTAGTCACCCAATCATAGGGTGATATCCCATCATCTTCCCAGTTTCTGCCATACTCTAGGGGAACGGAGGCAGGAAATTGGGGACCCTCTTAGAAGCCTTCTTGTGACAGAGTGAGCAATTTGACTCATGATTAACAGGATCAGTCAGACCATCGTGTTAAGAGCAGACTGGTGGAAGGGCCAGGGCGGGGGCAAGGGCAGATCCCAGGAGATCAGTGAGGGAGGAGCCAGTTCTAACAGTGGCTTTGACCAAGGTAGTAGCGAGAGGGTGAAATGGCTGAAGCTTGGCTGTGGAGGTTGTGGAATGGATTGGGTATTTTTGTTACATGGATTGAATGAGAAAAATGAAAGCCTGACGGGGGTCTCAGGGATGGCTCCAAGCTCGTTTGGTCTGAGAAACTCGAGTTTTGAGCTGTGACAGCTTATCAAATTGATCAAGAAGTCTACCAGTTTCCAAAGGGTTAGTTTTATGCTCATGAAACTCGAGGCAGACGCTTTCTCCTGCTTTGTGATTTCTTCATAAAAATAGCAATATATTATCTATGCAGATGGAACTTGTGTCATTAGGGTCCCAAATAGCCATTTTCATCTTTTAGGAAAACAATATAAAAAAGAAAATGAGATCGCCTTCAACTTCATCAGGTGTTGTTCCTTTTTTTTTTTTTTTTTAACCTCAGCTCTTGGTTCCTGAAAAACTTGCAGCACAAGACAATCAGCGACAATAATTTGGGAAGAGCTACAAATAGGCCAGGAATTGGCTCCCTTTACTGGTTTTGACTTGCATCAGATGGAAGACAGATGAGTCGAATCAGGTCTGTTATGCAGCAGAAAGTATTACGATGTCACATGGAGCAATAAAGGTGCAAAAATTGAGCAGAAACATATGTTCTTCAGAAATTAGCTGTTAGCTACGTGCCTTTCTCTCATTGATGTTATCACTTCGAAATCCAATAGTATCTGAGGGAAAGGCAACAAGGCCACTGGCTGTTGGGTGGAGAGCTATCTTACACTTCAACAAATCCACTCATGAGCTTGACACATGGCTTGTCCCGCTCAGGAAGACAAGAGGGATGATATCTCTGCTTTTCCTCACGGCGTGTTATGGAAGAGCGGCCAGCTTGGCGTGCTGACTACGAGGTGTGCGGCCATTCAATATGGGCAGGACGTCGGCACAACGTTCTGGGTTTTTCCAAGTACAAAAGACAGACGGCTAAAGTCAACACCACCCCTCTGGACTCTGGCGCCCATGGCTTCCTCCCATGACCACGAGATGTTTCCTGGCAGACGAAATGCTGCCTTTGCTACCTGATGTCTTTCTTCTCTTTGCAAAATGATGCTGCTGTATTAATTTCAGATACAAGTTTGTTAGGGATGCACCCTGGTGATCCACTGCACGTCGGGAACACAGCTCATCAAGAGTGCATGCTGCCAGAGTCCTCTCCCTCCCTCAGAGAAGCTTGCAGTGGGCAGGGGGAGGGGGTGCGGAGCTCTTTGTTCCATCCCCCCTATCTCCTTGACCCGAAGATGAGGGGTTTCCATCTCGGAGGCTCCTGGGCTGAAATTGTAATAGTAGAAGGACAGAAAGTAGCTCAAATATTAAACCACGGATGGCCTGCCATTTTTACTTGAAGTGCTGGAATTTTTCAGTCAATGCTGGAGGAAAGGAGGAGGTCAAGTCAGCTGGCTCAGCAAACCATCATCTCTAAGTGTTAACTGAACAGAGGCAAACTCTGAATGTGAGCACGATTCAAAGGGGCCGCCGAGCGGGTGGGCTTCGGTGTCTTGTGCCGCAATTGTGGTTTTAGGTATTTATGTCTCTTACTGAGACAGTGAGCGCCTGGAGGAAGAGACCCCTGCCTTAGTGCCTTATTCATCCAGGAGTCCTCTGTGTCCAGCACGGTGCCGGGCACCTTGGACACTCAGTACTTGGGGCGAGCAGGTGTCCTGGTCTGAACGGGAAGATCCCCGTGTGCGCTGGCTTGCCTCCTTCATCTTTTTTTTTTTTTTTTAAGATTTTATTTATTTATTTGACACAGAGAGACACAGTGAGAGAGGGAACACAAGCAGGGGGAGCGGGAGAGGGAGAAGCAGGCTCCTGGTTGAGCAGGGAGCCTGATGGCGGGGCTCGATCCCAGGACCCTGGGATCATAACTTGAGCCAAAGGCAGACACGTAACGACCGAGCCCCCCAGGCGCCCCATTGCCTCCTTCATCTTTAACAGCAGCCCCTTCCAATCCCACCGATGACTATGCCTCAGAACTGCCCTTTCGCTAAATTAAGCAGAAAGAGTTCATTGCAAGGATATGGAGTGCCTTTATCAAGAGATCATGTCTTGCCTCAGGTGATGAAAAAGTCAATCATAAGTAGGGGGTTGGGGTATAAGTCCAGTTTGCCCGGTATTGTCCCCGTTTATGCCTATTGTTCTGGCATAATTGTCCAGAGTGTCCCTTTGCTCTCAGACATGTCCCGTGGACAGTACGTTATGTGGTCATCTTCGACACTCGTGGGGTACAGCTACGTTCAGACATCAGATTCAGTGGTCATCAGGACATACAGGTCCTGGCTTCACTCTCCAGGACCAGATGGGGGTAGAGTGGTCCCTGGGACCCTTTTTTGGGGGGGAGGTTCAAACAATGGACTATGGTCAGCCTGTTTTCTAGTAGCTTTCACAAAAGCCCGAGATGAACTTTGATTGGATCAGCTTAGGTCACATGCCTACCCTGTAATGAATTCCTGTTGCCAGGGCAACGCTGGTGCTGTTAGGTTTAACCTGGCTCTCATAGGTCCCACCTCCCGAGTGTGGGGTGCCTTTCCCTGCACACCATATTGACTGGGTATTGACTGCAGGGTAGAGTCTTCTAAATGAAAATGAAGTTGTTGTTATAAACTGCCCTCAACAGAATATGGGCCCTTTTGAGACAGGGATTTCTGTCCATTTTGTCCAATGTTATACCTTGAGCGTCTAGAATAGTACTTGCTTATAGTAGAAGCTCTTTAAATAGCTATTGAATGAATAAACACCGAGAAGACAAATCACAAGTTTTCTTGACGCAGCCTCTTGTATAAAATATGATACACTTCATCGCTGCAAATGCTCCGAGAAGCAGCCTTGAAATAAAGGTAAACACAATGACCTTCACCAAGATAATCATCCTTCAGTGTGGCAGAAACATTTGAAACCACTGACCCGTGGCCCATGTCAGTCTCCATACACTGATGTACAGACCCTCCCCACATCTCAAGCACTGGACTTTCCCAGGCCGTGTTTACAGCAATTCCAATGATGTTTACAAGCCCTGTTTACAAGAGGATATTCCCTCTTCCAGTCAAATCAGGGTGCTGGGCAGGAAAGAACTCACAGGAAGCTGGTGTCTCATAGCCTTCTCTGTGAACTGCACACTTTGGAGGATTTTCTCATTTGAGCTAATAATGAATTCTGGTTCCTCCTGGGAGTTTAGCTGAATCACTTACTAGAAGCTCTTCAAGGGCAGGGATTACATCACTGTTCCTTGTACAGTGCCTGGCACCCAGAAGGGGATGGAAAATGTGACTTTGTGGCTGAGAAGGTGAATTGGATCTACTGCAACCTCCCACCTGCCATCCTTGGCACATTCCATGAACAGCTGTATCCATCAGCCAGGGTCTTGTGGTTGCAAGCAACAGAAGCTGGCTTTGGCCAGACTTATCAAAACAAGATTCAGTGGAAGGATGTGGGGTCACTCTGGAAAGAACAGGAAGGGCTAGCGGACCAGCTCTGAAGGACAAGAACTGGGTCAATTCTGGGGTCCAGGGGAGCAGGAACTCCTGGACAATCTCTTTTGGGCTTGTGTTTTGAGGTGATGACCCAAAATCATTATTGTTTCTTGCATCAGTCACCCAATATAAAATTTCCCAGGAGAGAAGTTTGAGCTTCAGCCTCATGTCCACCCTCTGGCCAGAGCAGCATAATCATCTGCTCTGTTCAAATGGCAGCAGGGTGTGTGTAGAATCCTTAAGGGAAAACTGAGGTCCTGGGGCAGAAGAGTGGGAAACTGAGGCTGGCCAACCCCCAGCAGCAGAAACCCACCCCAGCCAGTTTCTACATTACCCATCTAGGGATCCTCGCAGCCTTGGATGTGAGGTCTTCAGAAGATGTTGACTGCGCCCAACTTACTTCTACCTCTGAACTGGAATTGTGTCTCATTTATTTCTGTTTCTTCAGTGGCCAACTGAGTTATGAACACAGAATGGAGCCCAAGACATGTTTATTGAGCAGATGAATGATTGGATGCCTATGTTCAAGGGGAGAAAGCTCCAGTCAGACCAACGTATTTCTGAGGGATGGGAGAAAATTTCACAGGTGTTCAGAAAACAAATATTCAAAACTCGGGAGGGGCACCTGGGTGGCTCAGTCGTTAAGCGTCTGCCTTCGGCTCAGGTCATGATCCCAGGGTCCTGGGATCGAGCCCCGCATCGGGCTCCCTGCTCAGCGGGAAGCCCGCTTCTCCCTCTCCCACTCCCCCTGCTTGTGTTCCCTCTCTTGCTGTGTCTCTCTCTGCCAAATAAATAAATAAAATCTTTAAAAAAACAAAACAAAACAAAACAAAAAGAACTCGGGAATAAGGCATAAAGATGATCATGAGATCTTTCCACATCAGGGTTGAGGACACTGTCACATGCCCCTGGGAAGGGACATCTGACGCTAAGGAAATGGGACTTGGACTTCCTAGGACTATTGGCTATAGCTCAGACATTTCACAATGCTGGAAAGGTAGAGGTTAACATGCAGAAAAATGGTAACATACAAGATGTCTTTTTCTTTTCTGATAGTACTAAAGACAACCCAAAAGCTGTAGTTCTATTGCCCAGGGAGATTCTGAAGTGGTTGCCTCTAACTTAGCATCGTACCACACCATCCTTCCGTTTCACTGCCCAGAACACTTGTTTGCAGATCCTGCTGTGAATCAACCATGCCATCCTATTAATATCATCATTGAGGAGTTAAATAGATTTGACAAATGGTCACCATGTAATGTAGCTCATCAAAATTATGTTTTTAACATTTTGAGGATTATACTTTGACACACACTCGAGTGTGCACACACACACACACACACACATTCCCTCTCTTTCTCTCTCTCTCTCTCCTGGGAAACTAGAATCTTTCTCTTCTAAAACTGAACAGCTTTCATTACATGAAAATAGCACGTCCATGCCAAAAACACCTTTTCCTGGAATAACATCTGGAATTTATACTGTGACTTTCCTCGACCAAACATTAGCTCCAGCCTCCCGATCTCTCCATCAGGGCGCTGGGAATTTAACACTGCATTTGTCATCACCTCTTGGCCAGTTTTTGAAAGTGATGTAACTGTGGTCAAGAGCAGAGCTGGGACGGCTAGGCTGAGAGAATAACTGGGGAGGGGACATCTGTCATGATGTGCAGTCATCCAGAACTTTTAGAAAGCCTTTTTGCATTCAGGGGAATATTTCCCCTGATGTGTCTGCACATCCTCAAAAGAGAAGCCAGAAACCCACCTTCCCAGTCTCCCCTGCAGCCAGAGAACAGGCATGTGATGGGGATCCCACGGATCAGCTGGGAACAAAGACTTGAGTGCCGAGGAGAGAGGTGGGCGAGGGGCGGCAGCGGGCAGAGTGCGTTCTGGGGAGGGTGGCCAAGAGATCTGGGGCTCTCAGAAGCTACCCGGGAGGCAGAAGTCTGTCCCCTTGTACCCCAGGCTCAGCGCCAGCGACTGTGAGCTACAGGCACCGTGCCCAGAGCCAGGGGTGAGGAGCCTGCCTTGTTCCTGGTTACAACCTCTGAGTCTGATTCTCTGGCTTTGTGGAGATCCTGGGAGCCACTAAATAAATTCCTTTCTGGCTAAACAAGGAAAGGGGTTCGAAATATGCCACCTCTAAATATGCCACTTTGGCATATTGATGATTCTGAACTGAAGGCATTTGAAAAAGCCCAGAGGCAGGAAGGGCTCTCTGACTTCCCATTTCTGCCTAAAAGCAGGTCATAAAATTTCCCATGAGAAAGATGTCCTCCCTACAGGGAGAAGAGCATTCTTATCACCAGAGACTGGGAGGCAATGCCAAAATGGATCTGTCCAAACAAACCTACTAACATAACCTTTATCTTCCATTAGTTTCCCCCATATACTTCCTAGTCACTGTCTCACAATTTATTGCCCCTAGTCCGAGCCGCCTTGTCTTGCCACATCCTTACTATTTATCATTCTTTGTTTAAAAAGAGGTATAAGCTTTGGGGCCTAGTGGCGTCTTAGAGTCTTTATTATTTTTTTTTTTGAAGACTCCCATATTTAATAAAAATATTAAATAAAATGTGTATGCTTTTCTCTTGTTAATCTGTCTTTTTTTTTTTTTAAGATTTTATTTATTTATTTCAGAGAGAGAGAATGAGAGAGAGCACCTGAGAGGGGGGAGGGGCAGAGGGAGAAGCAGACTCCCTGCCGAGCAGGGAGCCTGATGCGGGACTCGATCCTGGGACTCCAGGATCATGACCTGAGCCGAAGGCAGTCACTTAACCAACTGAGCCACCCAGGCGCCCTCTTGTTAATCTGTCTTAAATCAGCTTAATTCTTAGGCCCAGCCACAGCATCTAAGAGGGTAGAAGGAAGTTTTGCCTCCCCTATGCTGCCTAGAGTGGATTCTGCTGTTTGCAATTCAGACCCACGCCTGATCCAAACCATGAATAATTGGGGAATGGGGACATCAGAGGTGCCTGGATCAGAGATAGCTGGGGAGAGGGACAGGAAGCTCACTCTCCTGGATGTGTTCTAGCACAGCTGGAGTTTTTCATAGGACTGAGTGAAGTTTTGCATTGCCAACAGCTTACTTTGCTGACAATGCCTGTCAACTCTTACCCTGTGACATAAGCACTATCTCAACTCTAATTATTCTTGAAGTTCCATCCAGTTCTTTGACTTCCTGATTCTATGATGCTTCTTAACCAGTGCATGCAATTGAAGGTCATCTGAAGTTTGACTTGTATCCATCTTAGAAGGGGAACAGTGAAATCTCCAGAGATTAACATGCCCACCAACTGGCATGCCAGCAGGGCTTAGCAAATTAAAAATATATAGATTCAAAAATTTGATGATCAGGAAATTACTCCTGAGATGAGCTTTCTTGTTATTGACTTCAAAGAAGGATTTGTTATTATGGCAAAATGAAAACAATGCATTATAATTTGATGTTTTCCATGCAAATGGAAAAGTAGCAGAAAATATCTGTCATTTCAGTTCAAGGGAGGACCCGCTTGGCAAAAGAAGAAATGTACATGCTGTCACATCAGGAGGTAGAGATTCGAGTATCCTCTGCCGTCATCAGGATACAACATGGCTTCGGCAGCCTCAAAATCTCTTTGTGCGGCCCCTTTGTAGCGCACCCCTCTTTTATTCCCCAGCTGCTGGCAACCACGGATCTGATCTCCAAACTCTGGAGCTTCCATCTCAAAAATGTCCTATAAATGGCATTCTACGGCACGTGACTTTGTAAGCCTGGCTCTTCTTCCTTAGCAGAATGTCTGTGAGATCTGTCCAGGGGACGCATCAACGGTTTTTTTTCCCTCTTTTTGTTGCTGAATAGTATTCCACAATACGGGCACACCACAGTTGGGTTTTGTTTCTGTAATCCATCCACTCCTATTGGGGTTGTTCCCACTTCTCGCTTAATATAAATAACGCTGTGAACACTGATGTCCACATGTTTGCGTGGACATGTGTTTTCACTTGTCGTGACTTGTGACTGCAGGGGAGGGGGTGGTCTCCTGGAAAATATATGGGGAATATTTTGTTACTAAAAATAGTGCGAGTGAGTGTGTTTGGGGGGGGGCAAAATCAACACTTGTCTTCAACACTGAGCCAAGTGCTTTCTTTCTTTTTTTTTTTAATAAAATAAAGTCAGTTTTGGTGTTTTGTCCTTGCAGTTCACCAACTCTCACATCTTTTTATAGCTCATTCGTTATGAGAACAAAAGCAATGGGAGCTCTTTTGATTTCCACAGTTGTGGTTAAAACATGTTGACCAGCCTCCATGTAGAACATATTTTCTCTATGTTTTCTCCTCCCACTTCTTAATGGATTTAAGATGAAATACACTCACAATGTGGGTGACAATTATGTAGCCCAGATAATCCCCAAATGGCACCATGCATCCAAGCCTCACTGGTTCATTCCTACCTGTCACTAGACTCTATTTCTAAATTTAGATCTCTTTTCACACAGCCATTAAAGTGTCCATCCTTGATGTCAGCACTTCTAAATGCTTCTTTCCTGTGCATCAGATTCAGTATTGGGGAAGCAGTACTGATTTGCCCATGTCAGCAGCTATCTCGTCTGTGACACTTCCAATTTTTTTTTTGCCTGGAGGAAACTTGAACACCAACCATCTTTTGAGCAGAAGTTTAGGAGGATTCATGGGCTTTTAATGTGCCCATCTATAGGATATGGTGGGGGAAGATACTGGGTGTAGTAATCTGGGTGCGCGAGGCTATGTTGCAGAAACCACGCTGAAGTTTCCATTGGCTTAACACAACAAAAGTCTTCTCACTCCCACTGTGTGTCTAATGTGGGCTATTTGGGGGCTCTGATCATCATAGTCATTCAGTGACCCAGTCGGATGGAGGCCGGTACACGCCGCCCGTGACCACCACGGCATAGGAAGGGAGCAGAGCAAATCACAGTCCCTGCTCTTCCAAGCTTCTGCTGGGACGCTTCACTTTCTCTCGGATTTCATTGGCTGGGGGTGGTCACGTGCCCACAGGCAGCCAGGGAGTCTTTGCCTCCTGTGGGCCGGGAAGAAGTGGGGAGCCAGGGATATTGGGGAGCCCCAGCAATGTCGGGAAGAGCGCGTGCAGAGGGGAAAATTGACTTCATAAACAACTTTACTCACGTGATGATTTTCTCTTTGACTCTGGATCTCAGCAAATTATTGGGTCTCCGTGTTGATGGATTAAAGGGAAGTATTATTTGAGGTTGGGCATTTTTTTGCACTCAATATCTCTATAATCTTATTTTTGTCTGCACGAAGGCATTAGCATACATATTCTGGGCTCGGAGCCAAGGTGAGTCATTTTGTCTGTTTCCTCGTCTCCATGGTGCCCCGGTCCTTGCCAGAACCAAACAGCCGTCCCAGGCAGGAGCTGCAACAGGGATCCTGAATCCCCCCCAAGCCTGGTGCTCGGTCACCCCTCCTGCTGGCGTGATGGAGCCCACCCTCCACATACGCAACCAGCAGGGCCAGGCGCCAGAGACAATGCCACTTGGAATCTGATAAGTAGCACTTGGTGCCCTGCCCAGATCAACTTTTCATCACCTTGGAAAAGAGACGGGCTTGGGACCTTTCAGTCCCCACCGAAACCCTCAAGCATGCCTTGGTTATTACTGGGTGGGATTATTGTTAACAATCTGCTGGGTGGACCCCACCCCCACCTCAGGCTATGTGAAGATTAGAGAGGCTGAAAACGCAAAATGAAAATGCCAGATTTCTATTGGGGATTAGGAGGCACTCAACTCTAGCCAAGTTTTATTTTTCCTATTCTCAAGGAAGAAAGAAAGAGTGCAACCTGAACTCTCCCACCCTCTGTAGCATTCCATAAACGCATGAATTAAAAGAAGAAGAAAAAAAAAAAACCCTAAAACAAAACCAAACAATTTGGCCAGGCAGCCAGAATTTCTTTGCCTGAAATGTTCTAGTTTTCTATAACTTTGAGGTCAGCACACACAAGTTTCTAAGACCCATCTCTGGTGTGAATGAGGGATGAATTCAGGAGACTCAGGCTTCCTAAAAGTGGGAAATAAAAGAAAATGCAGTCTATCAACCGGCCCACAATTTATGCCATCAACCATAAAAAATTTGATCCGAATATTTGCTCAGTAGAATAACCATGTTGACCAATTCCTCTTACTCTGAAAAAGGCAGTTTCAAATTCACATGGCTTCAGTCTAGATTCACGTAGTCTTTTGCAACTATTTCTAGGTGTAAACATTTTCATCACAGAAAACCCGTCATAAAAACCTCAATTTGTGAAATAAACCAGAAACAAGAGCTGCTCTGGGGGTGAGCCCTGCCCCTACACCCACCCCAACTGTTGTCTCTGAATCCTGCAGACCCAGTTCACACATTTTAAGAATCTTCAGCACAGACTGAGGGCAGAGCGCATTAGAGAGCATTTGGATGTTTCTAGGGGAGTTCTGGAGCGTCCCAGTAGCTGATGCTGATGTCCTTTCTAGCATTCAGTGTGTGGGATCAGGATGCTCCAGTATGACTTGCAATGGAAGAGACAAGCCTTATAGCAAAGAATTGTCCTGCGCAAATGTCCACATAGGCCTTACCTGTCTTTCAGGGGCAGGAGCTAAGGGTCACCTACTCAGCTTTAGCCTCAGTTTCCCTGTCAGGAGGAGCATGGCTCTCCTTGCACTGTGGAAAACAATGGGCCAGAAACATCTTGCCCAGGCTCCATCATGGCCAAGAGTGGCCATGGGACCCAAGTCTGACTAATGTAACAGGAGAGTACGTTTGTTCTGGGATCTGGAGAACCTTCTAGGAAGGTTTTCATCTTTAATAAAATGGACGCACAAGAAGAAACTTTTATTTCCTGGCTTTGAAAAGAATTGGTTGAGAACAAGGTGCTAGGACCGAAGCAGCCGTTCTGTGATCATGAGGAGATATGCTTAACAACCAAGCCAAGCCTTCTGGGAGCGCAGAGCAGAAAGAGGAATGTAGTTAAGCTAAATCAATCATCGCTTGTTACAGGGGACAATAAACATGATTCTTTAAGTTTGTGTTAATCAGATATTTGGTTACTAACATCCAAGCACAGTTGAGTGGATATATTTTCCCACTTCAGATTCATCTAGAAGTATAGAGCAGAGCTCCAAGGGAATATTCTACACATACATTGACACTTTGATTTTCACTGGGGTTTTTCTTGTTGACTCAAAGGCTGTATAAACCTTTTCTGACATTGCAATTGATATTCCACTTCTGCCTGAGGGTAGTTGTCTTTGTTCTGTTAAGTAGTCCAGGAGCTTCTAGTTATTAACAGCCATTTTATACTTAAATTCTTTAGAATCTTTTAACTGTTTAGGCCCGCCCCAACACAACCAAGAATACTCCATGATAGGAGGTGACATTCACTGTTGACTTTGAGATAGAGCAATTCTCCCTCCACTCCTCTCTCCTCCCAGTATAGACCCATATATGCCCCCGGAGAAGCAGGGAGGATGGGAGCTTGTGTAGTATCTAATACAAGCCTTTTTCTTCCCTCCCAGTTCCCCAACTCTGCACTCTGTTGCACCCCCAGAGACAGACCCACATCGCTGTCCAGAAGCCCCCTGCTACATGCAGGCTCAGCCATCCCACCTGGGAGAAAGCCCAAAAGGAAGGAATCTCTGATGATGGACCCATCAGCCTCCGGGAGGTGAAGGGGACTCAGGGTTCTGCCACCCCAGGCCCAGAGATGGAGCCGGGGCAGGGACACTGGGTCCCAGCTGAGCCTTTCTCTGTGAGCATCAGAGCCCCCGTGTCCTCCTGTGCAGACCTGGGGGCCCCTCGCAGATCCCAGCACGGATGGGACCTGACCATTGATCTCTGGTTCTGTGCGGCTGGACGATGTCCAGGTCCCCGTGGGGAGACGGCCGTGCCTGCAGCTCCTTCCTGAATCCTGACCGATGATCAATAGACAAATTACAAAGCAACCCGGCACTGTAGGGAGGAGGGCATCTTCACTCCCCAAAAGCACAGCAAAAATACCCACAGGGATCCTGAGAGGTCGAGCAGGGGTGAGGCGGCTGCCGGGTGGAATGAGCGAGGCCGCTCACAGTCGGAGGTATCTAAGGAAGACACGCAGACGCAGGGGACAGAAATCATTTCAGAGCAAAGCAGACAATGCCCTGGCCAGGGGTTATACACTTGCAGCCTGATTTTTTTTTTTTTAAAGTAGCATTTTATACATACAGAAAAGTGTTGGGTAACAGAGCATCTGGTACTCACTGCTCTATGATCAGAAATCTGACTTCAGAAGTGCATTTGAACCTTCCTGTAACTAACGATGCTAGGGGAGTGGCTACTTCTTGGGGAGAGGGAGGGAAATCCATGGGATTTATACTTTTAATGAATTTGTTTATACTCCCAAATGTTACATATATTACTTGGCATAAATGGTATGACTGTTTGTATTTGTCTGTAATCTACTTAGTTTTATTTAATATAATATCTTTGAGCTGGATTCTTGTTGATATCTACTTTCTCTAGTTTATTTTAACCTCTGTACCCGCGCTGAGATCTCCAGTCAAGAGCGGACTCTATCTGTTTCACTATCACAGACAATGAACATTCTGGGGTACTGGTCCCTGGGCATTTGCCCAAGACCATCACTCAGGTATTTACCTGGGAGAGGAAGGGGCTTGCTTTTCTGGGCAAATCAAGGGAAGATGGAGAGCAGAGTTGGGGACCCAGAGCACAGGCAGGCCATTGTGTTTGACCTCTTGGGCCATCCCCACTTTTGATAAAGCCTCTGGATTTTCTTTTGGAGAATCAACCCTCCCCATTAGGTGCAGCCTTGGTGGGACTATTTGATCAAGATGGCCTTCCTGTCCCCACAAGCCAGGGTGGGCATATGATCCTAGCTGGGTCAGTAGGTGATGTGTATCTCTAGGTGATTTGAATCTGAGGAGGAAAAAATGCAATCTGAAAATGACTAGATGCGCTGTGGTGCCCTGAAAAAATCGTCTTTATTTCCTCTTTGTGGAACCTCAGAGATGACTCAATTCTTGTCTTTTAGCTTCCTTTTTTGAGCTAACCCATATCCTTCCAGGAGCTCCCTTCTTTGCTTAAGCTGGCTGGACCCTGTGTCTGTGGGTTGCAACCAAAGATCCTGACTGAGACAGCCTTCCAGGGAATATACCAAGGGTGGCGGGTGGGCAGGTCTTCAGTGGACCCAAGACAGGACAGTGTTCTCTCTCCCACTGTGTTCACAGCCTTGCCTTGAATCATTCAACCTCGAAGAGGGGTTGGACATGACCCCTTTGTGAGGTAGCCAATCCCAAAGTAGGAAAAGTCATTCCCAGCCATCAGCTCACATTTATCCAGCACTAGTGTTGAACTAGGCACTGTGTTGACATGGAAGACGTATTCTTCACCCTTGGAGGGGCCCCTATAAAAGCTTGAATTGAATTCTCATGAGGGACCACAGTCCCTCACACTGAGAAAGCTCCCTTATGTGTGCATTTTCCCCGGGAAAGAAATGTCTATCCAGGGCATTCCTTCCTTTGCAGAGGTCTTGTACAACACTCGGTTTCCACTGAAGGATTGTTCTGCTCTCTGGCATGTCCCAGGAATTGGGGAGAAGGAATAGTCCCATCCTCTAAGGCAGATAAGATATCTCATAAATGCATGCCAACACGTGAACTCACCAGTCACCGCTGAATCAACGACCCCTAAACAATAGGTCAGTGATTTCAAATCCATTTTTCCAAACACGAATAGATGAGTCTGAAAGACACAGAGGACACTCAGCAGGAGGTCACTGTGGGTTCTATGTATTTTGATTGCTCCCAAGTAATATAAGAAAAGAATCAAACTTTTCTCACATAGGAGATTGGGCATTGTGAATAGTTGCTTCTAAACTCCTGCATCTCTCCCTCTCTTTATTTTGGAAACAGAACCTTCTTACACCTCCCCACCCAGTGCCCCACCCTTCCACTTTCATTTGGAGATCCTTCAGTCCACCTCCTTCAATCCATTTGATCTGAGGAGTGAGAGAGGCCCAAGACCCAGAACTAAGCCAATCGCATGTAGCATTTTTTCAGGGCTAAGCCAATCAGCACACAGCATCTCTAGAGCTAAGCCAATCATCGCGTGGTGTGCCCTGGCCACAGTGGTTCCTCAAGGGTGAGCACATGACCTAAGACGACCCAATCAGAATGAGTCTCAGGACTTAACCTGGATGCTCCTGGCTCTTTTCTGCTGATAGCACCGAGGCACCAGAGAAACTGAGCCTTGTATTGAGTCCAGAATCTAGCCATGCCTGAAACCAGCGCAACTCTTAGATGTTCTGTTTTGGGAGCCAACAAACTCTCTTCTTGCTGAAACAAGTTTGGTTTGCCTTTCCTGTCACGCACTACTGTAGAGAGAGGAGCTCTCACTAATGCCCTGGAGTGGCAGAGTAGCCAATGTCTGGAGGCCTCAGTTTCCCCTTCTAGAGTAAGAGGATTTGATCTAAGGAGCTCAGCATCCTCTTCCAGCAGCTCTGTCCTGTTTCTCTGGTTCTGGGACATTCTTCACTATCTTTTTTCTGAGTGTGTGAGCTTGGTGCAGACTGCCTAGTTTCAAATCTTAGTGTCACCGCCAATTGCTGTGACTTTGGGCAGTTTGCTTAAGCTCTCTGTGTCTCCGTCGTCTTCCCTGTAAAATGGAAATAAAGATAGCAGACCCTCAGAGAATCGTGAGATGTGAATGTGTTAATATCTGTTGAGTGATTGGACTAGTGGCACAGAGGAAGCGCCTTGCCGGTGGTAGCTCTCCTTGCTGTTATGTTGTAATTTATAGTCACGATCCCTGTCTAGACCTCTCCCTCCTTTCTTGCTGGTCGCCACCATTCCCTAGCGCCTTGCTATCTTGGTCAGTACTGCACCTTGAGACCTCTTTCTTCTTTTTTACAGTCCAACCTTTCCTGTTCCGTGTCCCAACACTAGGGGATTTCTCTTTCCAAGGTCACAGGTACCTAGTCTGAGAAGTCAACTCTGCAAATACATTCATGGGGTTCACCTTCAGCCAGGAGGATGGTAAAACTTTGCTTCTGTGCATCCTACTCCAGTTTATAAATCTTTTTAATGAATATGATTTTTGTAATATATATTAATTTTTCTGGCTACTCAGAATCCATTGTACTGTCTTTTGGTAACCAAACCCCTGGGAACCGCTCCCCACACCCCCTCTTACTCTCACCTAAAGGGCTTTACCAGCCCTCTGTGTCAGGTGGAGTAAGATCATCAGGGCTTTCCTTTCCCGGCAACTGTGATTGGTCCAGGGACGGGCATGTGACGCACTCGGGACCAATGAGATGCAACGAGGCTGTTGTAGTGGCTTCCGGGGGTTTGGCGGACTCTTGTCTGTCCTGAGTCAACGACAGGAGATTCTAGGAATGGACCTGAGTGGGGAAGGAGGAGCCCAGAGACCAGGGGACACTAGGCAGGACCTGGTGACATCATCTGAACCTCTGGATCCAGTTGTGCCTGAGACTAAGTACTCCTTGCACTTCGTAGTTACCTGATGGTATAAATTCCTTTAATTCAAAGCTAT
Source organism: Neomonachus schauinslandi (assembly GCF_002201575.2). Lineage (NCBI taxonomy): Eukaryota > Metazoa > Chordata > Mammalia > Carnivora > Phocidae > Neomonachus > Neomonachus schauinslandi. The sequence goes on from NC_058412.1 coordinate 125,522,261, forward strand.
TTAATTCAGGTTTGTTGTTGTTGTTGTAGGCAACCAAGAGTCCTGACTGATAAAATCTTTGAGTTATATGATGTTTGCATTTAAAAAGGAGTATTTAGTGTCTCCCCACTGGAAGGAGCAGTTAGGATTGCAGACAGGGAGGAAGGTGATGATTTGTGGAGGGTCTCAGACGTTATGCAGGTTAAATGGTTACTATCAGTCTCTAGATTCAGCTGTTTCTGCGAGAAGTCATCAAGTTATCAATTGTCTCCCTTCATTCCTCCAGAAGGTGTCCTTCTGTCCCTTTAAGACAGCGTGCACATAGCTTAGGATAGCTTTAATTAGTCCAACAGTGGAGAAAATGAGAAGAACTTAAAGCCAGAACCTTTGGAATGTGATGATGCATGGCCAAAGGGTCACCCCAGTGGCACTGACATCATTCAGGACTTTGATGCTGGATTGGGTGGTCTGGTTTCCCTCAACTTTTTCAAAATGTTGGATCCCTGATCAGCCAAGACCCCAGATAGATGAGGGAAACATTTATATGGTGGTAGGAAGATAGCTTTCTAGTCCCAAAGTGAGAATTTCAGTTACTTTACTACCATTGATCCAGAAAATCATTGTCTGAAATGGAGATTTCAAAAAGATGGGTAAATGAGCTGTTTGGATGACCTAAAGGAGCAAAGGTTCCCACCAGCCTTCAGGGCTGGCCATTCATCAAATGAACTGGCACATACAGGATGGTGTCTGAGTCTGTGTGTGCTTTTGTGGAATAGCGGGGTCATGTCCTTTTGACTCACTAATCAGTTTTCCCGAGTTTTCTGGGCTAATGAATCACTTTCTCTGGTCTCCATCAGCAGCACATGGTGTTTCTGTTGGAATGACCTTCATGTTTACATTCTTATTTAATAGAGAACTTTGATGGACACCAGGCCTGCTTATTGATGAGACCCCCTGACCCTGGGTCGGAGCAGGAAATGGGATTTTCAAGCAATGTCACAAAGGTCAGAGAAGGCAGGAATAAAGAAATGATCGCAGACACAATGCCGAAAGATCTATGAGAAGTAGCAAAACCCATCTGGGGGGTTGTATCCGTCAGGGCTCTCCAGATAAATAGAATTAGTGGGAGACTGTAGCGTGTGCGCATGTGTGTGTGTGCGTGCGTGTGTAAAATTTATTGTAAGGCAGTGACTCACATGGTTATGGAGACTGAGAAGTCCCATGATCTGCCGTCTGCAAGCCGGAGGCCCAGGAAAGCCAGTGGTATAGGTCCAGTCTGAGTCCAAAAGCCTGAGAACCAGGGGGGCCAATGGTGCAAGTCCCAGTCCAAGGGCAGGAGAAGACTGATGTCCCAGCTCAAACCATTAGGCACAAAGAGCAAACTCTCCCTTCTTCTACCTTTTTGTTCTATTCAGGCCCTCAGTGGATTAGATGGTGCCCATCCGCGTTGGGACACAATCTCCTTCCCTCCAATCCACTCATTCAAATGCTAATCTCATCCAGAAACACCCTCAAAGACACACCCAGAAATAACGTTTAATTAAATAACTGGACACTCCCTGACCAGTCACGTTGCCCCATAAAATTAACCATCAAAGTAATGAATTCCTGGGTCCTTGCTGAAGGCAAGTCAGAGGAGAAATTGCAATTTTTTTTTCAGTTTGTAACATTTATTCCAAAAAGGCAGAGGCACAGATTTGACTTGATCAAAGGCTGCGGGTTTTGGAGATAAAAAGAAGCCTTGACAGAGATGAGCTGGACAGACAACAACGGTGCTTCCCACACTTCACATCTGAAGTTTCCAACTTTGCGAAATGACTCTAGGTGCGACCAGGATGGAGAGGTTCCATCGCGGTAACAAATACGACCCAGATCTCAGCGGTTCCCAAGAGGAGACCGTTCATTCTCGAAAAGGCTGCATTTCCACCTCAGGGACAGCTGGGACTTTTGCACACTGGGACCCAGGCTCACAGAGGAAGAAGATGCCATGGCTTAATGGAGACTGGCTTTGAAAAGATTTGCCACATGACTGCACCTACCTTCCAAGGAGGCGGGGAAGAGTCTGGATGGAGACAGGAGATATTTGGAGATGGGCCCTCAAAACCACCACACCCCTGGATGAGCAGCAATGTATAGCTTGTCAGGCCCGAATCCCTCTCTCGTACAGCAGAGCTGCTGGTGGGCCCAGGCCTCCTGGCTCCTGGAAGAGGCCAGCCCACTCACTTTCCGGGACCTTGAGGCCCACAAAGACCCAGGCTTCGCTCTTATCCATGTCGTCTCATTCTCATGAATTGACACAAATGCAGATTCTTTGTGAAAAATTAGCCCTGAAGAAAAAGCCAGTGTCGAGTCATAGAAGGGAAGTGCCAGAGAAGAGGTTTAAAGGAATTGTGTTCTCAGCAAGCAGTTCTTCTGGAAAAAAAAATTGAGAGTCAAATGCAAAGGACAAACATGACAAAGTTTTGTAAATGACAGAGTAGTGTAAATGTTGATATTTTGCAATAAAACTGTTGCATCGTCCTTTTAAATGTCCTTTTAAATCCAGTGAAAGCTAAATATGATCACTCTTTAATATCCACCATCCTTTAAAAAATGTATTGAGTTTTCTTAACCATTAGAAATGTGTATCATTCCCTTTTTCTCCTTGAAAGATCTCTTCCACTTGCCCCGATACTTTATTTCAATATATTTTTTATCCTATCAATTACTTTACTTATAAATTAAGCATGTTCAAAATCTCACCTGGATTGAGTTCTTGCTGGAATGATTAGTAACACCCACCTGAGCGAAACAACATAAATGTATAGTAAATTTGGATAAATAATTATGAGACATCTAACAACATTTTCTGGGAAATGCATGTCATAGGGGGTGGGTAGAGGGAGTCAGGGAGTCTTAATTAGAAGGCACTTGTCCCAGACCCCAGTATTGCAAGCTGCCCCCTTGTTGAATGTGTAGGAGGTTCACAGAGCTCCAAGCAAGGCACTATGGGAGGGCTCTGGGTGGGTGAAGATCCTACCTGTTCTCAGGTGGGTCAATAGTGGGAACGCTAACCTATGGAGTTCGACTTTCTGCGCCCATGTACTCTTGGGAAATGTGCCCCCAGGAGTAAGCCAGCTTAAATTTGAAAATCCTCTGTTCCCTCACTTGCTGGCCTGCCTCTCTGAGCTTGCACAGGAAGAGCTAATATTGGGGAAGGAGCGCGGGGCTCTTTCCACAGTATTTCTCACACCATCATTTGTCCCTCACAACAATGCTGGGAGGTACACAGAGTAGAAACATCACCACCGTCCTGCCATGGGGTGGAGGATTAGATATATTTTTGTTTGCTCATGGACGCCCTGCACCTCCATTCCGTCCTCCATCCCTTCCCTCCCTGAGACCCTCCCTCCCCATCGCTCCCCCCTCCGCCCCCTGTCCCCTACTCCACCCCCATCTCTCTCCTCTGTTCTGTTCTTTCCTCCAGTCTTCTTTCTCCTGCAAATCGTCATCACAGAACCAAGGCTTGGATATTATTTGCATAAAACCATTAGGAAGGAGGCAAGAGTGACATTTCTTTACGGGCCTGGGTCCAAGTCTGTGACAAATAGAGGTGATCTCAGGGAAAACAAATTGTTAGCGTGTTATGGAAATTTCACTGCAGACACTACAAATTTGCCTGGAGGAACCAAACAGAGCAGGGACGAGGCAGATGAATTCCAGTCCCAGACCACTACCATGGAAAGACAGCTGCAAATTCGGTTTGAAATGGACATCCCTGTCCTTAGAGGTTTCACAGTGACAAATGGATTCGTCCCCACGTGGAACACAAACCTACTTTGCTTCCATAGAAGCGAGGAAGACTAATACAGGCCGCGTCTCTATGCAGCTCGAGTCACCCAGGCCCTGTCAACCCCCGTTAAATAGCCCGACGTTTCTCGGCCGAGCTTCTTAATTAAGTCGCAATAAGAGTTGGCCCTTGAGAAGCTCTTAAACACTTGCATCCCTGAGCCCATTAATTAATATTTAATATACTTTCATTTAAAGTGAAAAGTGTTTAATTATTTTATTATTTATTATTTTTATTTTAATTTTGTATTTATATTTATATATATTTAAAAGTTATATTTATATATATTTAAAATTTATAAAATTTTTATTTTATTTATTTAATCGTGGTTCCAAGGAATGGCTTGGAAAGGAACCCTTTCATAACATGCATCAATTACGCTCAGTGGCATCCCATGTACCTATAATCCTAAGAGGAATATACGCGAAGTCAAGTAAGGTCATCTTTAGGAAGCATTTTATCAGGATTTATGCCGGACATGCACTCCAGGCAGTGAGTGTGATGCTCTGCAAACGGCCTCGAGCCAGTATCCCGAGCTTCCTCCCCTCGCCCCTAGCTGCCCATCAGTCCGGAACGACTGGGCTCTGCTTCAGTAAAGTAACCCCCAAATGGCTATTGAACAGACCAGGATTTATTTTTCTTTCTCATGTAATATCGAGACGACCTCGAGGACAGAGTCCTGGACTCAGCCGCCCAGGGGGCTCCCATCCTGCGGGGTGGACCTCACAGCACCCGCCGTCACCATCACAGTGCAGGGCCCAGAGCCCCAGTGCTCCTGCACCTGCCGGAAATGCTTCCGTGAAGTGACGCGTGACGCCTCTTCCATGCACAGCAATTGTCCAGAGTGCGTCCTATGGCCCCACTGAGCTTCGAGGCGATGGGACATTTCCCTAAGGAGGGGAGATCCGCATCTGTAGAAACCCTCAAGGCTTCTCTTGTTCCCCCTTCCACAAAAAAAGTCGCTGCCTCTAAAACCCTCCCGCGAACAAAAATTTGGAGCCACAAATGCTTCTCACGATACAAAACAAACATTTTCCAAAAGAAACAAGCAATTATTTTTTTCTCCTTTTTCTCTTACGAGGGGCAGGTGCCACGGCCTCGCAGCTAGAACAGTGCCTGGCATATAACTGGCATCATAAATATTTGCTGAAGGAATTAACGACTATGGGACTGGCCGAGGGAACGCATGAGGGCTTTGGAACGCCTGTCCCGCTGTGCCAGCACCCCTCGGGGACACGATGTCTTGCAGAGCGCCGCCCCGGCACGCGGACGAGGCGCTCCGGTCCTGTCCCCGCGGGCAGTCCCGAGGCGTGGAGGCGCATGAGTGTCGTGCAGACTCGGGCAGCTCGCGGGCGTGGAGGCGCATGCGTGTCGTGCAGACGCGGGCAGCTCGCGGGCGTGGAGGCGCATGCGTGTCGTGCAGACGCGGGCAGTTCGGGGGCGTGGAGGCGCATGCGTGTCGTGCAGACGCGGGCAGGCGGGGCGGGCAGAACGGAGAGAAGCCCCTGGAAATTACCTGGAGTTAGGAACCCAGGAAGAGATTGAAGTTCCTAGTAGGGAAATGGGAAGAAGGAAGGGTCTGGCGGGTTATCTCATGGGGAAACCTGGATTACACAAATATAACTGTGTGCCAATACGAGAGACCTGGAAGCCAGCTGGGAAAAGGGACTTGGTTTTGATCACCCCACCTGCACAAGTGCGCATGCACGGGGTAGCAATAATAGCGACAACACGCCCGTGCACAGGATCCTACAGTTTGCAAAGCACTTTAAAATACGGAATCAATTCTATTACCATTCCATTGGACGGTCGTTCCAGGCAGAGTCTGAATACCTTACGGTTATTTACTTCAATCCTCACGGCAAGACTATCCTCATTTCACAGTGAGGAAACTGAGGCAGGGAAATGAAATATTTTGCCCGAGGTTATAGAGTTAGTGGCAGAACCAGTATCTATATTTCAAACCCAGGCATAAGGCTCTGGAGGCCACACAGTGATCTCTGCAGCCTGTAGTCTGAAGAAAGTGAAATAAAACTCTTCGGGTGATGCCAGCGGCTGGGATTCATCGTTTACCGGGGGGGGGGGGGGGGGGTGGGGCTGCAATTTCTCAGAGGGAATGATCTCTATACAGAGGTTGTTGAGGGAAAGATACCGAGTTTTGTCTTGGTCTGGTTTTATCCCATTGCATGAAGACATTTTGTACTATATTTTTATTCTTTTATTTATTTATTCTCCCATGAGCAAAATTTATGGGGCACTTGCTATGTGCCAGGCAGTGTTCGAAGTTTTTTATGTGTGTTACCTCCTGCAACTGTCTTAGTCTGTTGGGCTACCAGAATGAAACACTGGAACCGGGCGGCTTATAAACACATTTATTTCTCACCATTTGGGGGGCAGGGAGGGCCAAGAAGATGGTGCTGGCAGATTCGGTGTCTAGGGAGGGCCCCCTTACTCAGTGGAAGGGGTGAGGGAGCTCCCTGGGGTCTCTCGTAAGGGTGCTGATCTCGTTCATGAGGGCTCCGCCTTCAAGACCTAATCACCTCCCAAAGGCCCCACTCCAACTGCCATCACCTTGGCGGTTAGGGCTTCAACGCAGGAATTTCGGGAGGGGGATGCAAGCATTTAGTTCATAGGACAACTTTTACAGCAGCTCTTCCTGCTAGGTGGGCACCAGGATTAGAATCTTCCCATTTTACAGGTTATGCACAGGGGACACTGAGGCACAGAGAAATGAACTCACCGGTGACACCCCTGGGTCCCCTTTGGATGAGGCTGCCTCACTCCCAAGCCCCCATTCCTAGTTCCACCCTCCACTCCAGGTCAAATGTCACCTCCTGCCTGGGGACATCCCTGACAGAGTTCAGGACCTCTTCAGGGGCTCCCCGGGAATCTCTTATTCCTGCGTTAGGGCATGGGTCACATGGTTCTGTAATTTTTATTTGCACATTTATCTCCCCAATAGGCTGTGGGCTCCCTGAGAAGAGAGACTGGCTGTGCATTCCCAAGGACTGGCTGCGCTGGGAACTTCTCCCATGTCTCTGTGTGAGGGGATGACTGGGTTGACCTTGGCCATTTCTGTGAGCGTCTTAGGCACTTCCTGAGGACTAGCCCCCGAGCGTGTTCATATGCACTGCTGAGTGCACCAGAGGGAGGTGGACAGAGGCAGACCAAAGGAGAGAGTCGTAGGGAGATGCAAGAAGAGATGGGGAGACCACAGAGATGGGAGAAGCACAAAGAAACCCCAAAAGAGGAGAGAAGGGAAAGAGGAAGGGTGGAAAAGAGCCCCCAGGGCAGGACCGCCCACAGCAAGACGTTGCCCCACCCCCTCCTGCCTTTGTCTCCTCCCCCACTCTGTGCAGACCACATGCCTCCTGGCCAAAGACTGCACATGCGCAGTCACTCCTACCTCAGGGCCTTTGCACAGCCGTTCCCCGCCCCCCCTTCCTGGAATGCTCTTCTCCCTGGCCTGGCTCTCGTTCTCATCACCTGGCTCTCTCACACATACTCCAGAATGCTCCCTAAAACAGCTCCTGCTCTGCCCAGTCACACTGTTGTATCTTACAAAGCACTTGACACCATCTGACACTGTCTTATTTATTTGTTTACTTTCTATGTTCTGTTTCCCTCGTGTGGACATGGGCTTGATGGATGATAGCCGGCTGCCTCTGTTTGTTTAGGATTGCAACCCTTGTGCTTAAAACAGTGCTTGTAGTAGAAACATAGTGGCTTGAAGGAACTGGAAGTTTGGAGGAAGGGAAAAAGGAGAGGCAATAGGAATGGAGGGATGGAGGGAGGGAGGGATGAATAACAAAGGAAGGAAGCCCCTCCCCCGCTACTCCCCACTGCAGAAGGGCACCTGTGCACAGTCAGATATAAGTCCTGCTCAGGAAGCAGTCGGCCAAGTCATGCCCTCTCTGGTCCCTCTGTGTCACAAGGGTCAAGGTCTCCCTCTGGCAAGGGCTGAGGGCTCTGCTGAACCCTCGTTTCCATCTCAAGAGGACTGTCATGGACTGGAGTGTGTCCCCCCACCTTCACCCCCCCCACCCTTGGCAAATTCATATGTTGAAGTCTTAACCCCTGGGACTGCATTCGAGATAGGGCTTTTAGGCGGTAAATAAGGTTCAGTGAGGTCCTAAGGGTGGGGCCATAATCCGATAGGACTGGTGTCCTTCTAAGAAGAGGAGGGGACACCGGGAGTGTGCACACAGAGGAGAGGCCATGTGAGGGCACAGAGAGGAGGCGGCCATCTACAAACCAAGAAGAGAGGTCTCACTAGAAACCAACCCCTGTTGGCACCTTGATCTTGACTTCGGCCTCTAGAACTGAGAGAGAAAAAAAAAATTCCTTTGTTTAAGCCCCCTAGTCTGGGGTACTCCGGTATGGCGGCCCGAACGATGAAGACAAGGATGATGTTCTGGAAGGAACGTCCCATTTCTGAAGCAGGCAGCGTCCCTGGAAGGGGCAGTTCAAGGCCTCCCTGTGATCTATCACCTGGCAGAGAGGGCACAGAACCCTCCTCAACAATAGGAGAGAGGGGCAGGCACGCTCAAAATGCAAACCTCCAAGGCGATGCCACTGTAGATGAAGGAGGCGGAGTCACTTGTCCCTTGGAAGGAGAGGAAAGGAACCTTTTCTGTTTTCTTTGTTTTGAGGTGTGGAACTGCAGGGCTCCATCTTCTGACTGGGAAACCTTGCCCTTCACTTTGCCAGACTGTTTCCTTTCTGTGACGTGGGGATACTCATCTGGCGATGGATTGTTGTGGTTTTCAAATGAAATAATGTAAATAACAGGACTCTGTGATGTGGTATTCATTCATTCATTCGTCTTTCACTCATACACTCAGCAAGTTTACTGAGCGTCTGTTGTGCCAAAACCTGCTTGAGGTCCCCGCGGTGTGGACAGAACTAAGAACATAGATGTTAAAGATACATGTCTGGAACCAGACCACCTGGGGTCAATCCTGGCTCCACCACCTACTAGCTATGGGAAACTTCAGGGAAAATAATATTACCTTACTCAGAGGGCTACTGTCAAGTTTAAGTGAGTTCATATTTGTAAAGCATTTAGAATAGGGCCTGGCACAGACTAAGTAGTATAAGAGCCTTTGATAATAAAAGAATACTATATTTGGGGGCGCCTGGGTGGCTCAGTTGGTTAAGCGACTGCCTTCGGCTCAGGTCATGATCCTGGAGTCCCGGGATCGAGTCCCATATCGGGCTCCTTGCTCAGCGGGGCGTCTGCTTCTCCCTCTGACCCTCCCCCCTCTCATGTGCTCTCTCTCTCTCATTCTCTCTCTCAAATAAATAAATAAAATCTTTTAAAAAAAATAAAAGAATACTATATTTGAAATGAACAACCAAGAAATTAACATACAGTAACTATTTCTATCTAAGGAGTCATGGCTGTATAGTTTCTCTTTAAAAAGTACCAAAAGAGTTAGAAGAATAGAACCATGATCATCAACCAGTGTACCCTTCTTTTAAAAAGATTTGCAACCAAATTTCTTTTTTTTTTTAATTAAAGAGAGAGAGAGAGCTCGCACTCGAGTGGGGGGAGGGGCAGAGCGCGAGCGAGAATCCCAAGCAGACTCCATGCTCAGCATGGAGCCTGACGCGCGGCTTGATCTCAAGACCCTGAGATCATGAACTGAGCCGAAATCAAGAGTCGACCACTTAACTGACTGAGCCACCCAGGCATTCCGTGCAACCAAATTTCTTTAGATGTAAAATAAAGTTTTAACCCTTAGCCATTAACCTTTAAGAACACACAGATGTCTAGAATGCCTTAGTTTGTTTGTTTGGGTTAATGCTTTAATTTATTAGTCCAAATCTCTGTGGCTTAAAGCAACAAATTCTTGCTCAACTCCAGGCCCATCTCAGGGCAGTGGGCAGGCCCACCTCACGATGCTCTCCCCATATACGCCGGCAATGGCAGCTCTTCTACCTCCTAGAATTCAGAAAAGGGAAGAAAACCAGAGAAAGCAGCACTGGATCTTACAGGCATCAACCCCAAGGGGACACAATGCTTCTCCCATGTCACTGGCCAGAGTCAGCCAAGTGGCCATCCCTAACCTCCATTCTCTCACATGCCCGACTTCTCTACTTACTTCCTGTGACTGTGGGCAAGTCCCTCAATTTCACGGTGTCTCAGTTTCCTTATTTGTTAGAGGAAAACACACTACTTTGCTCATGGCCTTGGTAAGAGAATTAAATGTGAGAGTAAACAAAAAATGTCAGCTCTAATGATGATGATGTCATCTACCCTTAGAAAATATAAAGTATTATGTGTGTGCTGTGTCGGTTTCACATAAATAGTATCATGCGATGATACTTTCAGTGCTAGTAGGAATCTGTGATCTGGCTGAAACGGTAACCTTCCGTTTTATTCCGTAATCACACACACACAATACATCAATAGATGTGAGTCATCATTTTGTTCCATTCCTGTAAAATCTTTGATTGTGTCAGAGCTTGACTGCTTTTGGCCCGAGGCTGCAGCATGATTTATGGAGTGGGTGCCTGCTTGGCATTTCCTCCCGCGAGCAAGACAAGGGCTGCTCTCCCCCGGCGGGTCTGGCCCAGGCGCCCACTGGCCTTTGGCAATCTGACGTCGGGGACGACGCAGGCACGAGGAGCTGGGGGGTGGGGGGTGGGGACACGCAGACACAAGGGACTGACGGACAAAGGAGGGTGAGTTGGGGTCGAAAGAGGGCCCGCGGGACACTCCCGGGGGAGCGGGAGCTGGGGAAGAGCGGAGAAAGGGAGGCGTCTGGGCGGAAGCCGCGTTCTGGAAGCAGAGGCTCAAGGAGGAGGTAGGTGGCCATGGTTGGGGGGGCAGAGGTCCTGAGAATGAGGTCCAGGGACCAATGGCCAAGAGGGGCCAAGGAGCACAAGGGCTCTGGGCTGACTCTGGAGGACAACCTGCCTGGTGGACGTGAGGCCGGCAGTGGTCACCGTGCCCGAGCTCGCTCTGGGGACCGAGGCTCTGCCCGTAGCAGGCCAGCTCCAGGGGTGGCCATGGGACCCAAGCCTGCCCAACCAGACTCCGCATGCTTCTCACCATAGCGATTGGCTCGGGGATAGCACGTGATTGCAGTCACAGCCAATCAGAGCTCACCCCAGGCCTTCGCGGGAGGAACAGGTTCTTTTGCTGAGAGGCCTAAAGATGGAAGGAGGAAAAACTCAAAAGACTGGGAGGTCCCCACGGGGAGGGCATCTCCCTGAGTGTGAAGTCAAAGAAAACCATGCCAGCATGGAGAGAAAAAGAGAGTCAAAGTCCCTGGTTTGCTATATGCCCACAGCCAGCTCATCACTGGCCTTATCTTGGCATGAGCCACAAATTCCTTTCCTTTGTGCAAATCAGATAGATGTGGGTTTCCTGTCACTTGCAACCCAATGTCTCCTAGAAGATAGAATGTGCCTCTTTGAAGATAAGTGTTACTTTTCTTTGCAATAAACACTCTCCACTCTGCAAAGACACTTGACAGACACTTTTGACCTAACTAGAATCAATTCTATTCTATTTTCAAAAATCATATTCCCCCTCAGCTCTGCCCCAAGAAATCCAGTGTTAATTTACTCTTGAAGAAGACACATCTCCAGAAAGAGCCTTTCCAGCCTCTGATACCAATTTTCTTCTGGGTCATTGGTCTCTGAGTCATTACACCTCAGCTTCATGCCCAAACAGCCCGCACAGTAATCTCCTGGGGCTGGTCATCATGTGGTCAATTTTGAGGGCAAAAGTAACTATTAAAACCCTAAAATTTGTTTACTCTGAATGTATTAAGGTGGTAGTTATCAAATAGGAACTGTATCACCCCTTAAATTACCTTGAAAACAAAATCAATAGTTTATTTAAACACAGTAGAGAAAAGAAAAAAAATGCCCCCAAGGAACCTGTGTTAGTTTTCCTTGGAAGGCAAAATGTACATAAGCTAAGAGTAAACAAGATATGTGGTAACTTGAAGGAATAAACCAACCCCCAGGTTATGATTATTTCTTGGCTCCTTCTTTTTTTTTCCTTTTTTAATTTTCTTTTTCTTGGCTCCTTCTTACAGATTAGCTCAACAGGCCTTAGAAAGTTGGAACTTTCTAACCAAGTGATTAGAATAAAAACACGGTTGACCTAACAGTTGGGCAGTGTGGATACTGATACTATTTATTCAACTAAACATTTGGGATCATTAATACACTGAGCTTACCAGTGCCCCCAAATGGACTCCAGGAGGGACATCTGCGCTAACTCAGAGGCCACCAACTGAACTGCTTTTATTAACTTTAAGTAGTCTTTTCTTTAAATTCGAAATTTCTCAGGTTTTCCACCCGCAAGTCATTGCTTTTCTGCCTTTAAGGGAAGTGTCAGTTTGCCATGGGATGGCACCCACAGTGTTATTGCCAGTTGCCTAGACCCCAAGATGCCTGATTTGTGTTCCTTTTAGAGAGTCTGCGAGCTCCCAATACCCTTTACTAAGTTCCTTTCCCACCCAAATAGCTGGAGGGGGTTCCAGTGCCAGCAACTGAGAGCCCCAACAGATGTGTTGGTTAAGATCCTCCATTGGAAGGGCTCACCCTGTGCAGCTCTGAATAGCCCTTGGCTGCTGGATAACCACCATCCAGGTGCTCCTGCTCACTTCCCCACAATAGCCAACAAAACTAACCCAGCAGGAAAATGTACTCATTTATTTATTGTTAAGCAGCTTTGCCGAGGTGCCATCGATATACCAAAAAATGTACACATTTAATGTATACAATTTGATGAGTCTGAACATAGGAAAGCATCTGTGAAACCATCACCACAATTGAGATAATAGATATAACCCCCCCAAAGTTCCCATGTCTCCTTTTTTCTTTGTGGTAAGAACACTGAACACGAGATCTAGGCTCCTAACAAATGTTTAAGTGTGTAATACAGTATTGTTGGCTATAAGCAGAAAACATTTCTTGCATCAAAATGGGAGAACTGTATCATAAATCAATGGAAAGCCGTCTACGAACATGTGTTCACAAATGCTAAACTTTATAAGTCAGAGGAACAAGTCTCTGGGAAATGATATTGATATTAGTTAATAATAAAGATTTTTCTGGGGGTGGGGAGAAAGGCTGGTCACAGACAGGGCAACTCTGTGTCCTGGTCCTTAAGATCCGTGGGACCAGAGTGGGGAGGCTGGGCTGGAGAAATGAATCAAGGCCGGGCGGAAAGAGGCTACAGCAGACTTTGAGGGGAATAAAAACTACATTTCCCATTCAGGCTTGCTGGGAGATGTGGCCACTAAGTTCTAGTTAGTGGAATAAAAGCCTCACTGCTGTGTTCCAATTCTGAGAAGTATTATAAGGAGAGAGAGCAGTCCCTCCCTCCATCACTCTGCCCTGCTTCTGCTGGGACTCGGATGTCCAATCCGGAGCAGGACCTGGAAATACATAACTCAATGAAATCTCAAATCTCATCTCAGCAGGGGCCACTGATCCAGAAGTCTTGGAGAGATCCAGAGGTTAGGGGGTGGCCCTAGTGCACGCTCTGATCAGAAGCATGATATGAAGCTCCATGGACTGTGGGCCGGGTGGTGTGATGGGCTGTATGAGATGTCAGGGTTTGGAGAGGGGTGGGCCCTCGAGGACTGGTTGCGACAGGTGGGATTGGGAGCTGGGCCCTGAGGTTGGGGAATGAGGGGAGGAGAGCAGAGAAAGCAGGGGTCTCCTCCAAGGTTTGGAAAGGGGTGTTGGCCTTCCATCGGAGAATCGAACCACACCAGAGTGAGATTCTCCAAGGCAAAAAATGCAGATGAGAGCTTACCAACAGTTCGTGTATCTTGACAAATAGATCTAGAGTACGTAGCACACAGTCCGCTCTCAACAGGTATGTGCTGAATGAAATAAACGAAGGAATGGCTGCCTGAATAACACGAGGACAGACAAAAGAGAAACAGCATGGGATCGTGGCTAAGAACAGGTGTCAGAATCCTACAATGTATGTCTCCTTGTCTCTGTATCTCAGACCAATGCCTAGAAATAGTGTTCAAAAAATACAGGCGAGTGATATTATTGTTGCCGCCATTGTGGTGGGCAAGGTGGTTATGGTGGAGAGGAACAGGTGTCAACAGGTTGATCTGATTGCAAATGAGAGGATCCAGGTGCCACAAGCCGACTGACTGCCTTTTTCCAAACTTCCCTGGGTCTCCTCCTTGTACCTAGGTGCACTTGAACCCTCCCTCAAATCCTGGGTTAGTCTCTGCTCCTCTGGGACATCTACTGTGGTCATCTCGGTCCATAGCAACCTGTCCTCCTCATTGTCACCTTGTCATTGGGCCCTGGATGCAGCTGTCCAGTGACATCATGTATGGATTTTACTTATTTCGCTGGGCAGACCAGACCCTGCAAGATATCTGACCCCTGCTGAATTCTGCAGATTCATATGCTGCGTCTCCTCCAGCTTTAAAAATCACATCTGCACTCTCACATTTTTAAGCTCTCGGCTGAATGTTTTATCATGGGTTTAAACATGTATTTGGATATAATAGAAATATATAGAAATTATATATTATGTTAATATATAGGTATATATTATACATTATTAAAATAGAATATATATTTTACGTGTATTATGTTTCACATATAAAGAAATATAATAAGTAAAATTAATATATGGATATAATATGTGGCTTATTGTAAATATTGATCTTTTAAAAGGGAACTATAATATCAATTTCAAAGTATATGCCATTGAAGCCCAAAACCATTGTGGTTTGCTACCTGTCATCTTGGATTTAAAAGAAAATCATGTACAAGTTTCATTTCCATTGTGAAAAATTCTGCATTGTTCTTTTTTCTTGCTGAAGCTTACTCCCCTGGCAGAAATTTGGTCTTAATGTATCATATTTTTATTCGTAGAAGTCCTTTATTAATGACTATTATACATCACTGACTCTGACAAAAATAGGTTCATGATTTGAAATTTAAATTTTAAACATTTTCGTTGACTACGTCTTTAAATTTTAAAATAAGTTATTTTTAATTCAATTATCATTATGGTTCTTCATAGAATGCAATCGATCAGAACAGTATAAATATGTCATAGCTCGTGATAAAGAATGATTAATCCTAAAAGGGTAAAACACTTGGCGAGATACTTCTCTTAATATGATAGGCGGGACTGTTTTTCTCAGTGAATGCATTTATGAATGAATCTTGGGATTTGAAAGAGGCAGGTGTCAGCATGAATCCTGTTCACACCATTTTGTTTTTGTGGGTGTCAGCGCTGAGACACTGTGTACGTAAACAAACAGACGGGAATGGAAGAAGGGCTTCTGTTGTATGCTGTTCCATGGCTCGGCTCCTTTCGAGTTGTAAGCCAAAAACGGCACCGTGCTTTTTGATAATCCAAGAGCTGACACTGGTCCTGGGCTCTTCTTCCACCTCAGTGACAATGAAGACTTGAAAACACTCTGCCTCGTTAAAGGGGGTGGTTCCTGGTTCTAGACCAGGTGCGGTACCCAGTTACCAGCGACGTTTGTGTTCTGAATGCTGAGGTGAATGTGCCTTTGTTTGGTGTCCTGAAAGACTTTCAGCCGCAGGGGAGGGCATCTCTGTAAGGTTCAGAAAGGGGGATGCCTTTTCAGTGGGGACGGCTTTTGTTCTTCATCCTTCTCCTTATGGCTTCGGGCTGGATTTGGCCTGTGGGAGGCCCTGGGAGTGGGGGGCAGGGAAGAGAAGAGGGTAAGGTTGGGCGTGTGTTCCCAGGCCTCATCTGTGGGTTGGGGGGGGCAGGGGACTCAGGGTGGCTGTACCTGTTCTGGGAGGCCATAGCTCCTTCACATTTTACACAGCCTCTCCTGACAGGTTCTAGAAACTTCGCCATCCCCTCACCCTACTGATGTCTCACAAGCCCAGCATTACCCTTTGTTGTTTCCTGTGCCCCACCCACACCTTTAGAAACATTTCCTCTAGTAAACTCTCCTGGAATTACCCACTCAGTTTTATGTTGGTACCCTGACTGATAAGCTGATTTTTTTATATAGTGGAAGAAGGATGTGTGCGAAGGAGGACATGCCAAAGAGGACACATGTCAGCGGAGGGTCTGGAAATTGATGCTCGTTATGTGTCCATGACTATGAACCCTTTGAAAATCTTCATGTCCCCCCAGGAGTCTGGGTACTCTGATGTGATGAAGGCCCATCTCGCACCTGGCCATCATCTCTGTCCTCTCCACTGTAGAAAGGTAAGGACACAGTTGGGGGCCAAACAGATATTAAAGAAGGCTGGCAAGTACTTCTTCATGAATGTGATGTGATGCAGGCAAAGCTGATATAGGCCGGATGTGCGCCCAGCAGCTTCCATCCTTTGTTGTTGCCCAAACACACCCACCACTGGCCTCACCGGGCGGGGGGAAGCAGATGTCTTTCCTTGAGCTGAGGTATGTGGTGGGACCCCATGATTGCCTTGAGTCTGGCATCAATCGTCCCTGATGGGGAGCCTGCCTGCTGTGTTGGCCAGGCTCTCTGCAGTGCTGATTTAGAGGTTCCAGATAACCCATGGAGAGTTCTTCACTGCAGTGGCGGGCAACCGATCTACAATGTAAAGAGATAGGAGGGCCCAGGCCAGGATGGCAGCTGCCCTTTAAGTTGGAATTGGGGGTAAGACATGTGCTGCATCCACCTGCTAAAGGAGGAGCAATGATCTCACCTCCCCCATCCCAGAGTCGGCTAGAAGCCCCCTGGGGGCCATTGCCCGTTATTCTTGGCATTGCTGGAACTTGAGGCCACTGGCTCGTGGCCGTGGGGTGCGCTTGCATTAGCTGCCACTGTGATTTTTCCCTTCAGGAGGGTATTCCGGATTCTAGCGTGTATGTATGTGCGTACGTATTTATCAGCATGTTTAAGGCTGTGGCTCATGTGACAGTTGGGATTATTGTTCAGCAGATATTCACCCTCTTCCCTTCCCATTGTGAGCAGACAGTGCTTCACACCCCTTTGATGAGGGTTTGGCTCTGTGACTTGCTTTAAGCAATTACATATCAGTGGAAGGGACAAGAGCAAAGACATTAAATGCGCTCCCACAGTTCATCCCGCTCTTGCTCTCGGGGCTCAGCCACGAGAAGAGTGTGCCCCTTCCGACTGGGCCAGGGAGAACACGCGTGGAGCCAACCTGAGTCCCGGGCTGCGTCAAGCCTGCTGGAGCCCAGTCCAGATCAGCTGAAGGGCCGTGGCCCCGCGGGCCTGCGAGTGTGGGAGTAAGTGCTTCTTGTAAACCACTGAGTTGAGTTGCAACCGTTGATGACTGACTGAGTTTGTAAATTCTGCTCTGTGGAATCCAAGGGAAGTCGTTTTCAAAATATTTCTGCACTCACAATCAGGTTTCATGCATCCCGGCATTCACTTATTGATGCACTTGTTTCTTCTACAAACACTTTTCGATCCACTCTAGGTATCAAGCACAGTCTAGAGAGACTCCTATATCCCTGTGTGTCTGGGCTGTCTCTTGATCTTCATGAGAGAAATGAAGTGATGCGGGTGCACATTCTCAAAGTGTTTGAAAGGCAGGGTATAAATCCAGCCTGCTTCCCGGCCCATTTCTCCCACTCTGCTGGGCAGCCTGTCGTTCTCCGAGGCTGGGGTGGGGTAAGTGGAGAGGAATCCTGCTCCTGCCTGGACAGGCTCAGAGGATCCCCTGCCTCCCGCCCCTGCATTACATCAGAGGCTGTAGAGGAGAGGGGATGGAGGGAGGTGATGCTCATCATCTTCCCCCCGAGGGGAGCAGGTGTTCTCACCTCTGGCCTGGGTTAATTAGATCTGCCACTTTGTGGTTGGCCTTGTTTCTGTTTTCAGAAAAAAGAAACTGAGGCAATAACTCACCCAATTATTGGCACAGGGTGGGGGCCTTAAGTGTCATTTATTATTACGCCAAGTCCCCGTGATTAGAGGAGTTAAGAGCCTTGACCTGAAGGGTGGACTCTTGAATGTCTGTGCAGAAGAGAGTCGCCATAGCAGGCCTGATGCTGGGGGTTTGAAAGGCCTGGCTGCAAGGGTTGGCCCTTGGCTGGCGTCAGGGAACTGGGATCTGGGGAGGGTTCCCAACACCCTGACTGATAAAGAGAGGCTCACTGGGCCTAAACTGTTTATACAAAACAATATGGTTTCTGCCGAACACCTGCTCTCCTTCTGGGAGTCTGGGATTTTGGCACATGCTAGGTCGAGGCTGCCCCATGAGGAGCCTCCGGTAAAAATCACAGGCACCAACTCTCTGATGAGCTTCCCTGGTGGGTAACGTTTCACACGTGTTGTCACAACTCGTTGCTGGAGGAATGAAGGGAGTCTTGTGTGACTCCAGTGGGAGAGACCCTTGGAAGGTGGCTCTTGGTTTCCTCTGGACCTCACCCCAGGTGCCTTCTCCCTCCGATGATTTGTTTTGTGTCTTTATGCTGTAATAAATCAGAGCATGGACACAACTATATGCCGAGTCCTGTAGGCCCTCCCAGGGGACAGGAGGTCTTGGGGACCCCCCCAGCATGGCATCCCTTCCCTTTTCTTGGCTCTAAGCCTTTGCCGTGGATGCTTCATCCCACCTGTAACACCGTCCTTGACTTTTAGGATCGGCTTACTGACCCCTAGGACTCTGCCCAAATCTCACCTTGACCAGGAGTTTGGGAGGGTTTTTACCCTTCTTGAGCTTCTCCAGCATTGACTTTCAGCCTCACTCACCAGGCACTGTGTGTTCAGTGATCACGGTTCCCTTCCTAAGAACTGTCTGAGTTTTGAGTTTTGTGACATGTATCAATGTATCACAGCTTTTAGCCTAGAAGCCAAGATAAAATGATATAAAACGAATGTTTTGACATTGGTTTTGCCTTGTCCTCGACGCTCTGTGTTCACTGAAAAAAGGCTTTTGAAGATAGAATCTTAATAGATAACAAATTATTACCTAACTTCAAAATATTTTGACAGGTTTTCAGAAACACAACTATAGCAAAGTATGTCTCTCTGTTAGAGGGCCTACAATTGGAATTAGCCCTAGGACTGTGAATCCTAATTTAAATGTGATTAGAATTTTATTCCCTATAGCCTGGTTGTTTTAACTCATTAATCCCGTCATCCAAAATTGATCGAGTGCCTACGGAGTGCCATTGACTGTGAATATTGTGGAAATTCAAAATGAAGAAGACCCATCCTCTGCTTTGGAAGGACATGGTTCTATGTTTGGTAGCTTTTGTAGGTATTCTTTTTAAGTTTTATTTATTTATTTTAGAGAGAGAGAGCATGCATGTACAAGCCGGGGTAAGGGGCAGAGGGAGAGGAAGAATCTCAAGCAGACTCAGAGCTGAGCATGGAGCCTGACATGGGGCTCAATCCCATGACCCTGAGACCATGACCAGAGCCAAAATCAAGAGTCAGGCGCTTCACCAACTGAGCCACCCAAGTGTCCTGGTTTTTGTAGATATTTGTCATGCCCATCCGGTATCTAACTGCTCATGCCCCTACCATGCAGTGCCCTCAGGGGATGCTCACCCTCCTCCCAGGTACCCCATGCCTCTCAGGAAAATGTACCTCATGCCCAACTACAGCAGTGGGATCTGAATGTTCCAAGAAAACTAGCATAATTCCACCTTTTTGGCCACATGACTGTTTCTGAAAAACCAGGTGTAAGCCAATCGGTGTGTAATATTTTCCTAGATACAGCTTGGCCCAGTCAGTGCAGAACTCGTATTTTCCTTGGAACCCTCCTCTGGAGGTGGAGCTTTGGTGACTTGAATCCTGGAACTTCTGGGCCATTTTGGGAAGTGAGACTGAGGAGGAGGAGAAGGGAGCCTCACAGGAAATGAAAGATAAAACATCGAGGGATCATAATCAAGCCACTCCTGATGTCTGAACCCCTAGACGTAATTGCTTACATGAACAACAAATCATTTGAAATAATTACGTAAGGATGAGTTACCACTTCTGATGTTTGCATTCAAAATTAATTTACATGATTTAGTTCCATGGCATCTATCTACCCATCTATCCTTTCTCCTATTGTTTACACTCTGATTTTCCTTTGGGAAAATCACGCCTCCTGTATTCCCAGATGCAAGTATTGGGCGGGACCGATTCCATGCTCAGATACGCAAGGGAGCTCATAGGAGCTTCTGTCAAGCTTCACACTCTCCCCATTCTGGTTTTTTTTTTTTTTTTTTAAGATTTATTTATTTATTTGACAGAGAGAGACACAGCGAGAGAGGGAACACAAGCAGGGGGAGTGGGGGAGAGAGAGAAGCAGGCTTCCCACGGAGCAGGGAGCCCGATGCGGGGCTCGATCCCAGGACCCTGGGATCATGACCTGAGCCGAAGGCAGACGCTTAACGACTGAGCCACCCAGTCGCCCCTCCATTCTGGTTTTGATGATGGTTTAGGAATAGACATATAGTCCAATTTGGGCTAGCAAAAGGATAAAAAACTTGAGACCTATGCAGTAGATACTATGAGATCTCCTTTCTTTCTCTAGTTTGTGCCTCATGATTAAAGAAAATCTGTGTCCTAGGCACTCAGGAACTATTCTGTTGCCCCCAGATGAGCTGGCCGAAGGTGCAGTCCAAAGATGAAGCCAACGTTACCGAAAGCAGGGATGAACAAGAGAAACGGAATCCCTTAGGATCCTGGACTAGACCTGCCATGAAGCGTGCTACCCTGTCCTTTTCTGTTACGGGCACCAACCCTAGCCAAACCAAACCACAACAAAGCCAGACTCGGGGATGAATGAAGCCAGGCACTGGAGCTAGAGAAGTTCACATCAATGATAGAGGTGGCATATATACATGGGACTGTGACGCAAGGACAACTGTAATAAGCATGCTGAATGAATGGATGGATTCTTGGGGCTTGAACTCTCGACCTTGAGATCGAGACCTGAGCTGAGATCAAGAGTCGGATGCTTAAACGACTGAGCCACCCAGCTGCCCCAATGGATCATTAGTCTTAAAAAATGATGTTGGCCCTTCTGGTTGCAGATAAGATAAACAGTTTGCCCTGTCTCTCCCACAAAATAGATCTATAGAGCCTGGAAAGATTGCGTGGAGCTGTGAACGGAGGACTCTGAAGAGGAAATTGTTGCAGGTCGATCAGGGAAGAAGACCGGAAGTTGAAGTATCACCAAGCTGGTGGTGAGCCAGATTTCCACTTCGGGTATCAAGTGACCCGATCCCCAAACCCAGACACGGACATTAGGGCAGAGATGGAAAGAGCTCCCGGAGAAGCCCAGAGGAGCCCGCTAGCCTTGTTCAGGGAACCAGTTCTGGTAAAGGGAACTGCCAATACTCAGAGAGAGTGTGAACATCTCCCATCCCCCCCCTTCTCTTCTCCAGTCTCTCATATCCAAACTATTTTTTTTTTAAGATTTTATTTATTTATATGTCAGAGAGAGAGAAAGGGAGAGAGAGAGCACAAGCTGGGGGAGCGGCGGGCAGAGGGAGAAGCAGGATCCCTGCTGAGCAAGGAGCCCGAAGTGGGACTTGATCCCAGGACCCTGGGATCATGACCTGAACCGAAGGCAGACGCTTAATGGACTGAGCCACCCAGGCATCCCTCTCATACCCAAACTCTTAAGCAACGCTGTGGTGTACAGGATTTGAAAAAGACTCTTTGTCTTATGACATAATATACAAAATATCCAGGATAAAATCTAAAATTGCTTGATTTATAGGGAACCAGGAAAATCTCACCGCTTATGGAAAGGACAGTTAACAGACACCAACAATAAAATAACACAGATATTGAAATTTTCAGACAAAGACTGTGATAAAAATCTCCCAATACACAATTATGGACACACAAGAAGCAAACGGAAAAATGGAATAGAAGCCAAGAATAGGAAACAGCTTTGTGACCTGCGGTTAGGAAAAGGTTTCTAGACTTGATACCAATAGCATAACTCATAAAAGAAAAAAAGTGAAAAAATTGACTCTGTAAAAATTAAAAGACTGCTAAATCACGTCTGTTATTGGGAGAAAATATATGCAAATCGCAAATCGGAATACATATTTGCAAATCACTTATCCAGAATATGTAAAAGATTCTTGAAACCCAGAAGGAAAACAAAAAGCCCAATTAAGGAATCGGCGAAGACTTGAACAGACTCTTGGTAAGGAGGATATATAGATGGCAAATACCCACGTGATGAAAGTTTCTCTGTCTTTAGGCATCAGGGAAATGCCAAAGAAAGCCACAATGTGATGGCGCCGGGGACATCTGAGAAAGGTTGTACCAAAGGCTGGACAGCAGGAGTGCAGGAGAGCTTGGGGCACAACGGAAGCTCACATATGGCTTTTAGGAACACAACATGGTACGGTCACGCTGGAAAACCGTGTTTCAGTTTCTTATAACATGAAACATACACTTGCCAGATGATCCCGGATCCCCATTCCTGGGTATTCACCCAGAGGAAAGAAAACTCACATCCACACCAGAACCTGGACACACATGTTTATAGCAGCTCCATCCATAATTGCGAAAACACGACAGCAACTGAAATGACCTTCAGCGGGCGAATGGTGGACTCGTCTGGGGTTCATCCACGTGACGGGAGATGACTCAACCAGAAGAGGAATGAACTGTCGAGATCCACAGCACCTTCTTTGAATCTGGAAGGCATTATGTTGAGTGAAGGAAAACAGTCTCAAAAAATTACATGCTGTATATTTCCATTTATATGACTTCCTGAAAAAGCAGAAAAACCATATTGATAGAGAGCAGGACAGGGGCTGCCAGGAGTTATGTATGTAGGGCGGCTGGTGACTCTAAGGGAATAGCAGGAAGTTGGATTTTTTTGTGGGGGGCTGATAGAACTATCCTGTATCCTGATTATTGAGAGGTGGTTATGCAATACATACATACATTAAAATTCACAGAAATGTACACAAGTTAAATTCTACTGTATAATGTTTTTTACATGATATTTAAAGTCACGCACATAAAACTGAGGTCTCTGAATGCATTAGTTGGATTTCTCTTAAAAACAAGACTCTCCTACAGGTCTCGCTCTCATCCAGGTATGGGCTGACATTCCAGAACCAAATCCCTGCAGAAGGACGGTGCCGGGAACCCCTTCGTCCAAGGCGGCATCACTGCCTGTGCCTACCCGTAAAAATACAGCACAAGCAAAGTCCCGATCTTAGTGCTCAGATTTTTTCCTCTTCCTTCTCCCACATATGGAAATAATGTTAGAAATGTGAACTTTGAGCATGAATGGGAATTTTATTTCCAGAGCTGTTTATAATTTTTTTTTCTCTTGGGTTGAAACCTTCATTCATATCCAAATAAATTATTTGGGGGTGTCGATAAGAAGACAAATCTTAAAGGGTTTTCACAAAGGTCTGTATTCAGAAAACCCGTCCTTCTCAGGCTTCACTTTTTTTTATAGGGAGTTGGGGGGGGCTGTTGTATGGCAATCCGAATGTGCTGTGTTTTCTTTTCCTTTTTATATACTCACAAATTACTCTAGATACCGGTGAATCACAAGTTTCCTGTGGGAAGGAAGATGGGCTTTTCCAGAGACAATCACCTTTCAAAGCACATGCAAGGATTCACCTTACTCCTCCAGCCCTGCCAAGGGGGCCGGCAACAGACCCGAGGCTTTGTTTGCATTTATTTTTTAAATTTTTTATTATTATGTTCAATTAGCATTTTCTAAGCTAGCAATCGGGAAGTATCAGGTAGGGGACGCCTGTGGGCTATGTTTAGCTTCGTGTTTAGATAGCTGGGACTCTAAGTGGCTGTTGAGTGAGGATGGACATGTTACAAGGTGGGGAGGCGAGTGTTTAAGGAATTGTAGTTTTAAGGTTTTATACAAGAACTATGGTTTTTCGCTTTTCTACCTCCTCCCCCCACCACATCCTGCCCCAATTTTGATAGCAAGTATGTGTATTGGTTAGTAGGCTTTGGCTACAAGTGATAAGGATCCAAATTAAATGGAATTAGAAGGATGACTGTCTTGTTGACCTGAAAATTCTGTATGGGGGAGGCATGGTTGGATCTAGGGGATTTTATTGGTTATGAGTTAGTTATAAACAGGAGAAATCCAACAAGCTTGGGTAAGTGTAAAAGGGCTGTCGAAGGTTATCACGTGGCTCACACAATCTCGGAGAAGAGAAAAGAATTGGGTGTGGTAGCTCTGAAACCAGGAAGGACATCTGACTGCAGAGTGGAGCTGCACCAAAGCGAGAACCGCTGGCCCAGCAGGGAAATCCTCTAAGTATGGGAGGAAATTTCAAGGTGCTCGGGGACAATTAATGACAGCAACAGTAGCAAGCCCATCTCAGTAATTTGTGGTGTGCCTGGCAGTCTTTTAAGTACGCACATCACTTAATTTAATCTTCATGGCATCTCTTTGGAGACGGATATTCCTCAGATGGAGAGCCCGAGACCCTGACACCTAAAGTAACCTGCTCCAGTCCAGAGTGATCATACATCCTGGTTCGCCTGGGATACTCCCAAAATAATAATTATGAGCACCCCCATTTATCCTCAAAAGTGGTCCGATTTGATTAATGAACTCTATGGTTATTCTACCAAGGTCACGGAGCTGGGAAGAGGAGAAGCTGGGACATGAATAGTTATTAATGGGGTCAGCTGACATCACTAAACCCAGCCTCCCTCTCTCTATCTCTCACCTCCACCTTCCTCTGTTTGGGCTCAGCCCCCAGTGGTCTGGTGAGATCCTCCCACTTCCGAGAACAATGGGAAGAGGCGCCTTCCCAACCCCTCACCCCCCACCCCGCCAGGTTTCTAAAAGGCAATCACAGATTTTCAGCTCATTGGCCCAGTGCGGGTTTAGAACTCCCTTCCGGAACCTGGGCTGTTGCCCTAGGAAACTCAAGTGCTAAGAGTAGGGGAGTGTCACCGAATGAAAACCATGGTGCCGTGATCCGAAGAAGCAGAAGGGATGCTGTGCGGGGACAAACAGCAGATGTCCCCCGTAACTGTCAGTACCCACCGTCTACTCGGACTCTTGTATATGAAAACATGGATGGCAAAATTAGATTCTCGGCATGCTCTGAAACACCATGCATTTACTGATAATCACAGAGGACTGATTACATCACGATGCAGTCAGATGTCGCCATTGGAACCAATCCAGTAAGACAGGTAGGGGTGAAGGGAACAAAAGACCCTCTCGAAGGGCCAGGTAGTGACTATTTTAGGCTTTACAGGCCAAGTGTGGTCTTTAGCGTGTGTGCATGTGTGTGTGTGTGCACACGTGTGTGTATAATGTAAAGAAACACTGTTCAAGAGCTGGATAAAAATCAGCCGTGTGGGCTGGATTTGGCCCAGGGTACTTGTTTGCCAACCCCTGATCCATCAGAGAAGGCAAGACATAGACGCGTGCCTAGAGGCCACAGACAACCTTATGTTGCCTGTACTGGCCCCCAGTGTGCTCCTCAGAGACCCTGTGGAAGGATGGGCATCGGGAAGATTCCTGGACCGTGGACTGGAGGGCCACTGGGGTGGTTTTACACTACACAGTGGTTCTACCGCCCTGTGATTCTACAACCTGGAATCCCCTTGTCTGCCTTCTGCCGGCAGGATGGGATGATTCTCTGGAGAACCACTTTTGCCCCCTGCTCAGCTCAGACCACGACCCTCCAGGGTCTCAGCCCCCAGTCCCAGGAAAGGTGCAGGAATGAGCATGCGGCCCCCAAAGTTCGGGAGCCTCCCTGATGCCAGAGGGTCCTTTGGGTGCAGATCAGAGCACCTCCCCTGCTCTCCAGCCTCCACTGGCCCTTCGTTCTCAGGGAGAGGGAGAGTCAAGCTCCTCCCACGTCCTGACGGGGCTCCTGCCCACTTCACCACCCTCCCCCTTTCCCCTTGTCCCCAGCACCCCCACCTCCTGTTCTTGTGTGGACATACCCAGCACTCCCTCGCCGTGACCTCTGTCTTGCTGGTCCCTCTCCCTAGAACATTCTTCTCTCAAGGATTCACAGCCTGTTTCTTGTAGGCCTTCTCTGAAGATTGACCTCGAGGGGCCTTCCCCACTGCTCAGAGATAGCCACCCCACCGTCCCTCTATCTCCTGGCCTTGTGCTACTTTTCTTCATTACATGTGTTACTCCCTGACATCTTTCATGTATTTATTTGCGAATCCTTTTATTGTCGGTCCCCCGCCTGCACCGTAAGCTCCAAGAGGGCAGGGATTTCCCTCTGCATTGTCTCAAGTGTCCTCCGCACCTAGAAAACAACCTGCAGCAAAATGATGCTTCCAAATATTGTTGACTGAATACGTTCATGTTGGCACTAAGATGCTCCCTCTCTCCAGAAGCCTTGCATTTGAGAACAGATGAAATATGCTGCAGCCACGAGGGGAAATTGATCTGAGAACAGAGCCAAGAGACAGAAACACCAGGTCCTGACTGTGTCCTTTGAACGACATAGTCAACCTGCTCCTGAAACCCGCTCTGGGGCTGCCGGGCTTGGTTACAAAAGCCGAGGCGCTGTCTTAACGGATCAGCCATTTTGCATTGGAGGTCTTGTGGCTTGAATAAAGGAGACTTTATTTTTTTATTTTTATTTTTTTAAAATTTTTTTTTAAATTTTATTCATTTATTCATGAGAGACAGAGAGAGAGAGGCAGAGGGAGAAGCAGGCTCCCAAGGAGCAGGGAGCCTGATGTGGGACTCGATCCCAGGACCCTGGGATCATGACCTGAGCCGAAGGCAGACGCTTAACCATCTGAGCCACCCAGGCGCTCCTAAAGGAGACTTTAGAGCATCATTTGGCTGGTCAGAGAAGAGCGGACAGGGAGCAAAGGAGAGGGGAGGGGAGGGTAAGCCGAGCGGCGAAGTGAGAGGCAGAGATACCACGATCCCAGCCTCTGATACAGTGAAGTTCTCCGTGCCTCAGAGAAAACCCCTTAACAAACACAGCAAAGCAGGAGTCAAAGGAACCTAAAGCGAAGGGTGGTAAAAGTCAGGATAATCAATCTGGGCCTCCCGGGACATATACTCTCGCTACAAAGCAGGGAGAGCAAGGGTCACAGAGAGAAGGTGGACGCGGGGGTCAAGGGCGCTGTGAGGTGCTCCTGCCCGCTCGGGCCTCTCCCCACTGTGCAGCCTCGGGGCAGCACCGGAGCCCCGAGTTTCCTGCCTGAGAAAGGACAAACTCCAATCTCAATCGTTTGTAAAGAGGATTAAATCAGGACATGTACGTTAAAGCACCCAGCATAGAGGGTGACCCACGGCAGGCGCTCAATAAATGGGGTGGGGGGTGTTACGACAACGGGCGGGGACTGCCCCGCTTCAACCTGGCCCTTGAATTTGGGGAGTTGCTGAAAGTGCTCCTGCTGGAATCGAGGGTCAGAAACGCAACTGCTTTGCAGGGGAAACAGAGGCAACAGCGCTGCGGAAGAACACTCCGACCACCACGCTGTAGGTCGTAGTTTGTGCCAACATCCAGTGCCCGGCGCACCACCACCCCCCTGCCCCTGGCAGGTCACAGACACTCTCTCGTCGACTGTCACAGAACCCACCGAGGACGGACTGAAACTACGGTGGATCCCAAGTGCCGAGCTGCGGTCTTTCCTCTCTCTTCCCCGCCCTCCGGGTGAGCGAAGGAGAGAGTCTTGGTTGGGTGCTAAGCAGTCCTTACCGTCTCTCCAGGGCTTTCTAATCTCCCCAAGCTAATTAGGGGTGATGTTGGGACAGGACTCCAAGTCAGTGAGGGTACAGCCAATGCATCTTTCAACACTTCTGTGCCCATTCTCTTATCAGATCAGCTAAGTTCTCAGAACAGTGTCATCGGAGATGAGATACAATAGAATGCAGAAGTTTTTAGGGGAGGGACACAGGAAACTTCTCTGCTGGGGTGAGGAGCCTAGATGGAGGGTGAAAGCCTGCCGTCCCCCCAGGAAAGTCAGGGACAGGGGGCATGGGCTGTTCAACCATAGGAATCCCGGGAGGTGGCCATCCAGAGAAGAGTGATGGGGACATGATGAAGGCACAGTCATCCCCCTGCCCCATTTTTGTGGAGAGATGTCCAGACCCTTCCAGATGTTTCTGTTCCAGTAGAAAGGTGCACTGTGGGGACTCATGCCTGCCCTGGCTGCCTCTGAACACCTCTAAGTCTTGAGGCTGGCAGAGTCCCGGCTCCGACCACCATCCATCACAAGCTGGTGAGGAGCGAACAGAGCCCATCTGTACGGGCTGCTTGGCACCAGGACACGTAGGCCTGAGCAGACCGCCGATGGAGGAAGGGCCGGGGCTGGCCGCCGTGCATGTTTTCCCTGTCCTGCATTTCTCTGTCCAGGAGCAACAGACGGTGTGGAATGCACCCGTCCAGAGAGCTGGAAAACCTGGCGGCCCCTGAGGCCCAGCGCCTCCCTTGACATATGGAATGAGCTCCAAGAAGCCTGAAGAAGGTGGGCATTTACCAGGGTCCTGTTCGCCTCTTCCTAAGGACACGAGGCAACTTGCTTAGCTCCTGCTGAGACACCTTCCCATTCCATTGAGAGAAGCTTCCAGAAGATAAGTTTTAGCCAGCTGTCCATGATGCAAAGTCAATGCTTGACGGCTCGTGGAGTCACCTTCCAAAGCATCAGCAAATCCCGTGGCTCTACCGCCATAATAGGCTCTGCCTTGTCCACTTCTCTGTCTCCATCAAGTCCATGCTGGTCCAAACCACCACCAGTTTTAACCTGGACCACTCAGAGTCCCTCAGCCTTGTCTCTTCCATTTTGCACTCTTCAATGAATCCTCTGTAAAATGCAAGAGACATGATTTAAAAATATTTATCAGACCTCCAGGGGGTTATTGCATCTAGAATAAAATTCTGCCTCCTTCCTTAGCTTTAACTCTCTATTCCTGGACCCCATAACATGCTTGCAACACTCCAGATGAATCGGGATGCTCTCTGACCCTCGAACACATCAAGTACATTCCTGCCTCAGGACCTTTGCACATGTGACTTTTGCTGCCTGGATAGATTTTTTTCCCCCCAGATCTTTAAAGGGTTGCCTCTTTGTCATTTTCCTTTCTAAGTTCCCTCTCTGCATTATTTTTTTCACTGCGCACTAGAACTTGATAAATTTCTCTCCTAACATCAGTCTCCTTTTCAGCTGTCAATTTATCATGTCCTTGCCTAAGGGCTGTGCTTACTCTGGCCTTGATGGCTGCTAATGGTTTGGCCTGGTAGAGACAACCCCAAACCAGGAATTGTCAGAGTTTCTTGAACAGAGGTTCAAGCTCCAACTCTGCTACTTAGTTGGTTTGGGATCATGCCTCATTTTCTTAATCTATAGAATATTGATTTTTTTCCCTCCCAGGGTTCTGGGGAGGACTCGTGACAGAGGTGAAATGTTTGATAAACTGAAAAGTCCTTTGCAAGTGCTTATTAACACTCACCACATACTTATTGAACAGTGACTGCATGCCAGACAGGCCTAGACTAGGAATCCAAGGGATGGTATGTGTGTCTGCCTTGGAGTACGGGGGGCAGGGGGGTGTCTCAGCTCATGGAAGCAGGCCTGGATTTGAACCCGGCATCATTCACTCAACAGTACGATGACTTTGGGAAAATGACTTGATTTCTTTTATGTCAGTTTCATGCTTTAGAAAACGGGTTTAATAACACCTTCTAGAGTAGTCGTTGTAAGGATCAAACAAGTTAATCTAGATAAAGCCCTTTAGAGAGTCCTTGACAGATAGCAGGGAGGAAGTCCTCATTAGTTATGAGAAGGGAAGATCAACTGATAAGCCTTATTCCACACTTTTTACTCCCTGTCTACTCATCTCCAGTTCAAATTCTGCCCATTGCTCCAAGCTTGGGCCAACCCCCAACTCGCTAGCTGGACACTTCCCATCTCCAAGCCGCCTCTTCCTCACCGTGAGTCTGAAACAGTAGTGTCTACTTTCCCATGCGTTTTCGTTGTAGATATTTGAGTTGTCTGTCCCAGCCTCACCATATGTCCTGGGTCACAGAAAACTGCCAATAAATGTATCAGACAAAGGACTTTATTGTGAGAAGACAGCGTTCTTCATGGAGGTTCTCCGTAGGCTTAGAGTACACCTGCTCCATGGCAGGGTTAACAAGTAATGTTTGATGAGTGTTTTCAAGATGTTTTCGTATATTTCAGGAGCAAAGCTGAAGGAGGGATGGAAATGCCCACCAGGACCCCACAGGCACCGTAGCTCTAGCTCTGAGACTCCCCAGCTCCTGAAATGCACATGAAGGGAAGAGGTAGGGGAGGCTGGATGGCGCCAGGTAGGGAGAAGATGGTGGAGGGGATGGAGGGAGTGTGAAAGCACAGAGAGAGAGGGGAGGGGTGAGGGAGGTGCTGCATGGTGCCCCACCTCTGATGGGGGCCTTAGACATGATTTTATTGCATTCCTGAAACAAGCCCTCTGAAATAAGAATTATGTTATAAAGAGATTAAAATTGGCAGCTCCATGGAGACAAGAGCTTTTAATTCAATTTTGTTTTATCTTGGTCACAGTTGTATCTATAACACATAGAACAATACCTGGCATGTAGTAGATGCCCGAGAAATATTTGCTGGATGGATGACTAAAGAATGCATGAAATGGGTAAAGAAGGCGCCAAGGCTTCAATACACAGGTCGCCAAGGATAAACACAAACGGCCAATATGCACATGAAAAGATGCTCAACATCACTCATCATTAGGGAAATGCAAATCAAGACCACAGTGAGATACCACCTCACACTTACCAGGATGGCTGCTATTAAAACAAAAAACAAAACCCAGAAAAGAGCAAGTGTTGATGGGGATGTGGAGAAACTGGAACCTGTGTACATTACTGGTGGGAAAGTAAAATGGTGCAGCCACTGGGGGAAACAGAATGGAGGTTCTTCAAAAAGTTAAAAATAGAATTGTTATGTGACTCAATAATCCCACTTCTGGGTAGATACCCCCAAAGAATCAAAAGCAGGGACAAGAACAGGTATTTGTACGCCCGTGTTCATAGTAGCTCTATTCACCACAGCCAAAAGGTGGAAGCAGCAAGTGACCATCAAGAGATGAATGGATAAAAAAACTGTGGTCTCTCCATACAATGGACTATTATTCTGCCTTAAAAAGGAGGGAAATTCTGGCCTAAGCTCCTACATGGATGAACCTTGAGGACACGGTGTTAAAGTGAAAAAAGCCAGTCACAATAGGACAAATATTGTATGAGGTGCCTAGAATAGTCAAACTCATACCGATAGAAAATGGTTGGGTGGTTGCCACGGGATCTGGGAAAGGAGAACGGAGAGGTGTTGTTTAATGGAAATAGAGTTTCCGCTTTGCAAGATGAAGAACGTTCTGGAGGTGGACGGTGGTGATGGTTACGTAACAATGTGAATGGACTTAATGCCATTGAACTGTGCATTTAAAAATAGTTCAATAGTGGGACGCCTGGGTGGCTTAGTTGTTAAGCATTTGCCTTCAACTCAGGTCATGATCCCAGGGTCCTGGGATTGAGCCCTGCATTGGGCTCCCTGCTCAGTGGGGAGCCTGCTTCTCCCTCTCCCACTCCCCCTGCTTGTATTCCCTCTCTCGCTCTCTCTCTGTCAAATAAATAAATAAAATCTTTAAAAAAAAAGATTTAAAAATAGCTCAATAGTAAATTTTACGTTATGTATATTTTACTACAATTTAAAATTTAATTAGAATTTAAAAATGTTTTGGCTTCAGAGAGAGAGAAAGCTTTAAGAAGTTGGTGCCCTGCTGCATATCACAATACTCGTCTTTGGCAGCTGTGGAATTGTCTTGCGGGTTGTGACGGGGTCTCAGGCTCAGATGCACAAAGGGGAGGAAAGCGAGTGAGAAACAGGCTGGAAGGACCTGAGCAGGGGCTGAGGGAAGGAGGCTGGGCAATGCCTGGGGGGAAGGGCTGTTAAAGGGGCAGGCGACCAATCAGGTGGAAGCCAGGGCCAGCAGATGTCCACACCGATGGGAACCCCAGCCTCTCCCCACGCCCTGTGGGCTACTCTATGGATCCAGGAAGAAAAGCCATAGGCAGAAAGCTTTCAGATTCAGGTAACAAGAACCTATTTCTAAGTGGTGTAAGACAACAAAGAATCTTGTGTTGAAAGCATCGAGGGATACGTGGAGTTCAGGTGTAGCTGGACTGGGGCGTCTGCTTTTTGCATTCCATCTCTCTGCCTTTCTTTCATCTCTTTTGGCTCAGTTTGTAGGAGGCTTTCTCTCCCAATGACAGAGATGACCCCACAAGCTCAGCTTACATCTTACAGGTCAGCAACTCCAGAAAAACAAGAGGGAGCTCGAAGGCTTCCAGCAAATCTCTCAGCCCAAACTCTCGTTGGCCTGACCTGGTCATTGGGACTGTCTTTGATTGAAAGTGTGTCCAGGAAAGATCAGTTCTACTCTGACCTTATCAGCAGGAGAAACTCAGATACATCCCGAAGTGGGGCTGGAGGGGGAGTAACAGCAAGATCAGCAGTGGGCAGGGAGAGGCTTTTCTCTTTCCCTCCCCTTGTGCACCATCCCCACTCCTCCCACATGGGGCAGACCCCTGGCCGCCCCTCCTCAGCCCATTCTCTCCTCTCCTCTCTCACAAGGGCATTGATTTTTTTTTTTTTTTAGATTTTATTTATTTATTTGACAGAGAGAGACACAGCAAGAGAGGGAACACAAACAGGGGGAGTGGGAGAGGGAGAAGCAGGCTTCCCATGGAGCAGGGAGCCCGATGCGGGGCTCGATCCCAGGACACTGGGATCATGACCTGAGCCAAAGGCAGACGCCCAACGACTGAGCCACCTGGGCGCCCCAAAAGCGTTGATTTGACAGTCGCCCCAGGGAAGGGGAAGGGGGAGGTGGGTTGGAGACTTCTGTCCCACAGTGACAGCACCCCCTACTTCTCACTGGCCTGGCTATGCAGAGTGAGGATCCCCCTTCCCCAGCCTCCTTGGTGTCTGTGGGTCTCTGGGACCAGGCTCTGGCCAACTGAGTGGAAGTGGTGAGTACAACTTCCTTCTGAAGCCCTTTGTCATATTCCTTCCTTGGATGGAGTCCAGATGGGACAGGGAGCCATCAGGGGCCATGTGGATAAGGTTGATGCCCTGTGGGTGGGGGAAAGGCCCCTGACCACTTTGCAGCGTGGAGCTTCCCTGTTACATGCGTGAGAGAGATAGATCAACTTTTCCTGTGTTTAACCTTGTTTCCGGTTTCTGCAGCCAAACATCTACAGCAGCTAAAACGGGGTGGTAGAGGAAGAATCCAGAGAATTCCCCTCAACCACACCAATGCCCTTCAGGAGAATGAAGTGAAGACCAGACCCTGGGGAACACAGGGCAGGAAAGAATCAAGTCTAAGCTCTGCCCGTCCTTCACCAGATGCGAATGGTTAGCGCACTCTGGGCCAGGCACTGTCCCCAGCTCGGGGGATCGTGTAGTGGGACAAGCTGTCACAGCCCCTCCCCTCATGCCGTGACAGTCCTAGTGTGGGAAGGCAGACGATAAATAAGTGATAAAAGTAAAGATGGTATTTTCTGGGAGTGGTAAGTCATTGAAAGAAATTAGGCACTCTGGTGCAAGGGGCCCTTTTAGTTTACGTGGTCCAAGGAGGTGACACTGGAGCTGAGACCTTTGTGTTGAGAAGGAGCTGCACACCTGGAAGGGTCACAAGGAAAGGTTTCCAGGTGAAGGAAGAGCAGGTACAAAATCCGAGAGGCATGACAAGCTTGGCACAAGTCATAAAAAGCTTGCAATAAGTGTTAACATAGCGTGCTTACTGTGTTAGGCTCTCTGCTAAGTGCGCATGTGTATCACTTCCCTTAACCCCCCAGCTCAGACACTGGTTCGGTGATCCCCTTCCTTGTTTTCCAAAGCATGGAACTGGGACCCAGCTGTGAAAGAAACTTGCCCTGGGTCCCACCGCTGGTAAACAATGGAGCCAGCCTCTGAACGCTTTTCTTTCTTTCTTTTTTTTTTTTTTTTTTAAGATTTTATTTATTTATTTGCCAGAGAGAGAAGGAGAGTACAAGCAGGGGGAGTGGCAGGCAGAGGGAGAAGCAGGCTCCTTGCTTAGCTCGATCCCAGGACCCTGAGATCATGACCTGAGCCGAAGGCAGATGCTTAACCATCTGAGCCACCCAGACGCCCCTGAACGCTTTTCTCTTTCCCTCCCCTTGTGCACTCCCTTTTTGCTGCCAAACCTTAAATCTTTCAGTGGGTTGAAAATGTGGTCAGAGCTAATGAGGATAGGGCCTTGCTATGGCCCTACCTCACCCCTAATCCTGAGGCCGATTCACTGGGAAGTCGTAATAAAACATCACTGATGAATACAGAGAATGTTGCTCATTCTTTCAAAAACAGCCTTGCCTAAAAGGAGGGCTGGGAATACAGAACTTTTCGCTTGTTCCGTATTTCTCCAATAGAAGTGACCTTCTTGAAGTTCTAGCTCCAGGAGACATGGTCATTGCATGATGAATGGTCACTGAGTGCCGGGGTTGGGTCCCTGGAATTAAAAGGTGAATGAGCCACAGATCTCAGCTCCCTTTAGGATCTTGGTGCCCATCCCTGCCGAGGGTCTGTGGCTAGTATTTCCTGGAAAAGCAATGTCTGAGCAGATAAAGGAATGATGGCTGAGGAGCACATTCCTATTGCAAGGGGTTCAAAGAAGACCAATGCACCGTGAGTAGAACTGTTAAAGCCTTCCCCCGACCCCGCTTTCTTCTCACCCCTTCACTTCCTTGCCTGAAAGTCAGCCACCCTGACCCTTTGCATCCTTCCCTGCAGAGGTGTTTTTACAATGTTCTTAAAGGTTGATGATCCCTTTAGCTCCATTTTGGTCCCCTTGATGGTTTTATTTTTTATTTATTTTTTTAAAGATTTTATTTATTTATTTGACAGAGAGACAGTGAGAGAGGGAACACAAGCAGGGGGAGGGGCAGAGGGTAGAAGGAGAAGCAGGCCCCCCGCTGAGCAGAGAGTCCGACGTGAGGCGGGGCTCCATCCCAGGACCCTGGGATCATGACCTGAGCCGAAGGCAGCCGCTTAACGACTGAGCCACCCAGGCGGGCCCCACCCCCCAATGGTTTTAACTCCTCATTTTCAAATCCTGCAGATTCTCCCTCCTAAATATTTCATAGATCTGCCCCCTTCTCGGCATCTTGGCCACCACTGCCCACATTCAGGTCCCTGTTGCCTCTTGCTGATTCCCAGGGGTCTCCCTGGTCTCCAGTCTTGTCCTTCCAAAATCTCAACCCCAGGCTCCTACCGGAGAAATCTTACTACAAGGCAAATTGGACCACAGAAGGACATTTGAGAATTTTTGAGGCTGCCCAGCACCTTCTGAATGCCCACCTCGTGTTTGGAGACTTTCCCATAATGCAGTTCCCACCTCTCCAGATGGCATCCTCCCAGCCTCCCTTCCTGCAGGAGCAGTCATGTGACTTTGGTTTCTCCAATCAGATCCTCTCGTTTGGGAGGATGCTCTGGAAGGAAAGAGGCAGGGAGAATGGAGGGTTTGTTAAACAAGGCCGTGGAGGCATCTGGTCCTTCTGGAGCGCCGTGCACTTTCTGGTTTCCAGTGCCCCGAGGTCAGGTGCAGCTTGTGGCTGTGTATTTCCTGATCTTGGCTTTTGGATTCTTTGGAAAACTATGCTGCCTGCTATCTTTTAATCAATTTCAGTTTCGTGTGAACCAGTCAGAGTGGAGTTTGTCAGTTGCAGTTAAGAAGGCTGCCTGATATAAAGCACATCATTCTCCCACCGAAATGGTACTCATTGTTTCCCCGCCCACCCTGCCCTGCACGTCCCTCTGCAGCTTCACGTCTGGTGCTTCATCTCGCATTTTGTACTCCAAGGGTACACCAAGCATGGACTCCTCACTTCTCACTCCCTTACACTATTCTGTGCACTGGAGTTTTTATCTTACTATAAGCTGCGAAGTGCCCACTTCACAGAAGAGAAAGCTGAGTCTCAGCTACATGGTCACATGTTGGCCGGAGCCACAACTGAAACTCAGATCCCCACTGAACACCGGACGTGACCTAGATGCGGAGAAACTGTTGACATCTCTCAGCCATGGTCAGCTGAGGTCCTGTCTCCTTTTAGGCTAAATTCAAGGCCTTTTTAACATCCCTTTTCCTCTAATGTCCCTTCACCCACAGTCCGCCCCCCTCACTATGCCAGGCACTGCGACTCATTCCCTGCCCAGGCCAAGCACCATCCCACGTCCCCTCCTTTGCCTGGAGAGCTTCCTGTCCCTCAACCCTCTCCCTGTCCCTTTGGTCTAGCGGTGAGGTCACAGGCTCTGAGACCAGATTCCCTGGGTTCAAATCCTGGCTCTGCTTCTCCCTGTTCACCTGAAATGAGGCAAGTCATCCAACCTTTCTGTGCCTCGACTGTGACCTAAGCTCTCTGTGTATGCCTCAGTTTCCTGGGGGAAATGACACTGATTAAAGGACCCACTTCGCAGAGTAGGTGTGGAGACCAAATATCTTAATGCTTAAAATGGTGCCTGGCACGTGGCGAGTACTCAGTAAAGAGCTCCCATTCGTTGTTTGCTGTCTGTCTTATTCTCTACCCTGTGAGCATCTTAAGGGCATGAACCAGGGTTTATTTATCTTCATATTCTTGGCACCGTGTGCAGCGCCTGGACGTGCTGCGTGCCACATCCGTGCCCCAGGCTTGTGAGTCTGGTCTCATGTCAGTTATTTTTCCATACCTCCTGCCCGAAGGGCGCTGTTCCAGCCTGAAGAAGAAAAAGAGTGCTTTCTTCCAAGCTTGGTCCCCTTTGGGCTGTTGGCTCGGGAAGGCCCCAGAAGACCCAGGGCATGGGGGAACCTGTCAGCTGTTGGGGGGCTGGCTCTCCTCAGCCGGGGCTCAGGGACCGCCTGCACTTGGTTGGGGGGGCATTTAGGATCTCATCTGGAGGCATCTGGAGGGGCGCTTCATGCAGAGGGCCACAGCATATGTTGTCTCCTGGGTGGTGCCAGATGGTGGGGATTTGGCTAGATTCCCTCCATATCTGTGAGCCCACTGACCCTTCCAGGGGCTCCAAAATGTAACAGAGAAATTGTAATGGTGCTTTGAAATGACAGGAGCTGGAGAACCATGAGGAGCTTGGCAGAGAAGGAGCTTGCCGTTGTTGCTGGTGCTTGACTATATTCACGATTCCAGCCTGCGTCACAGTCACCCTGGTTAGCTGTCTGCTTCATTCAGTCTGACCACCATGTAAAGGATCCAGAATAGCACAGTGGTTAAGAGATCAGGC
Source organism: Neomonachus schauinslandi (assembly GCF_002201575.2). Taxonomy (NCBI): domain Eukaryota; kingdom Metazoa; phylum Chordata; class Mammalia; order Carnivora; family Phocidae; genus Neomonachus; species Neomonachus schauinslandi. Next base: position 125,559,257 of record NC_058412.1, read on the forward strand.
CCCGGAGTCCCGCTGCCTGGGCTCAAATCCCAGCTTCTCCATTTACCACTTGTGCGAACCCCTGGCAAATACCTTTAGTTCTCTGTGCCTCGGCTACCTTATCTGTAATGTGGGAATATTATCGCTGTAACAGCAGAAAAACAATCGGGGTCAACAGTGTTGTTTGCCTGCGTATCAGCACGACAACAGCTAACTCTTACGCGGCACTTACCACGGGCCAGAGACCGTTCTTTTTGTGATTTAGGTTATGTAATCCTTACGACCACCCCTCGAAGTTGGTGCTAGTGTTATCTCTGTTTTTAAAGTAAGCAAGGTAAGGAGAGTTTAAACAACTTACTCGAGGTCATGAAGCAAGAAGTTGGCAGAAGCAGGATTCAAACTTGGGCAGTCTGGCCCACGGTCCACGTTCTTACCATCAAGCTGTACCCTGACGAGTGACACAGACTTAATCAAAGCCTGAAGCAAGTGCTACAATCTACTCTGGAATACTAAAGAAAGCCATGTACGTGGTAACTTAAAACAACCAGATGCTATCAGCCTAGTTAACGGACGCTGATCAATGCATCTTTTTTTCCCTCAAATACAAAGCGTCGGTTTGGATGATTCTGGCTGACCCAACTCCACTTGCTTTCAGCAAGGATGACTTCAGCGATTATTATTATTTGCACGGGAGTTCAGGAAGCTGCAGTGTGCATAATACAGTGGCTCAGGGACAGCATTAAGGAATCTGGGTCTTTCCCACTTTCTGTTCTGGGATGTCTGTCAGCTTGGTCCACAGCCCGACTCCCCTCTTGACAATGAGCTGGCTGCCCACAGTTCCAGATGTGAAGACTATCTGAAAGAGAGGAGACAGGAGAGGTTGTCTGTTCTTGGGGGTTTTGTTATAGAGCTCCGAAACCATTCACTGGAATCTTCCAGAAGACTTTCCATCAGGCTGCCATGACTGGTCATCTGGAGTTGACTGGATGGTGGAGAAGCAGGATCCGTGTCCACCACACAGACTCTGTGCTCCCCTGCTTTCCTTCACTTGCTTCTGCCGTTCCTGCCGCACCAACGAACGCCTGTCCCGTTCCTCAGTACCACTCTGACAAACCATTTATATCGTGTGGGACTCGTTTCAGCTGCAAGTAACATGAAGCCCAACTAAGAGTGACTTAAATGAAGATGGGTTTGTTCTTCTCCCAGCCCAAGAAGCGCAGAGGCAGCAGTGCGGAGCCAGTGAGTATCAGTCCCTCGAGGCCCAGGGACCAGGCTCTGTCTCCCAGCTTTGCATCCTCAGCTCGCTGGCCGTCACCCACGGGCTCAGCACCCTCTGATTCCCAAGGGGCGGCTTCTCCTTCAGGCAGGAAGGAGAGAGGAGGAGCTGGGGGTGCTCTTAAGTCACAGAAGCCAGAGGCCATTCCTGAGAACGCAGAATCTGTTTATGTTTCATTGGCCAGAACGGGGTCACGTGGCCCCGGAGCCGCAAGGGGTTCTGGGAAAGTGAGTATCTCAGCGGGGCGCAGTGCCACCTGGAACAGAGCCCGGGGCCTGACGCGTAGGAGGGACCAGCGGACACTTGGAAGGCAACCAGCAGAACCCTTCTTCACAGCTCAGCTCAGCCTGCACCCCCGCTGAAAATCCTTCCCTCCTTACCGCAAGTCAGTGGACTGCCCCCCCACTTCTGAGACAGTAAAGTGAAAAAGAAGAGGAAAAAGGGTATGCTGAAATGTGCGTCTTCCTGGCCATTCCTCCAAGCTCTCTCAGGCGGTGTTGACTGCACATCTTTGTTGGGCAGGGAAACTAAGGCTCAGAGGGTAGTAACGAGGGGCCCAAGGTCACAGCTAGGTACGGCGCTTGGCAGGGGTGGGAACCCGGTGTGCCTCCCGCGCAGGTGCACGCTCTCTCCCACTCGGCGGTTCCCAGGGCACTCGGGTCAGCCTGGCTGATCCCCCCCACGCCGGGTGCGCCCCATATCCCTCAGGTCAGCAGCAGTGCCTCTGGGGTCCCTGTGCTCCACCCAGGGGCGGAGCCTCCTGGTTGAGGAGAGGAGGGACCCCTGTGGGCAGCCTCTGAGGGCAGGAACCTGAGAATATGGCCTCTAATCATGGGCAGAGCAGTAAGCTTTCAAGTGGGCACGGGGCTGCGCCAGACGCGAAAGCAGACACTGCACATTTTTCTCCTTCTCCTCCCCTCCCCTGAGTTCTGCTGGGGGCCGGTTCATGGGAAGTTGGTTAATTGGAACTGTCCCTGCTGCCCCAGTGAGAAATGGGACGTTGTACACTGTGTCCCCTGGAGAAAGTCTCCCATCTGTTCGCTCCGTGAGGATAATTACGTGTATAAATTACCCGCCTCCTCCTCCCTCCCCGGCCGGGGTGCGAGAGGGGGTGTGCCGGTGATGAAGGTTCCCGAGTGACCTTTGAGACGGGGGAGTGTGACTAAACCGACTCTTGTCTCAGCCATCTGCCCTGAGCACGACTGCCGTATCGATTTTCTATTCGAGGGGCAGAAAACGGACATTTATTTTGAAATATTTTCTGTAATGAATCTGCGATTTGGAAAGGGCGCTTCTACAATTATTACTGTTGAACTTGATGTGACTTCCAGCAGCAGAGAAAGTCACTGACTGTCCCTGGGTTTACTTTTACCTCCTATTACCAAGGGGAAAGACCCCAGGCTGAGCCACTTAGGAGATGCAGCAGGTTCTTCCCACTGCGGCAATGCATAAATCTCTCCCTGAATACCCCGGCTGCAGATTAGGTCACATGGAATTTTCTCTACCTGGGGAAGCCCTGTCCTGGGAGTGGGGACATTCGGAAGGAGTCTGCTCACTGCCCTGATGGGGGTGGGGGGGGGGGGGGGTAGCGCCTTGGGCGGTTCACTTCCTCTTCTAGGGCCTCAGTGCTCCCCCCTGTGGAATGGGAGGAGGAGATTTAGTTTCTGTTACCCCCTTGGTAGGGAGAATAATGGTTCTCCCACCAGATGTCTGTGTCCTAATCCTTGGAACGGAATATGCTAGGTTACACGGCAGAGGGAAATTCAAGTTGCTGATGGAATTAAGTTGCTAATCAGTGGACCCTAAAAGAGGGAGACGCTCCTGGGTTATCTGGGTGGGCCCAGTGTCATCATCCCAAGGGTCCCTATAAGTAGACGCAGGAGACGGAAGAGGGAGAGCCAGACGGATGGAAGCTGGAGGAGGACTCGGCCCAATAGTGCTCACTTTGGAGAAGAGAGGCCACCAGCCTGCCTTGGAAGGTGAAAAAGTTGAGGAAACCAAGTCTCCCTTAGTGTAGCCCTGCCCACACTTCCGTTTCAGACCTTCCAGACCCAATTTGGACCCAGGACACCCAAGCCAGTCCTTGCAGAGCACATACCACACACCAGGCAGTTTGAGGAGCTTTTCATGCATTACTCACTGCATCTCTCGAGAAACGTGAAAGGCAGGGATCATTATTGCCGCCTCCATTTGACAAGTGAGCAAACTGAGGCCCAGAGGAAAAGCCTGGGTTCCAGCCCTTTGGGTCCCCGGCCCGTCCCCACTCTCTGCGCACAGGGTGGCATTTCCTTGGTCTGATGTACAGCGTTGTGCCCACGTGGCATCCAGTTAGGGTGGGCTACAAGTCCCACTTTGCCTGGAATCGTTGTTAATGCTCAGCGAGGATCTAGTTTGGCGGATAAATCCCACGGTCCGCGTGGGGTGTCGAGCCCTCCCTCCCAGCGGAGGCGAATGAGTAGAGTCGTGCCAGCCGGGCTCGGGGAGCGCGCACGGAAGCCTGGAATTGTGTGACTTGCCTTTGAGCTGCGGTTCTAGGACCATTTTGTTCTCTGACCCTGGGGACACGAGAGTCCACACGATCAGCCCCCAGCGAACATTTCCTGTCTTCATTTTCGCAACTCTTTCCCCTCACACACGGGCTTCTTTGAGGGTCCCCAAACACGGTCAGGCACACATCTGGCTCATGGTCTTTGTCCTTAGCCCCATAGTCACCCCCTTTCCTCCAAGAGCTCTGCGCTCAAACGTCCACTTCTCAAAGAAAGCCTTCCTGAGCACTCCGTTTAACATTGCAGGTTATTCCTCCCCAAACAGAACTCCTTTGTTTCCTTCATTGTGCTTCAGAAATCCCAGCACAATCTGACCTAGTATATATGTTACCTATTTATTCTGTTGATTGTCTGCCCCACTGCGATGTAAGCTCTGGAGGGCCAGCAGTTTGCCCTTTCTAAAGAACTACTGTATCCCTCGTCCCAGCAACAGCATCTGCCATGTAGTAGGCACTCAATGAATGAATGAATGAATGAAGGCAAGAAATGATATCTTGGCCTAAGTTCATAGACTTGAGAAACAAATGAATTTGAGAGATTCGGAAGAAAATTTCTCATTTTTGTTTCACATTCAGTAAACTTTTCCTTTGTACTTTCTGCATTTATTGTCCTGTTTACAGATTCTCCCAATATTATGTAAACATTCACTTACTTCTTCCAAGACTCAAGTTTTCTACATTTAATTTATCCATGCATCCGGAATGTATTTTGATGTACATAATGAGATATAGATCGGATTTAATATTTTTATCTAGATCATTAGGCACTTTCAAAATGGTCTGAATATCATTTGTGGAATAATCTTCCTCCAAATAATGGAAATGCAAACTTTGTCACTTGCGAATTCTTACATCGATGCCAGTCTTTTCCGGAACTTTCTATTGAGCTCTGCTGTTTTGTTCCCAATCAGCCCCACATTTCAGTTATTACAATTCGATGTGTGAGAGTACCTGGTAGGGCTAATACCATAATTTCTTTTAAAAAAAAAAATTTTTATGACTTAATTTTCTAAATTCACTTTAGACCATTTTCCTCATGATACCTTTGTGGAGCTTCATATTTTATAGATTGAAAAAGAGGCAGTAAATATTTAGTCAATATTAACTCTATCTAGGAATATGTTATGTATCTTATTGTTTCTTTTCATAGTTTTATTCATATGGATCCCAAGACTTGTTATAACATCTAAGTCATGTGTTGTATGCCATTGTTATGGAAAATTGGACTTTTTTCTCGTTTGGGTTTAACTGCCTATTCTTTTTTTTTTTTAAGATTTTATTTATATATTTGAGAGAGAGCACTTGAGAGAGAGCAGAGAGCACAAGCTGGGGGGGAGGGGCAGAGGGAGAGGGAGAGGCAGACCCTCCGCTGAGCAGGGAGCCCGATGAGGGACTCAATCCCAGGACCCCGAGATCATGACCTGAGCCGAAGGCAGACGCTTAATTGACTGAGCCACCCAGGCACCCTTAACTGCCTATTCATTAATGTGTGCATCTGGATTTTGTTCCATCAATCCTTTTTGTTATTCCCGTATCAACACCAAATCTGGTAGAACAAGTTCCTCCTAAATTCTCTAGAATGGTTCTGATTTCCTGCTGTAGAACACTGGAGATAGTCAGGGTCTTGCTGGTTGGTGCCTCATGTTTCATGGCTTGAAGAACTGGGGACGTCCGAAGTCTCCCTCCGGAGGGAGGTCCAGGGCGGTGATAGTCTGTGCATAGGTCTTCATCCTCATAAGGGTCAGCTGTTTTTATCAGTCTGCAGTTCCCAGGCTGCGGTCCACCTGGACCATTGTAGAGTCACAGAGAAGACAGGATTTCGGAGATAGATTCTTCCATCCGTGTTTCTGTAGACAAGCCAGAGGCTCAAGAGTGGTTCGCTCAAGGTCACACAGTAAACCCAGGTCTAGGAAAATTAGGGAGGAGCTCTTCTTTTCTTGAGACTACCATATCTCTCCCTGCGAGATCTTCTCCAGCCGAAGGCATTAATATCTCCTCCATCAGGGCTGACACTCCCCTGAGCTCCTGGTGGGTGTACTTGGTGGCCCAGACACACAGATGTAACCTGTCCAAATTAAGACTCTAATACCTCCCTCTCCGTCTGTATCTTCTCTGCTCTTCTGCATCTCCATCAATGGCCAGGCCAGCCTTCTGCTTGCTCGGGACCCAAATCTGGGAGTCATCTTTACCTCCTTCCTTTCTCTCCTAAGTCATGTCCGGTCCATCAGGAGGCTGTGTGGGCTTGATCTTTGGAAGATATCCCCAGTCCAACCGTTTCCTGCCACCTCCACTGCTGCCCCCACCCCCACCTCCGTCCAAACCACCGGATCTCACACCTGGTTTCATCAATGGCCTCCTCACTGCCTCTCACCTCCTGCCCTCGCCCCCCCACCCTTCCTTCCTCTCCCCATTGCAGCAGTCTGAGCGTTGTGCGAGTCCCCTGTTCAAAACCCTTCATTGATTTCTCATCTCATTCAGAATGAAAAGGGAGAAGAAAGCAGTGGAACAAGAACTAGCTCTGGTGTCAGCTTCATCCTTCTCTGTAGAAAAATGGGCAACTTTCTCCTGTGTTAAATGGTTAGAGTGGCTATTTTAAGAGGTCAAGGGGTCAGCGGTCCACGGGTCCCCCCAACTCTCCTGCATTCCCTTCCTGACTCACCACCTAGACCTGTCCTTCCTGATCCACCCTCCTGGGGCCCCTGCCTGAGGGTCTGCTCCTCCTTATCCTCATCCCCTTACCTCCTTCCTCAATGGACCCATCATGCCTTATGGGCTGTTCTGCTGATGACGAGGTTCCCAGAGATGGCAACAGCGCTGGGAGCCTCCTTCTCAAGTTCTAGCCTCTGCTCCAACCTCCAGATCTTGATATTCTCTGTCAGTTTAAACCCAGAAGATTCAACCAAATTTACCATCTTCCTACCCACCCCCAATCCACTTCTCCTTCAGACTCCTCTGCTTCTGTTCAGCCATCAGGTCAGCCACCCAGGCTCAAAGACATTTGAGTCATTTTTGGCTCTCCCAGGTGGGAGACTCTAATAGTTAGGACGCTTTGGGCCACAGCTAACAGCAACTCCAACAAACAATGCTGCGTAAAAAATAAGTGTATTTAGCAAAAGATTGAGGAGGGCATCTTCAGGCATCACATAGTCTACTTGTGCTGAGAACAAGGAATAAAACGGCAGTTCAGGGAGCATCTTTTTTGCACCTGTCCTTTTCATAAGGACACAGACCTTTCTTAGGAGCTCCATCACACATCCTGTCAGGTCCTTGGCCAGAATGAGGCCACAAGGCAGCCCTTACTTCAGGGGGCATGGGGAAGTATCGGGCATGGTGCTTGGGAGAGTCAAGATTGGTTTTGACCAACCGTGGCTCTTCCATTGTTCCTAGAAAACAATCAGGGATTTGTTAGCAAGAAAGGTGGGGATGGCTGTTGGGTTAGGGGACATCGGTGCCTGCCACACCATCTTCTTCCACCCCCAACATCCTATCCCATTTTCTCCCCTCAAATGCCTCTGTCATCTTTGTTTCATGCCCATTGCCAGCACCTTGATCTACATGGAGCTGACTCTCACCTCAATCATAATATTTGCCTCTAAAAAGACACACCACCTCTGGTCAATCTTTTCTCTCCCAAAAAACTGACACTCCATTCCTCAGGTACAATTCTAACTCTATCACTCCAGCACCCGATGTCTTTGGTGGCTTGTCCTTATCTACCAAGTTAGATATAAACCTCCTCACGCTGATAGCCAAGGCCTTCCACAATATGACCTCTGACAAAGTAAAATCTGTCCTGTTTGCAGCTAGACTCAGGAGGGGAACCGAGAAAGAGATAAACAACCCTCCCGGCAACTGGCAGTTAGGTCACGATGTTCCCAAATCAGCAGGAACAATGCTCACGGAATACGATATATTCAGAAAAGGCCATACCATGGCCATGTGTGAAACTAGGCAGAAATAGGACACAGAAATGACTGCACATACCCCTCTTCTTCTAACAGGAGTGATGGCCGCCTCTTTACCACTGAGAACTCTAGCCCTGCTTTAATCTCCCTGCCTCCAAGCAAAAAATATTTGAGTTACCCAGCCACCAAAGTGTTGCACCTCGTGACCCTGCCTCCTTAATCCCCCAGCAGAAGCCCAAGCCCTCCAGAAGAACTTCTCCATCCCTCTTACCGAGATGCTCTGGGCCTGTGGTAGACGATCTCCTCTGTTGCAGCAAGCTAAACAAATGGAACCATGACTGGCTACAGCTAAAGTCCCAGTGGTCTTTGGTTGGTGGGATGAACATCATGGCCCAACCTTCTCATGTTATCTCCCACAGTTCTCCAAGACCTCCTTTATATTTATAATTCAGAACTTTTTTTTTTTCCCCCAGTTTCGGACATAATTCTGACCAAGCCTCCCGGATCCAGCTGCCGTTTTTCAAGAAATATGGAGGATGGAGGGAATGTGTGGATGATGCTGACTGACCATAAATAAGGAATTACCAGAACCCAAATGGTGAGAAACTCTACCGGTCGCATGGCCCAGGACTGCAACAGAGGAATTCTCAGGAAAAGAGGCACAGAAGGATATCCTGTGGGCTTTAAAGACCTACCAAGATCTTTGGAATCAGTCACATTAGCCATAGGATCTGAGGAGGCACCTCGGCTGGCAACGCTGCGGAGATGGACTGCGAGGTGTTCACTGTGAGTCAGAGTGGTGGCCGCTCTGGAGCGGGGAGCGGGGCTGTGACTGGCGTGTGGCCACGGAGAGACTTCTGGCAAAGTGCTATTTCTTGACTTGGTCCAGGATATAAGGATGTTCGTTTATACTATTTCACGAAGCTGTGCATTTTTAATGTGTTTTTTTGGTAACCAAGTTTCATTTTAAAATGAAAAGGTTAAAAAACATGTAACCTTGGATAGGTCGGTTTCTACAGACGAGGATGGAAGCAAGGAACCCAGTTAGGGGCTGTCACAGCAAACCAGGAGAGGTGACAAAGGGGACCTGAATCAAGGTGCTAGCATGGGAGTGGGGGCTGCGGTCGGACGCTGGACATTTGGCAGGTACCTACAAGTCTCACTGCCACGTTGGACTGAGCCTGAGTGAAAGAGGAGAAGCGAAGTTAGGCCATTTCTCTGCCACAACCGCGTATCCTGGGGAACATGGCGGCCAGCCACAGGTTTGTGCAAGTGTCAAAGAAGTACTAAAGAAGCTGTCTCTGCCTGCCAGTGGGTGAGACCCACAGGAAGAGGTGTCCCGTCCTTTGGAAGGGTACATGCCTAGCACCGAAGCTCCTGGTCGGAATGAGACAGACAGATGTAGGCTATTGCTGGAAGCAGCATTAGCCCAGAGATGTTTCCTGACCTCGGGGAATTAGAAAAGGGCAAAGACTTTCAACCTAACTTGTCAGATTTCTGTTGCCCTGGGAAGTGTGGCCTCAAGACCACCCCCTCCCCCTGTGCCCGGCACACACATCTATCCTTCTCACTTCTGAAATTCACATTAAACAAGGTGTCCCTTTTGTTGGAGCTCATTATCCATTTGTTAAATCGGATAATCTATCTTGTCTCCTTAAAATGTCACATTCATAAAATAAGGGAGCGACGCACTTAAATAATTTAAGGGAAAAGAAGGTCAATAGCCAACCCTTTTACATTAGTTTTAGAACAAGCCACACCTAGATTTGCAAAATAGCAACGTGCAGATATGTGTCTGATGAAAAGCTGCTTTTTGGCAGATAGAATCCTATTTTCCCACTGACTTTTGTTATGATTTCTGACATGTGTAAGTTATCTCCTGCTCCCCACTAGCTCTAGGGTTTCCCAGGCCTGCCCCCCGATATGCCGTACCATTTTGAAGCCAACATTTCCATGGACCGGGGGAGCTGTTAGAGTCTAGGACCCTAAGCAGGCGTCCTGGTGTCCTGCTTATAGAATAGTCGTCCATTTCGAGCCAGTTGCTTGGCAGGAAGGCTGCCTGCATTTTTAAATGGGTTCCCCCACCTTGGGTATGGGAAATTTGCAGCCAGCTGTGCTAGGAGTGAATTATGATGTCAGGATTCCAGAATTCCTAATGAATTCTCCTCAGCAAAAAAAATGCTCTTACTCCGCCTCCCCAAAGGCATGTTTCTGGTTGATTCATGACCAAAGGCACGGAAAAATCTATGGCTTCGGGAGAATGAGGAAGAGTGAAATCATTTCTGCTTTCAGAAATCACTGTGCCCCAATTATTTTATTTGTTAAGAAAAAATGATTTCATCCTCCATTTATTTATCTCCTATACATCTAGATTCAGAACCTTTCTTCAAAAGAACAGATTTGGGTCTATACCCCTCCCTCTACCTTGATCCTTGCTGACTTGCCCCAAGATAGGAAATCCAGCCGTGCCCCTTAGGGGGCAGTTGTCTTAGCTAATTGGGACCTAGTTTATTTATTTATTTATTTATTTATAAGATTTTATTTATTTATTTATTTATTAAGATTTTATTTATTTATTTGACAGAGAGAGGCACAGCGAGAGAGGGAATACAAGCAGGAGGAGTGGGAAAGGGTGAAGCAGGCTTCCTGCCGAGCCTGGAGCCCGATGCGGGGCTCGATCCCAGGACCCTGGGATCATGACCTGAGCTGAAGGCAGACGCTTAACGACTGAGCCACCCAGGCGCCCCAGTTGGGACCTAGTTTAAATCCCATGTAGTTTACATGAAATAAATCTGCAACCCTCTGATAAAAGTCATTGCCTCCTGTCTGCAAAGAGGCAGCCCCAAATGAAAACTGTGATTGGCTGAGCCCAGCCTGACCCCTTCATGGCCCTTCGCAACATGGGTGCCAGGCCTCCCACCAGCTGGGGCATCCTGCTGATCCTTGGGGGAAAGTCACTTGGCACAATTATCCTGCTCAATATTGATGCCTTTTGTGGGGTTGCTTAGGCTAATTAAAAGTCACGCTGTGTATGACTTTAATTAGGATTCACATTGGGCCAGGCAAAGCTTTCAAAGGGAGAAGAAACCACACACTGAACATTCAGAGGGTGGGGGCAGCAGAAAGGGAGGGAAGGAGGACAGTTTATTTATAACCTTTCCTGCCACATGTGCACTGTGAGGCCAACACACACGTGTTCCCCTCCTGAAGGGCAGAGGAGCTGGAACTCGTGAGTCCGGTCTGGCCTGTTTGGTTCAGGTCCCCATCAGCTGGGGTATCTGAACTTTTTTCTCATTGAGCAGAGGCTGACACACTCCATCAAAGATGAGGAAGGGTCAGGGTTTCAGGTTGCAGCCCACCGTTGACTTTTAGGGTGGTCCCCCCAGCCCCACCGTCCACCCCTCCGTGAAGTTCAGCCTCTAGACTCACAGGGGACCTGGGGTCAGGTAAGCCCAGGAAACAGAACCACTGCTGTCTGGTGAGGCTGGAGCTACTTCCAACCAGCTTTGACTGCCCAGGGTCAAGCGAGTCATCCCGTGTCCAGTGCTCAGTGCAGAACCCCACACGTGGGTAGTAGCTGTTAGGAATACCTCCATTTTGCATGCTACTTCTCTTATGCTTTCAGTTGTTGTGCTATCAGAGACTGGATTCATCTCATTTTTGTATTCCGTGGGTCTAGAAAATGACTGGCTCTTGGTTGTGGCTGCACAGAATGTTTGCTGCTTTCCTCAGGAAGACATGGGACTCAGTAGGAGCCCACTCTGAACGGGAAGATACGTGTATCAGTGGGAAGGCCCTTGGTTGCAATTACAGAGCACCCAACGAACTCCGTCTCGGGCAGAGACAAGACAATATCTTGTCTCATATATCAAGCTAGCTGGAGCCCTGAGATCCTTGGGCTGGTGCAGTAGCATTGTGATATCACCATGGATTCAGGGTCTTCTCACACTTCTGTCCCACCCTCCTCAGCATATTAGCTCTTCATCCTCATGCCTACATCCTCATGGTCACAGGATGGCTGCCAAGATGCAGATCTTCCATTCCTAAACGGGAGAATGATTTTGTCATGAGCTTTGTTTATTTTTTTTTTTCAGGGTGAGCAGCCCCCAACCTTTTCTTTTATCTCATTAACCAGAACAGATTCACATACCAACTCCTGAGCCAGTCACTGGCAAAGTGGAAAAGGATGTACCATAATGGTTATAGCACAGGTTGATCCTCTGGGATTAAAGATGGGTTAGCTTCCCTGAGATCGTGAGATCACTAGCTCCTACCTCAACACAAAGTCAGGGATATGTTTGCAGGAAAGAAAAGAAAGGTGATGGCTGTTGGCTAGACAACCAAGAGTGCCTGTATTACTGTTACTGTTGCTAGAAGATTTTGCTAACTTGATGGAAACTTGACCTTTATTATCAGCTCTACTGTAATGAAGTGGATGATCACCACACTAGGAGTTACAGAAGACCTGGGGAATATTCCTGGCCCTCCTGGTAAGTAGGCAGGATCCTCCTTGTTGGCAGTAGGACATGGGTGTCTTCTTCTTTTCCATTTAACATCATTAGCTGCATGTGTCTCATGAACACAAAGTGGCTGCTGATGTGCCTGCAGCTGAATCTGTGTCCTTCACATAGTAACATCTGGTTATGTCTCCTTGGTCACCTGCTTAGCCATTGAAAACCGGGGAGGCTTTTCAAAAGCATGCTATTTAGATTTAAATATCAGAATACTCAGCTAAAAGAGTTGAAAGTAGCCACCCTAGAGTGAAGGAAAATTGGGGCAAAGGGAATGAGAAAATGCCTTTTCTGTACCAAAACTTACAGAACTGTTTGGTTAATCTGTGTGCGCATACCTTTGCTTAAATAAATAGAAAAAAGTAAGATTGGAGTCAACTGTGAAGTGGGTCTGCATTCCAACCTTGACCTTACCCGGAGTGGGGGCGGAGAAGGGCAGTAACTGACCCAGGTCCCACAGCCACCTGACTCCCACCTCTCCTTCCTCCATTCTGGTCGCTGCTTCTCAGCTGGAGCATAAAGCAAGAGAAGCGATTTCATCTAATCACCTGGGTCATTTTCTCAAAAATTGGTTTCTTTTTAACTGTTTTTCATGAGGAACAAAAAAGAGCATAAGAGGCAGCTAAATTGCTGTCCCTGCTGCTCTCGCTCTATAGAGGGGTTGGCCTGGAAGGGCAAAGGTCTTCGGGGCAAGCCTCAATTTTCAATCCATTTGGAGAGACAGCGGCCTCAATGCTTCTTTATGAAATGAAATGGCAACTTAGGGGGAGGCAAATAAATCGGAGAGAAATGCTTTTGACACACGCCGGAGAGCAGATGTTAACCTGAGTGAGAGGCCCAGGACCAACTTCTATTAACTCCTGTGCTTCAAATTCTTTGAAAGGTCTTAAGCTCAACTCTGGAAACCAGGAGTCGACTCAGAGGACTGGCGTTTGAGCCCAGCTTGGGTCCTACCTTGCTGTGTGGCCAAGGAAAAGTCAGTCACCCTTTCTGGGCTTTATTTCTGCATATGTCAAATGAGGTGGAATGATTTCTACTCTGAATGCTCAAAAAGACAATAGGAAAAAGCAAATAGAGTCATAGTAATTGCCCCTGATTGTAAATTATTTTATGGGATATTTAAGATATTTTCTTGGGCTTTCTGTCTCAAACTCAGTTGTGACAGTCTTATAAATGAGGCCAATCTGCTATTACACGTCCTTGTTATGGGGGTAGACATGCATGAGAATGACAACCACACGATTTGGGATGGCAGCTATCTTTGCAAGGAGGGAAGGGCATGCGGGGGGGCTGGGGTACATGGAGGACTTAGACTCTCTCCTGATGTCTGGGAGGTAGAGGCATGGATACTCATTATAGTATTTTGTATACCTTTTGTAAGTCTAAACCAGAGTTTCTCAACCTCAGCGTTGTTGACACTTTGGGCTGAGCAATCCCACTGTGTAAGAAGCCATGGTCCTGTTCCTTGTAAGATATTTAGCAGCATCCCTGTCCCCACGAGATGCCAGTAGCATCCTCCCCTCCAGAGGGTGACAGCCCAAAAGTATGTCTCCAGACATTGCCGAATGTCCCCTATGGGCAAAATTGTCCTCAGTGGAGTCTCTCGTCTAGAAAAAAGAGGACATATGTCTCAGAAATATTAGATGACTTCCCCGAAGTCACACGGTTGGTAAATGAGAGACAGGTCGAGCATCCAGCTCTCTTCAATCCTGTCCCACCAGATGCTCTTCAAAATCAGTGTCCCTTGAACAGATATTTTTAGTGTTAGGATAGCAGGGAGTTGCACCAGACATAAATACAGCTGGATACACTTGACAGAAAATAAAACATGGGAAGATTAGCTTTAGTCTTACAACAAATAAAAGAGTAAACGCAATGCTAATAATTAAACACAGACTATGGAGATGCATGCATGTAAATAACCCAGCCGGCCATGCCCCTGCACGGAGCCCCGCCCACTAGGAGGTGGAGACCTAGGCGGGTCTCAGTTGCCAAGGGCCACTCAGGACGGGGTTCATCTACCCAAGTTGAGATCCATTCTGGGGTTTGAATCAGACTCAGTCTTTCCTACACTTGATACTCCCTTTGTTCAGTAATTTTAGAACCTGAGCCGAGCTCAGCTTTGGGTCCTACCCCATTGTTTTCCGTAGAGGAAGGCACTGCCATCCCCAGGCTCCACAGCAGAGCTGGGTGATGGCTATTTGGTTGGAACCCACAGACCCTGACGGTCCTGATGCTTACAAGGAAATGAAAGGCCCGCAGAGGCCAATAAACTGTAAGCAAGCAACCTCACCGCTTGCAAGATGTAATTCAAATTTCCAGAAGCTGATGGATGATGCCCTGGACGCACAGGAGACTGTGTAACTGGAAGGTTTTGTGACAGGGCGGGTCATCAAGTGTTGGGGACGTTCTGATGCACAGTGTGGTGCCAGGCAGGCCTGGCAGTCGGACTCTCAGAACTCTGACGCCTCCTCCAGCCCAATCCTTTCCCTGTGTTCATTAGGTAATGAGGCTCAGCCTTTCAGTGGGCCTCTGACTACTTTTTTACACTGGTGTTTGCTAAATGCACCCCAGTTACAAACCAGCTCGAGGAGGGCACAGTGGGCCATCACACTGTACTGTCTCTAAGTCACTGGCAAATTCGGCGGCCCTTGAGGAGGGAGACGAAGCATGGAGGACTCGATGTGAGTGGGGGTGCTTTAGGGGTGCAGGGGCACTGGATACTGTGATGTCTGAACAGGCCAGGGAAGCTCAGAAATCCTATAGAAAGCTTCCTTGGTGTTCTGGAGTAGTCAGTGACTCAAGAGCATCAGCCAAACAATGGTTAGGAGGACGGGCACTTGAGCCAGCCCGCCTGAGCGTGATTCGCAGCAACCTCACCAGCTGTGTCACCTTGGGTAGGTTACTTAACCTCTCTGTTCCTTAGTTTTATTGTTTGTAAAATGGAATTATCATGAGGCTGTATATTAAGCTCACCCATATACAATGGCTGCTCCCCATAGGAAATTGTCGGTATTGGCAATTTCATATAATACTCCATAAGGTTGTGCTAGGGACTGAGTTAAAATTGAAAAATACTAAGAACAGTGCCTGGCACCTAGTAAGTTCTAGAAAAGTGTCAGTATCACTATTTATAAAGCTTTAAGGAAATGTATAACATCTTTTCCATGTGTTTGTGTGTCTTGCTTCCCACCATGTTACTGTGAGCTATTACTAACTTAAGAAATAAACTCAGTGGGTCAGAATTTTTCTGAATGGGATGGAATAGGGTGGAAGACAATAGAACAGGAAGGGCACTAACAGATGGTTTTACGTATCTTAAGGTAGATCTTGCTTTACAAGTCTTGTCAATTCTGTCGTGTATGCGTACACCCACATGTGTGTCTCTGCACACGTATGTGGTACGGGTCATGATGAAAAATACATGTCATGCTACGTGTCACAGAAAGAAAGTTTTAAAGTCACTGGATTAAACCATATGGACTGGATGCCATGAGTTCTTCCAGAGATTTTTTTTTTTTAAGATTGTATTTATTTATTTGCCAGAGAGAGAAAGTGCATGAGCAGGAGGAGTGGCAGAGGGAGAGGGAGAAGCAGGCTCCCCTCTGAGCAAGGAGCCCAATGCGGGGCTCGATCTCAGGACTCTGGGATCATGATCTGAGCCGAAGGCAGACGCTTAATTGACTGAGCCACCCAGGCATCCCCAGAGGTTCTTTTAAGAGACACTTTGACTGTGCCACTCACTGACTTAAGGTCTTGGCTGAGTTCCTGGGCCGCTCTGGAAGATGGGGAGGCCCCTCGTGCTGCTTCACGGGGCTGTGGCAAGACGATGAATAGACAGAAGCAGGTAGAGACTCGTGGCATATGATAAAGAGCCAGCTAGAGGCCAGTTGTTGGTGTTTGTTTGTTATTTACCACAGTTTATCACCATGGCAACCAACTTTGCCTAAGATGGCACTCTACGGCCAAAGGGAGGAATTGATTTGTCCCTGATTTTAGGAAAAGTTCATGAGGCAGGACATTCTTGGATAAAATAGCCTAGAAACATTAAAAACCAAATCCTCATGTAAACAATTACACGGCACCAACAGACTATGCTATGGAAAGATGGCCTCACCATGGAGAGAAGTCAATCCAGGAAGGCTTCCTGAGGGAGGGAGTTCTTGGCTTGTCTCAAAGAGATTCATGGGTGGGATCAGAGGAGAGCTGGGCCAGGGACACCCAGAGAGAAAAAAGGATCAGGGAAGATCCAGCAAGTTGTAATCGGCAAACCTCGCATAATGATGTGATCAAGAGATGGACCCGTCTCCTGGCAAGGGGCCATCAGCGCTTGTCAACGCCCTCCGGTGTCCACGGGCAAGAGACAAATCAGCAATCACAGGTGCACGCAGTTGAGGACATATTATGATCATGTCAGGGCCGGGCATCTGCCTGAGCGTTACAAATGTTTATGAATATTAATAACCATTTGTTCCCAAAGGACCACAAATCAGTTAATTAGGGCCCTGTCAACCTGTTTATATTATCTATAAATGAAAACCCATCAGCAGCCAAACATGAAATTAAGCGGGCTGTGTGTGGGCTGCACCGTTTCTGGATAAATTACACAGCCAGCTCCCCCCTACACCCCCGAGCCTCCATCCTTGGCAAGGAGGTGGGTATTTCTCTTTCTTGCCCTTGTTTTATTCAAGTCAGTGGTTATGGGAGGCACATGATAGATGGTGCTTCCTGCGTGGCTTTGCTGTGTGCGGGGAGGAGGTGATTTAAGACCATCAGTAAATTAGCTGCAATCCGGAGTCTTGGAAGAGAGGGAGAATACCCATAAATCAATGTTCCATAGACAGGTAATCAGACCCCCAATCCAGGCGCTGATCACCACAGGCCCGGGTCCATCCGTCTCCTTCCTGGAGTGATGGGACAAGGGCGGGGGCCCTGAGTCACAAGCCTCGAGAAGTCAGAGCCAGAGAGAGACAGACAGAGAGACAGTGACAGAGACTGAAGCAGAGAGAGGGAGAGATTCATTCAACCACCCGCAAGTGCGGGGCACTGTGCTCAGCACCCAGAGACAGACAGACAGGGCAGTGAAGAAAACAGACCAAAGAGGGGGCAGCAGTGACAGGAGCAGAGGCCGATCCAGATCTGCAGCCCGCGGTGATCTTGCAGAGGTGAGAAACCCAATCTCCCGCCTCATCACACATGTGATTCCTTCCTGAAAGCCTCCTTGTGAGGCAAATTCTTGTAATATTTTTTCCTTTGGGCAAAAAAGAATGTGATTTCCTGATCCCACCTGTGTTAAAACAATACCAGATTCAGTGAAGTTGCATTAAAATGGGCCCAATTACTTGAAGAGTCAGGACGGAAGACAATCTAACAAGCTAGGACTCGTGAAAATCCACTGTCTTGGTGGAATCGTAGAGAACCGGGGTCACATGCACAGCCTCCCAGGTTCATCCCCCAGCTCTGCCACTCATGGGCTGTGTGACCTGCGCCACCGTACTTAAGCCCTCTGTGCCTCAGCTTCCTCATCTGTAATGTGAGGGTAATAAGAGGTCTGACCTCTTGGGAAGTTAAAGGCATTACTATATGTGAAGGGCCACATACGGGCTCTCTCAGCCCTGGCCTGCCTGAGGGGAAGTAGGTAAGAGCCACAGACTAGAGATTGGCTCTCTCTCGCTCACAAGCTGGCTGTGCAAACTTTGAAGGTTACTTAACCTCTCTGTTCTTCCATCCTCTCTTTCCGCTTCCGGTGAGTAGAAAGTAGATCTAATGAGCCATGTTTGGCCACGAGGATGAGGACCATGCACTTACCTTTAGCCTGGCTTACTCGGTTCATACCGCACTCCCCCCAAAGTACAAGGTGTCCACAGGGTTGTGCTCCCCTTGGAGACTCTGGGGGAGACTCCTTCCCTGCTCTTCCTGGCCTTCCTTAGTCTGTGGCTCTCCAATCTCTGCCTCCATCTTCACACTGCCTTCTCCCCCATGCCTCTTCTCCTGGCCTTACACAGATCTAGGACCCACCTGGTGAATCCAGTGTGATCTCCTCTTGAGATCCTTCCCTTCCTTACATCTGCAAAGACCCCTTTTCCAAATAAGGTCCCGTTCACAGGTACCAGAAGTTCGGGGTTGGACAGAGCTTCTCGGGGGTCACAATTCAACCCACTGCACCACTCAAGATGACAACAAGAATGGCATGAAGCCAAACGGACATAGAAGCAACACGGCGACAGCTCTCCGGTGCATGGCTCTCCCTGCATGCCTGGGGCAGTGGAAGCTGGCAGTCTGTCTGTCTGCAGGGTCTGAGCTCTGACCCCAAGGCCGGACCATCCGCTCGCCCTATCTTCCAGGCAGAGCGCAAGAGCTCATCTTCATGCGGCAATTCCTAATGACCAGATTTGGTGACTGACTTGTTAAAAACCAAATGAAACACATCCGCGATCTGTAGATCTGCCGTGGGCCCACCACCTCCAGGGTACAGGAAAGGGTCATTAATGCTGACTTGGGGTGTCAGGAGCCCTGCAGCCCGGGCTGCCCGCCTCTTGGCAGAGCCCGTGGGTCTGTCCTTGCCGTCCTCCAAGATAGCTAACTCTGGAGTCCCGCTCTCAGCCGGCCCTAAAGGAGCCGTCAGCGGGAGGTGACAGCGACCGTAATTCTGTTTTTATTATTATAGAGTGCCAGTCATTTCTGGCTGAGTGGCGCTGAGTGACGGCTGTGATTTAGGAATCTTATGGAGGGATTAAGGAGGTGAAGCATTTTCCCCCAAGGCCCATCCTGGCCGCAAACAAGTTTCTGTGGAGGATACTGATAAAAGCAAATTATTTTATTCTGTTCACTATCAATTCCAACTCCAGACTGCAGAGTCCCGCAAGAAATAAGGTATTAACACTTACCATGTGGAGCTGAATTCTTCAAGGAATAGTAATCCTTAAACAGATGGAGGAGAAGTCATCTTTAAAGCATTAAAATCCAGTGGTGTGGCTCATCCTTCTTCTTAATGAGCCACGCACCATCTTGACATATTTGGTGTGAGAAATGAATGCAGCCTGCATTTCACTGACAAGGAAAGGGCTGCCCCCAGGGGCACTTGTACTAAGGGGAGGAATTTTTGCAGTAGGGTCCTGGGTACGTGTCATGGGTGCTGGGTCTTCCTGACTATCAGAGTTTATTCCTCCATCTGGTGACGGCACCACATTCTCTTTTGTGGGACCACCCCTCCCCCATGCTCAACCTGTGTGGTTGGGGTGGGGCTGTCTCCATCCCTGGGTCCAGGAATGGGCATGTGACCCAGGGCTGGCCCACCCATTGTCCAGCTTCGGTCCCCAGCAGGGTGTGGTCACGTGACCCGAGTTGGTTGGTCCAATCAGAGTCAAACCTGAGATCATTGCTGCCACAACTGGAAAAGAGGTGTCTTTCGCTACAGCAGTTGCTGTGAGGACAGAATCAAGGCATGAGGTGCTGCTCATCATTGTTGCAGCCAGTCAGGAATCAAGCCAACCAGGAGGAAAGCAGGACTGAGAGATGAAGAGAAACAGATCCATGTTTCCATATCCAGGTCACTTAAACCCTGGATCCAGCCATACCTGAAGCTGCAAGCACCTCAAGCTTTAATTTACGTAAGCTAATATACTCCTTTCATTTCAGTCTATTTGATTTGGGTTTCTGTCACTTGCAGTCAGAAGAATCCTGACAAAATGTCTCCTCGAAAGATGCCACCACCTGCAGGGCACTGGTCTAGCCCAGAGCTTCCATCAGAGGTGACACACAGAGAAAATGCCCCTCCCTTTGCTTGGTCAGACACACACCCGGGCTGGGCCCCTCAGACTGTTTACCTATCTTCTCTTAAGTCCCTGTTCCAAACTCAGAGAGCATGAATCCATTCCTGATTAATCTCTCCTGTGTGCAAATGAACTCCATCTCCCCTCCATTGGCCCCAAAGTCCTCCTGTCCTCAGAAAGGTCCTTTTTCCAAAATCACACAACTGACAAACTGTTGCTCAGCATGGGCCTCGGCACATAGTTAGTGTTCTGGAAATATTTGCTAGGCAAAATGAATCACCAGAAAGATGAGAAATCAGGCCTCTAGTCTTGATACTCTGCTGGGTCACATCCCCAGAGTCATCGTGCTCCTAAAATATCTTAAAGGCTGGTACCAAGAATGGACCATGCCACAAATTCTACTTTTCCCTCATCAGCTATCGCTCATAGAAAACAGATTCTCATGTCCTCATCTAAGAGGCTTTAATGTAAGGTTTAAGATCTATTTTTCTCCAGGTTAATTTTCTTCGCTGACTTGCCTGCTTCCCAGCGAGGCTTGCCCAGGCCACTCCCCCCCCACCCTCGTCCCCCTGCCCTGCTTTATTTTCCCCACAGTGCTTGCCACCAGCTGGTACAATGATTCCCTTCAGATGTATTCAGTTTATCGTCAGCCCCAAGAGAACAGACCTTTTGTCTGCGGTTCAGTTCCTAGAAGACCTTCTGGCCCAGAGCAGATGCGCCATGAAAGTTTGTTGAGTGAATCAATGAATGAATGAAACTTATTTGCTGCCTTAGATGATCTCTGCTTTTTTTTTTTTTTCTTTATTCCCATGCCATTCTAGCAAGAATTGGCCGCCCGCTCCTTTCTGTCTCGAAGCCTACCCCCATTGTCTCGCTTCTGCCAGAGTAACAGATCCCGTCCCTGGTGCTGAGGCGATAACCAGCCTCAGCTCCTATGAGTTGGTTAGTTTTGTTCCCTGGAAGCAGCCTGCAGAGAAGGATGCTTGGTGTCCAGCAGCTGGTGCCAGGCCTTCTTCTGGTTACTATGGAAACACTGCCGGCTCTTCCCCCATCAGAGCTGCGTGTCATGGCAGGTGACATGGAAGCCTCTCGGTGATCTTGTTAGCTCCTCTAACCAGTAGCCCCTGCATGTTTCCTGCTCGCACCTCTCCGGCCCACTTTTTCCCTGAGCTCTGGAGATGAGAGCTAGGTTCGTTTCAAGTCCTTGGGCCCATGGTATTTTGCAGTCTGTGCGACATAAACAAAAAACATTTATTGAACACCTGTTATGCGCTCCAGCCTGAGGGCAGCATTTTTCCCCAGAAGAGAAGACAATGAAGAGGTGAAGCAGGTGGCCAAGAGCTTAAGTTCTGGAGCCTTGTTGTCTGGGTTCAAATCTTACAACCATTGCCTTGCTGTGCGTAGTGGCTTTAAGATCTGTCTGTGGATTCTTTAACACTCTTTCCACTGGAAGAAGACTTTAATTCGCTTTCTGTGGACTATGAATGAGTTGTCAGCAGGGATAGAATGTGCTGGAAGTGACATTGCACTTTTCCAAAGCCTGGTCAAGGAAGGTGGTACAGATTCTGCTCTTACCACCCGCCCCCCTTCGGACTTGTGCCTTGGGAGCCCTGAGCCACCAAGTTTAGCTACCCTGAAGCTCTGCTGGAGACACCATGACGAGAGACCACAGAGAGGGATGGAATCGATGGAGGAGCCCTAGCCCCGGGCCTCAGCATCACTGTGAGTGTGGGGTCTTCAGATGATTTCGCAGCAACCCGGCGCTACACAGCAGAGCAAGGACAGGCTGACCCCACCAAGGCCAGCGCACATCTCAGCTGTGTCAGCAGAATAAATGTTCTTGTTTTATGACGCTAACTTCTGGGGCATAGAGAGCCTGAACGTGGCACAAAACTAGAAAAGTTATAAACTAGGAGCCATCACTCTCTTCATCTGCGTTATGGGAACCGTCCCTGTGCTTCCTTCAAAGAGTGTTGGCGGGTTCAGTGTGTTAGCAAAGCACCCAGGACATACACACAGAGTGAGTTTGCTGGCCGACAGCATAATCCAGTGAGCGAGGGCGGAGGACTCTTCCAGCTGGTCTGAGAGTGCGCTGGAGCATGGGGTGCAGAAGGCAGACACCCTCCTTGTGTATTGCAAGGGAATGGTAGCTGAAGTTCTAGAATCTTCTACGGAAACTAATGTTAACTAGGTAGGATACACGAAGGAAAAGCAATGACACAAAAGGGCATCTGGGGGAAGTGAATCTCCCTCCCGTTCCTGTTTCCCAGAGGTGACCACTGAAAATCAGGGAGCTGTTCCTCGGGGGGCCTTCTGGAGGATGTCCCTTCATATACAGCATCTGTGCAAAATAAACACATAAAAAAATAAAATAAATACGACAAAGACAGAAAGACAAAGGGAAGGAAAGAAAAGAAAAGAGAAAGTCAGTAACAGCCCTACGAGGATGGGGACCTGCCTGCTTCTTTCCCTGCTGAGACTTTGGTGTCAAGATCAGCAGCTGGCCCCTGGTTCTGGATGGACGAATCTGTGAGCAGTGGACACAGCCTGTTCCCACTCTCCTGGCAGCACATGCATTGTGCACACCGCTCTGTGGCTCGCTTCTCTCACTTTCTTCAGCTGGGAGACATGTCTTCTCTGCTCACACGGAGCTGCCTTGTTCTGATGGTGGACAGAGTCCACTGTGTGGCCCCATTGTGGTGTACCTCGCTGGTTCTCACTGGTGGAGACATGATGTCTTTTGGTTCTGAGCTCTTGCTGCTACGACACACGTCGTGTGCGGATGTTTTGAGCCCCTGTGAACAGACTTCCATCTTGGTTCTTGGTCTCTCAAAGTGGAGGTGGTTCTTCCTTTGCCCGTCTTTTATCTCTCTCAAGAGCACAGCCTGGAAGAGCTGGAAGACTTCCGATGGCCTGAACATCATCATGTGCTTCTGTGGACATCAAGGAAGGCTTCCTGGAGGAGGGGCACCAGAGCTAGGCCTTGAAAGTAGGGTTGGGGCTGCCATGGAGGGCAGCAGGGACACTGGCTTACGGGCTACCTCTTGAAACGCACACCCTTCCTCAGAGGAAAATGTCGAAAAGGCCAGCTCAGCAAATGTGACCCACACCCCCTACCCTGCCCACCCCGTACAGATGGTCCCCAGCCTGGGCTCCAAAATTCCTCCAAGCATTGTCTCTCCTCATAGCAGCTGGCGGGCAGTGGCCACAGGAATACTGTCACACATACTGTAAGGGAAAATAAAAGGATATTTTCAGATCAGACCTCAAATTCCCAGATCACAGACTCTCCCTTCCCTCTCTGCCTGCCAGTGTGGAGCTGGGTGGATTAGTCCAAATATTTCATGGACACTGGCCATGGCTCTGGAGCACGTCCTAAAGAGCCTTCTGTCTCGTGCCTAGCATGAACCCTTCACTTGCCGGAGCACGGAGAGGCACAGGGTCCAGGGACCGGGAGTGGCCAGCCCGGTGGGCTAGTCACTCTGGGGCTCTAAACATAAGACTCCATCCGTGCCTGCTTGTGGGTAAAAGTTCAAGCCTCCACTCTAGCATCACCATGCGCCCTACAGACAATCTAGCTCTGTAGGGAAATGGGGGTTCGGATGCTTTCCCGGGAAGACACTAGATTGATTCCAGAGGACTCAGCCCGATGGCAATGAAGCCAAGCCCAGAGACACTGTCAGCATTAAAAATTTAAATAAAAATCCAATTTTTAGCATCTTGGCCATCTTGGGTCTGGGGGTCTGATTAGTGACAATTAACTAGAGCTATGTCGTGTGCCCTCTCCAGCCTGGGCTCTGTGGTTTGTCACAGTCCCCATTCCCTCCATGTTGCCCTGTGCACTGGTCTACTTCCCTCTTGGCTCCTTTGTGCTACTGGTCGGGTCCTCGATGGCATTAGGGTTATGCTCCCGCTTTAGTTTGCAAAGGATATTCATACCTCTTTTCTGACTTAGCTCTCTCCGCACTCCTGTGGTCTGGCCCACGGTGATTAGATATGCTCTTCTGATGGGGGAAGGGAGACTCAGAGGGTAGAGATGAACCCACGATCAAGCAGGTCACTCCCTCCCTGCGGGAGTGCTGGTGCATGGACCTGAGATTCCTCCCCTAAACATCCTTCCTGCTGGCAAAGGTCCCCTCTGCCATGTGGGGAGAGGGAGGAGACAGAGCTCGGAGGGGGGATAATCTGGGGCAACAGGCTCAAGGGGTCAAGACCAGGGTTCAAACTAGCCCCGGGGCAGGAGAGGGGGCTGTGAACAGTGTGACAATTTCTAATAGCTTCTAGAGCTCCGGAGACAACGACTCTTGTTGGTTATATGTGGGGCCAAGAAAGGAGAGAAACAAGACAGAGACACATGCTGAGAGAGATGGAGAGACAGGAGAGAGAGAGAGGAATGCATAGAGGGAGACAGACTGAGAGAGACAGGACTGAGAGGAGAGAGAGTTCCAGAGAGAGTGAGGGAAAGACAGAGAGGCAGGCTGCCCAGAGCCGGGAGCTACAGCAGGCAGGGAGGCATGGGGTTCCAGGGCTGGAGGAGGGGAGACTGAGCCCCACAGAAGCTGTTGCTTCTTCCTGCCGGGCCAGGCCCCCACCCAGCTGTTGGCGCTGTCTCCCCCCCCACCCCCAGACTCCCAGGAGCCCAGCAGCCACAGCCCAGTCACCGGCATGGGAGGGAGTCCCTCGGGGCCTCCTCTGCGCCCAGCCCCTCTGTCTGCTCTGTCCCCCAAGCTGTCCCTCTCCTGGGGAAAGCAGCGTCTGCCTTCCTTCTTGTCCTCTGCCTGGGCAGGGGGACCCAGCCTGGGCTTCTGCCTGGGGGGGCGGGGAGGGAGGAGGTATGGGAGGTGCTCCCCCGCAGAAGGTTCCAGGCCCGGGCCCTGCAGATCCAGAGCAGACACCCTCCCTGGGAAACGAGAGGGGACAGATGTGCTTTTATGGTCTCCATGGAGATGCGTCAACCTGGCAACCTTGACGGGCAGCTGGGCCTGGCCTTTGAAGCTTTTGTCTTCGCAAAGCCTCTCCCTGAGTGCAAAAGCTACCAGCAAATCTGCCAGGCGTCCTCAGGGGGCCAGGGCTTCCCTCCCGGCTGCTGGGGGCCCGTCTGACCAGGGCACCCCAAAGCAGGCGCAGATGGCTCGGGGCCCTCGATGAGCTCTCTCCATGGACCATAGGCACAGGTTCTGGTTAAATAGTGTTCAGCTCTAGCTTTTGTCCTTCCATTGCTGTTATTAAGCCCGCCGTGCTAGGTCTGGTGGCCGTCTGAAGGCCCTCCTGGTCTGTCGCGGAAGAAAGAGATAAAGGAACAAGCCTGGCCTATCTTGACTGTGTAACAAAGAGCATGTTTAAGAAGTAGAGGCAGATAACCAGAATATTGCGTGGCCATTCATTCAATCACTCAGCAAATACCAGAGCCCCTGCTGGGAACCAGCCGTCAACACCCCAGATGCCGTCCCTCCCTCCTGGAGCTGACACATATGGGGGAGACGGACGCTTGACACGCTGGCAAATAAAAAAGGTGATTCCAGCCAAGGAAACAAGATGAAATCTTGGACCAGAGAGTGGTGAGGGTGGGTGGGCGGATGTCGCACAGGGCATGCCAATAAAGCTGTCCCACTCAGGTGGCACAGGAGTGGGGACCTGGATGAGAAAGAACAGCTGAACAAGTAGCACAGGGAAAAGTATCTAGGAGGTGGGAACAGCCAGCACAGAGGCTCAGAGTCTACCTTATTTGGAATCTACAGCATTCACCAATCAGAATTGTTCTCATCCGCTCAGGGTGCTTCTTGGCTTCATGAGGATGGAGGTGCAGCCTTTCACTCCAGTAAGACCTTATACGCTCTCCTTCCTCTTCTGGAGAGCAGGGTGGTGAAGGGTGCAGGAAGCTCCATGGATCCCCTCTCTCAGGTTAACTCATCCATTGGCCTGAGAACCAGGTCCTGTCATACCCTAAAGTCAGGGAGCTGGAAGTTTCCTTTGATGTCACACAGATCTGTGTTTCCCAAACGGGAGCATTCACACCCCCCAGCATGGTGGGGTATGCCCACCTCTCGCCTGCCCGTGATTAGATCTGTCTCCTCAAACCAGTTCACATCAGCTGCCTTGCGGAGGTTAACCTCATCCTTGGGAATAATAATCATGACCTCATAGCTAGTTCTTTTACTTCTGATAAATGGTCATAAAAATTAAAAGTGTGCATCCTGGCACCACCTGAAATCCACCCACGATGACCCCTCGAGGAACCTGCTATAGTCCAGCCCCTAAGTTCACGCACAGTTGAAGCCCAGAAATTTGTACGAAACCATATGCTAGTGGTGACCCCCGCATATCCCCACCTTCCCTCGTCTCCTCTGGGCTGGTTCGTTCCCAGCTGATGTTCAGAAAGTGGGCCACTTCATTCTCAGAGAGAAGTGTCAGTGCTCCTCGATTCCTCCCTGTCTCCCTCCTCCTCCCTTCCCCTCCCTGCCTCTCTCCCTCCAACTGCTTCTTCTCCCCCGCTTCCTTTCTTTCTTCCTTCCTCCTTCTCCCATCCTCTCCCCTTTCCAGAACCCTGAAATACCCAGCAGGTTTTCAGACCTCAGCTCTGCTTAATCCACTTATTCTAACTCACTATCTCCCAGTGAAAACCCCACTAATTTCATCCTCCACTCTGTTAGGGGTGGAGAGATCCTTGCTCCTTGTGAATATTTTGAAACAACGCATTGCATCACATATGAGCTACATCACCTCCATCAGAATTCTTCGGGGAGGATTAATGTATGCGTTCATTCATTCAATAGTATGTATTAAGAGCTCAGATGAATGTCAGATTCTGCTCAAATCACTAGAGACAAAACAAGGAACAAAACCAAAATCCTGCCCCAGTGGGACTTCTATTCTACTGGGGGACATAGATAATTCACAAGCAAGCAAAGATATAGTTTCAAGCAAAAATGAATGAATGAATGATCCTTCCAACTTTCCAGGCAACTTCCCTTTCTTCATTCAACACCTGGCTTCACTCTGTTCTCCCCCTGGCAGCCCTGCCAGGCCCCATGGCTAGATGCTCCTCCTTGCCCCCACAGACACCTGACAGGAGGCGTTACAAAGAAGTGCCAGGGGCGCAAGAGATGTTCAGTGGATGGAAACAGATGAGCAAGCATGTGTTTGTGTTCAGAAAGTATAATTGGGGACATGCTTGTGTTTACATGCTTTGGATGACAAGTGGATGCGTTTGTGAGCTTGTTAATGGATGATGCTACATATGTGGGGGTGTGTTTGTGCTGTGATTTGTATATTGTGGATTGGAGTGAGGTCTTCAACAAGGGCAAGTTTAGAGCATCTGAGTAAGAGTTTTGGTGGTACGAGTGTGTGTGCGTGTGCGTTGTCTAAGTGTATGAGTATGTGTGGGTGTGTGCATGAGTGCGGGTATGCGTGTCCGAGTGTGTGTTTATAGCGCATGAGTGTGTTTGATAAATGGATGTGCACGTGTGTAGGAGTGCGTGAGTGTGTTTGCAAGCGCCGGTGTGAACGTGTGTGTGTCTTTGTGTCGGGGGGAGGCACGCACACACGCACTCCTGACGGCCCCAACCTGACCGGCTGCTGTGGGTCACGGAGCACACTGACTTTCGGTGATCCAGAAATGCAGAACAGAGGTGGGTTTCTGTCCAGGACTCAGGAGGAGAAGAGAGGGGGAGGAAGGGCGGAGAGATTCCAAAAACAGAAATAAAAACAAAAACAAAAACAAAACCCTGCCATCCTGCCTCTGGTGCCATCATGAAGGACCCCCGTGTGTGACCACCTGTCTATGCTGAGGACATGCACGAGGCTGTCCCCTTCTCTGTGAAGGGCCCTTCAGACCTGGCAACGTTTGCCCGTGAAAAGGCCACGCCCGTCTGGGCGGCCCCGGAGGAGGCAGGGCCCTACTTGGTTCCATGACTGTGAGCTCTGTGCTGCTGGGCAAAACGCTCCGCTTCTCATCCCCATCGTGGGCATGACGAAACCACCCAGCTCAGAGGATTTCGGGAAAATGAAAGGTGTGGATTCCCATAAAGCCCTTAACCAGTGCCCCGAACACACTCTGTTCTCGGGTGCATCGGGTATTGACCATCACCCTCCCATGGGGCCGACCTTCCACACTCTGACCCGGACAGCTTCCTTGGACACCGCGCCCCCGCATGGTTCCCATGGGCCTGTTTCCAGGCTGCCCTTGGGGCTTCCCTGGTCCTGCCCCCTTCTCTTCTAGTTCTCCTGACACTTTCCTTGGTCCGGGCTGTTTTTCAACCCCCACTGACCACTCCTGATGTGTTGCCTCCCCATCCCTTCTGGAGAGAAAAAAGGAAAAAGGGAGGCAGAAGTCAGGAGCTAGGCGTGGACATGCTGAGTTGCACTTGGGGTCTCCCCATCCCCACAAAGTATCTGGCTCTCTCACTCCCACACTTCCACCCCCTTGCCCACCCCTTGGCCATTTGCCTTTCTATCCAGTCAAAGCTGAGGGCTCCAACCCCTGAGATTTCTGAGTCAGAAAAGCCCTCCAACTGATGTCTTGGCTCCTTCTCCTGTCCCCAGGGAAGGGCAAGCTGTGAATTTATTCTTGATTAGCTAATATATGCTAATGTAGGCGCCAGGAGGGCCCAGGGGTCCTGGGCTGTAACCAGAGCAGCCCATGCTTGGGGACCTCAGCGCCCCCCTCTCTCCCATCCACGCAGGTCACAGCCAAGGTCAAACAGAGTCTCTGACTCTTGTGCTCTCAGAGACATGGGAACACGGGCTCCATAAGTGGTTCCAGATGGTGTGGGCGCCATGCTGGGAGGCTGCTGGAAACCAGATGCCTCCAAGAAGCCATGGGCCCCACCGCCCCCAACACAACTCTGAGTCCCGGGAGGACGTCTGCTCAGGAGTTGGACCCAATCACATGTGATCATGCCCAGGCTTCTCTCCACCCCCACTCCCACCCCACCCCCCACCGGCCACCTACCCCTTGCTGACAAAATCTTCAACCGCTAGAGATGCCTAGGCAGAGGCTGCCCATGCAAGTGCCAATCTATTCATGTTTCGAGTTCTTATGTAAAAATCCAGATTTCTGGGGCACCTGGGTGGCTCAGATGGTTAAGCGTCTGCCTTCGGCTCAGGTCATGATCCCGGGATCCTGGGATCCAGCCCCACATCAGGCTCCCTGCTCCGCGGGGAGCCTGCTTCTCCCTCTGCCTGCCGCTCCCCTGGCTTGTGCTCTCTCTCTCTCTCTGACAAATAAATAAATAAAATCTTAAAAAAAAAAAAAGGTCCAGATTTCTGACTTTGCTGGCCAAGACCAAGCACCTGGCAACATCAGGCCGGCATCCCTGGGTAGCGATCATACAGCAGGGGGCCCACCGTGTCCAGCTATGGCACCCCCAGCCTGCGGCTACCTGCCGGGTAGGTGGGAGCTAGGTGTGGAGTGTTGATTCCACAGGTAAGGGAAAAACAAACAAAAATTACAAAGTCTCTAGTTTGGGGCGCCTGGGTGGCTCAGATGGTTAAGCGTCTGCCTTCGGCTCAGGTCACGATCCCGGGGTCCTGGGATCGAGTCCCGCATCGGGTTCCCTGCTCAGTGCAGAGCCTGCTTCTCCCTCTCCCTCTGCCACTCCCTCTGCTTGTGCTCTTCTGTCTATCTCTCTGTCAAATAAATAAAATCTTTAGAAAAAAAAAAAAAACAAAGTCTCTAGTTTGATGTTTTAAAAAATTCAATTTATTTAAACTAAACAAACACAAAAAGCAAACAAAAACAGTTCTCTCATTTCTCTCACCCTCTTTGCCTGGTATCGGAGTCCCTCGTGATGTGCTCCACGCCTGCCTCCTGCTGTGGGCTTCCCACCCCAGGTTCTAGCTTCCACATATTCCCACTTTTCCCAACCCGTGCCTGGAATACTTTCCCCGCATCTTCCATCTCTCCTAAAGTCCAGCAGTGACTCCTTCAAGGACAAACTTCCAGACCACCTCCTCCAGGAAGCCCTCCCAATCCAGCAAACCCAAATGCTGACTCAGGTTAATTAAGAACACCCTCCCCCACCTCCCCCGCCCAACCACCACCAGCATGGACCAGATTAGCAATTTCTGAGGGCCTGCTAGCATGCATTTTGGTTCCTCTGGGAAATGAAGGAAAAAAGGGTCTCCAGGACCCAGGACTTCCCATCCTCAGATCCGAGCAAGCCCCTCTGGCCCTCCCACTCTGCTCTTGCCCCAAACCCCAAGTCCTGACTTTGCTCTCAACATAGTCAGCCACTCAGAGCTGCCCCAGTGTACCTGCTCCCACCTGGGTCCTGAGCCATGGGACAGGAGCCCATGAAGGCCCTGTCAGCCTGTGGTAGGTACGGCCCTGATTCAGCAGAAGAAAAGCCAAGGTCAGCTAATGGTCTGCAAATGCCATTAGCCATGGCAATGACCGATTCCACCCAGGGTACGGTTGCAGTCAATCGCATTCAGTGGTTTTATAACACCCATGGTAGGTTAGGAAGCAAAGCCCAGCTCAGCTGCCATGGAACTGCCTGGAGGCCTTATCCGCAGCTGCTATCTACAGGGGATGACACCCCTGTCCCACCATGCAGGCAAGGCCAGCCTGGGGAAGGCTAACTCACATACAGCTTCAGGACACGTCCAGGCCCGTCACGGCGGGGCCTGCCCACCAATGACCCTTAGTCAGGGGGTCATTCGTCTAACGACCCTTCCAGCCTCGTCACCTCCTAGTCGTGTGTCTGTGGGCAAGTCCCGTGGCCTCTTTGTGCCTTAGTTTCTCCAATGGTCCAATAGGGATTGTTACTGAGTCACTGAGGGTGAGTGAATTAATTATGACACATAGAGATGCTTAGAGCAGAGCCGAGCCCGTAGTAAATTCTCAACAGATGTTGGTTATGACTACTTTCCTACCACATCAACCACCACCTGCCCCTGATGGTTTCCCAAGCCTCATCCGCACCTCCGTTTCCACTCTTCATGACATCTGTGCTTATCTCTAGTTTTATCTAGTGATTTTTAAAAAACCGGCACACATTCTACTTAAATACAGTTATTTATAGTAGAAATCACCTTATGTATTCACATTTCAAAATTTAAAACCAGTGCCATTTGTCATAAATAGAAGTTCACACAATGTAAACCCCACTGTGGTGGCTTTCAAAGTTGTGAGCCTGAGGCCCGAGGTCTTGGGCAGAGGGACGGGCCGGCAGGTGGCGGACCCGTGTTCATGGGGACTTCAAAGAGATACCTGCACCCCCATGTTCATGGCAGCATCACTCACGATAGCCAAGATGTGGAAACAGCGTGTCTGTCGACGGATGAATGGATCGTGAAAATGTGGAGTATATATACAATGGAATATTATTCAGCCATCAAAAGAAGGAAATGCTGCCATTTGAGACAATGCAGAAGAATCTGGAAGACATTGTGCTAAGTGGAATAAACCAGACAGAGACAAATACTTATGCATGATTTCACATGTATGTGGAATCTAAAAAAACAGCCAACTCATAGAAACAGAGAGGAGAATGGTGGTTGCCAGGGCTGGGGGGATGCATGTTGGTTGAAGGACACAAACTTTAATGTACAGGATGAATAAGTGCTGGGATGTAATGTACGGCCTGGTGACTATTGTTAATTATATTGTGCACTTAAAATTTGCAGAGAATGTAGATCTTAAGTATCTCATCACCAAGAAAAAAAAAAAAAGGTAAGTAACTATGTGTGGTGATGGATGTGTTCATTCACTTGATTTTGGTGATCAAGTCACAATGTCTACGATCAATCGAACGATCACGTCGTACACTTCACATGCAGTTTTATTCGTGTGTTATACCTCTGTATAGCTGGGAGAAGAAAAAGTGTCTAGCAACGAGCGAGACCTTCCCCAGCAGGAAATGGAGGGATGACGAGAGAATGGTGTCTGTGATTTGATGCGATTGTGTGTGATCTATTTGTTTTCCACCCAGACATCTAGTATTTCTTTGAAAGCCCCCATCTTTCCGTGTGGCTTAGAAGTCCTTTGCTAAGCAAATGGCCTGGCACCGTGGTCAGAAGCTGGGGTCTGGGCCAGGCCAGCCCACCGGCTCTTGCCTGGCCCCAGACATGCGTTTCCTTACCTGTGCAATGGGAGGAGACATTAGAGAGCATTTCCTGAAAGTCTCTGCAGTCCTGACTTCTGAGAATTCTCACACAATAGTGCCTACGCTTTTCCAGAAATTTTTAGAGCGTCAGAAGACCACGCGTGAAGACACACTGGTCTCATCTCCCAAACAGCCTGGGGTTCATTTATCGAGTAGTGTCACCTGTGCTCAGAGCAAGGCGGGATATAAAGGGATTAAGAGCAGGACTTTCTCACCCCGACAGGGTGTGCTTTCTGGGGTGTAGGGAGGGACTCCTGGCCTCAGGGATGCCTGCTCCTGCACCCGATGCCCCCAGGACCCCATTACTATTCGGTTCTTTACCTGTTGGCAGAGGCCGCAAACTGATGGGTCAGCTTGATGCCAGCCTCCAGCACGGTTTATTTATTTACATATCCATGACCTGCCTCTGCACCTGCTCCCACCCCAGACGGCCCCCGCCCTTCACACAAATACGAGCGCCGTAACGGCAAGGAACTTGCTGCTTATGATCATGACAGTACCCCCTTTTACTGATCCATACATACTTCATCCGTTCATCCTATAGGTATTTGCTGAGCAGCGGCTATGTGCCAGGTGCTGGGCATCACAGTGAACAGGGCAGGCAGCCCTCCTCATAGGACGCTGGCATTCTAGTCTAGGGGACAGTTAAACCAAGAAGCTGATCAATACACACTGTAATTCCAATGAATGGGGGTGCTGTGAAGAAAGGAACGCAGGGCAGGGAATGGAGTGGAAGGTGCCTTGGACAGAGGCTTGAGTGGAGTCGAGGGACCAGGTGAGAATCATCTGCAGGGGGAACAGGGCTTGAACAGAGCGGGAGGCTGGGGTGGCTGGAGTGACCAGAGCTGAGCAAGGTGCAGAGATTAAAGTGGAAGGGGGGGCCAGAGAAGAGGGGAGTGCAGGTCTGGCAGACCCTCCCTACAGCCTGCCCTGCAGGCTTGGTGCCTGGCTCCCACGAGACTGGATCTGGGCCAGTGGAGCCCCAAGAACCTGGACCCCATGCTTGTCCAGGCCTCCATGCCTTGACCTCCTCTGCGCATGTTTCCCGGTGAACCTCTCCTTCTCTTTCTGTGTTGGGGTCCAACAGCCTCTCCACGGAGACTGTCCTAAGCCCCAAGGCAAACAGGCCCGTGCGGCACCTTCCACGCATCTCCATCACCTCCCTCTACCTTCGAAACACAGCCAGCCATGACCACTTCTCACCATCTGCACAGCCATGACCCTGAGCCATGTTGCCATCGGCATGTCAGTAGCCTCTTCATTGGTGTCCCTGATTCCTCTCTTGATCCCTCCACTCTGTTCCCTCACCAGCAGCCAGAGGGACCTTTTAAAAACATGAATCAGACTGAGTCATACCCAAAATCAACATTTTCTAATGATTTCCCATCATACTCCATGTAAAAGTCAAAGCCCTGCCCTGGCCCCCTGGCTGTTTCTCCAACATCCATGCACACAACTGCCCCAGGACATTTGCACTTGCAGTTCCCTCTGCCTCTGAAGCTTTTCCTCCAGATGTCTCCAGAGCTTGCTTCTTCACCTCGCTCACATCTTGGCCCCTCTCAGTCAGGTCATCCCCAATGCACCAATTTGAAATTGCATATCAGCCAAGCCCATCCAGGTATCCCTTGGTCTCCCTCCCAGCCTTTATGCTCTTCCCCGGTACTCATCATCACCTGGTATTCTCTGTAGATTTATATATCTGTTTTGCTTATTATCAGTCTCTCTGAGGGTAATTTAAATCCCATGATGGCAGGGGTAATGCTCACAGCTGTATCCCCAGAGCCTAGAACTGTGCCTGACACATAGCAGGTGCTCCATAAACATTTGCAGGTGGATTCTTGGAGATGGGCAGGAAGGATAGGGCTTGGGGATTTCCACAAATGCCAAAGAAAGGGACCCAGGGGCCATGTGGGCCAGGGCCTTGGGGGGACGGCTCTGTCTGGGGTTAGTGGGAAGCTAGGACGAGAGCATGGGTGGGTATTTCTGCTGCCCAATACGGCAGCAGAGCATGACCTTGACAGAGGCGCTGGACAGCAGAAGGAAGAACAGTTCTCATAACAACAACAGCTGTAATTACTACTCCTGTTATCATTCTCGGGTCTTTAGGAGGGGCTGGTTCTCCAAAGGCACAGGTCCCGTGTGCATGATGGTCTCCCGAGCAGCAACGGACTCTGTAGATGTAACTCCAGCAGCATCTCTCTTGGGGCTGGACTTCCTCCCCCCACTCTCTTTGCCTCAACTCTGAGATGGGAACACCATCGCATTAGGGATGGGATCTCCCCAGGGGAATGGAAGGGAGCAGTGGTTAGAGTGAAGTCCGAGAACCACACCATCAGGGTTCAAATCCCAGCTCAGCCAGGAAGTAGCTGTGTGACCCTGGGCAAGTTGCTTGGCCTCTCTGTGCCACAGTGTCCTCATCTACAAAATTAACATGTTAGTAAGGACATCTCTCATAGAAGGAAGTGTGGGGATTAGACACATTGGTGCTCTGCACACAGGGGGCCCCTAAAAGTTCAGAGATTCTTTTGTTTGCTTCAGGCTTCTGATCCTCACTCAGCAAGAGACTGGGGAGAAGCAGGTGAAAGCAAACCAAGAAGGCCGCCAACCAGAAATAGAGACACACTCGCCCCAAAGCAGCACCCACCACCCTGCGGTTGTGTCTACAGGGCCGGGGTGCCAAGTTCTCTTCCAACAGAACAGCCACCCAGACCTCACGCGAACCATCAGCATCAAAACCTGCTTTCAACCTCAGACCTGAACAAAGCGCAAATAACTAAGTAAACGAAATGAAACCCCAAAGTACTGCAAGTCCAAACAGACAGCACCTTCCTCTGGGGAGGGAGATCCTGGCCTATCATTGGACGCCGAGAAGAAAAGGGTGTTGTTTTCCCCTCCTGGGGGTGGCGGAGACAGGCTGCAGGCTCCAGGGGTGCGGCTGAGGGCAGGTTTCACAGGGGAGCTGCAGGAACGCAGCATTCCCGAGGCTTCTGGGCAAGTATTCATTGCCTTGCATTTTTGTTTACAAAGCAGAAAACATCGTGTTCAAGCACAGAAGTTGGGGAGCCGGCTCTGGGGTGTGCGGATCCCTGGAAAAACTGGAAGACCACGCTCCCTCTATCCCCCACCCTCACTAGCCCTTCTGCCAGGGTTGCTGGGTACAGACCGAACATGCTTCTCTCTGCAAACCTTAGGATGTCATGGCGGGGGGGGGGGGGGGGCAGGGGCGGGGCGGACAGAGAGAAGCCTGCAGTGATTGATAAAGTAGCACAAAGCCCTTGATTGCGTATGAAGCTTGAGCATGGGGTGCTATGGCTAAGTGGTCGTGGGAAATTAGGAATCGCAACAGAAGGGGAGGGTCTACCAATGAGTTGGTAGATCCATGAGCGTTTACATTTTTATAAAAGTTGTGAAACTCAACACACATCCAGACGAGTGCATAATACGTATACATAATACATATTTATTTCTATTAACTAATATTACTATTATTAGGGGAATACTCAGGTGCCCCTCCCACCACCACATTAAGGCATAGATGTTCCCAGAAGCTCTCGCGTGTCCTGGCCCAAACGCAGACTCCTCAGGTCTTCGAGGTCATCACTGTTGCAACTCGGAGTGCTGGCTTCCTGGTCCTCCTCCTGCTTTTACACAGCCTGAGCCTGCTTGCCCAAACACACACTACAGTTTAGTGTGGCCTGATTTGGGACGCGATGTGCGAGGAATTATTTATCAGATATCGTATCTTTTGTGTCTGGCTTCTTGTGCTCAGTGGTGTGATGCATGTAGGGTCAATCCCCTCCCCACTCTTGATGGTGTGCCTTTGGGTGAGTGTATCCCATGGTGCTCATCCCTTCCACGGTGGATGGACGCCTGGGTCTCACTAAGGACCCAGGCTATTCCCAATGCGGCTACAGCCGATGTCCTTGGACGTACTTCCTGCTGCGCTCATGCAAGCCTTTGGCGCAGGGGATACAGCAACCGTGCTCTGTGGCCATGAGGTCTGTGTGTCTTCAGCTGTAGGAACCGACACCAAACCGCTCGCCGGAGGGCTCCCGCCAGCGTACGCGGTCCCCAGCCTCAGGGACGGGTTCTGGTTGCTCCACACTTGGCACTGTGGGAGCATGACATTCTCACTCAGGGCCATGCCCGTGGTGGAGGCTAGCCCCTTGCTGGAGGAGGCCAGTACCCAGGACGAGCATCCTGAGCCAGGAGAGGGGACCCTTCACACCTGGACATGACTCCTTTCTACCCGTGAGGCCAGCCCGCAAGCTGCACAGCTCAGAGGCAGAGACTCAGAATGTCTAAGAGAAGCCTCCCTGTGCCTCAGTTTCCTAGCCAGAAGTGGAGCCATCAGGGTCCCACCCCTCCCTCTGGATCTCCCGGAGCACCGTCAGGGCTAAGTTCCGAGGATGGTGTACAAGACAGAACCAGGGCGGCGTCAGAGTTGCCGTGGAGCTTGGCGTACCCAGGTGCACCATTTCTTGGTGCGTTTGACGTAGCGCTTCTCGGAGCGCTGGGACGAGGCCTCACTGTTTTTAGCTGACTTCCAGATGAAGGCATCCACTGCCTTTGGCGGCTGGTGGCCTGTAGGACGAACTGCATTCGGGTCTATAAGACTCCAGGCATGGAGCCGAGTGGGGAACGGAACAGACTGGGGACAGCAGAGTCTGCGGCTCTGCCCCATGCTCATTCTGGGCGCAGTGAGTGGGGCTTGGGTGCCCAGCATGGCCTGTGCCAGGCGGCTGGTTCTGCTTCCGTGAGAGCCGCATGCACGGATGGAATGGCCCAGAATGGCCCGCGGGGAGGAATCCGGCTGAGAGGAATCCCCTGTCCTCAAGACAGGGGGAGGGGTCTGAGAAACAGCACTGAGATCACACTGCGTCCCATCCAGAATCAGTCTCTTCAATTCATTTGGAACCTTGTGATTTTATCAAGAGGAAAGTTCCAGGTTGGTCCTCGAGAGGCTTTAACTATGAACAAATGCTAATCTCTCTTTTGCAAAAAAAGAGAAAAGCAAGCCCGGCTCAGAGTCTGCAGGGCCCAGCGATTCGCAGTGTTTACCTCCGTGTTCAGGATTTTCTGGCTATCTTGCGGCCAGCACTGGTGAGCCCATGACAGGGCATCGTACCTGAGGTGTGAGCCTCTGAACCTAGAAGGGAAATCTCCTGGATTCAAAATCAGCCTTGAACACTGTCCGCAGCCCAGAGAACAGTGTCCATGCTCGTGTGCGATCCCCCAGTGCCATCACTTTATGCACACACAACGAGCATATGTGCAAAGTCATGTGACTGTATTTGAGAACTGCTTTCCTGCGATATAATCCACGTGCCATAAAATTCGCCCTATAAAAAATAGTGTTGTCTCCTGCCTGAGCATGCGTATCCTGTGCATGACCTTTAGCAGTTTATGTGATTTGAAAATCATCATCGCTATCTAATTCTAGAACGTTTTCATCGTTCCCTAAGAAAGCCCCACATCCACTAGCGGTCACTCCCCATTCCTCCCTCCTCCCAGGCCCAGGCAACCCCTGGTCTACTTCTGTGTCTATGGATGTTCCTCTTCTGGACATTTCATGTAAATGGAATCATGCACGATAGGGCCGATTGTGACTGTCGTGTTTTTAGCATGTGGTGTGGGGAAGGTCAGCACTTTCTCCTTTTGTTAGGGCCTGATAATATGCAAAATACATCGCATTTTGCTTATCCATGCAGCATGTGATGGTATATTTGAAGGAGAGAGACAGACAGACAGAGGACGGAGACAGAGAGAGGCAGACATGGAGAAACACAGAGAGAGAACACCAGAGGGTCATATTGGAATTGGGGGGTGGGGGCCAGTGCGTGTCTGAGGTAACTCCGCAGCCAAATGGGAACCTGAGCCAGAGCACCAAGCCTGCTGTGTGACCCTGGGCGAGTCCCTTGCCCTCTCTGAGTACCAATTTACTGATATAGAAAAAAGAGGCAGATCCCCCAAGACGTCTTTAAGATTGCTCTTTGACTTTCCACATTCCTAGCCATGCTCTTGAGGGGGAAACACACGAAAACTTATCAGCTATTGCCACCTAGTTGGAAGAATTATCAAATCATTTCCTGAATTGGATTTTGGTGTTGTGGATGGGGTGCTGTGGACAGAGCCCTGGCTGCCTAAAGAGTCCATAAGAATCTTTTGCTTTGAGGCTATAGACCAATTCAAAATGGCTTAAGGTAAAAAAAAAAAAAAAATACGATTCAGTAACTGGAAAGATCTAGGGAAATTCTAGCTGCCAGCTTGGGGTGGGGACGGCCCAAGCCCTTCCAGTGATGCCGTGAAGTGCACGCATGACCCTAGCTCTCCCAGACTGGGTCACCACCCGATGGCAGTGGTCGTGGAATGGGGGTCAGGAAGAGGAAGGCTGTGTGGGGCCTCAGGGGACAGGGAGTGTGCAGTCGAAAGCCCATCCGGGGAGGCGAGGAGTCCGGGCTGCTCATAAGCTAAGGCTCCCAGCATGCTCCATTGTCCCATTGGTCTTCACTCGCAAACACAAGTTCAAAAATAAAATTACGAAGAATATCAAGACAATGACTGCAGAACGTTAACCCCCAAACACAGGGCCCTTCTGAGCCTGTCCCAGCGCTGACCATTCTCTGCACACGGTGAAGGCTTTTCGAGGGTAATTTTAACCATACACCATTTTCACCTTTCACACCATCTTTAGACAATAATCCTCATTGTGCCCCAAGCCATCCAGAGGAGGGGGTGCCCCCGTGTGCCAGCAGAGCCTGAGACAACTTCTGAAATAAAACTGAGGGTTCAGTCCCAGAAATACCCACTATTCATCTTCTTAAGAGCAGAGAGCACATCTGTCACCCAGGCTTAGGGGAGTAGGTCAGGGTGCGGCGATGCCCGTTCATCAGGTGGGGTGGAGGGATCCCCACAAACTCAAAGACCATGACTCGGGAGAAGACCGAGAGAAGCAGTGCACTTTTCTGTGGATATCACGTAACTCGAGGACGATTTAGTAAGCCAGCCCAGGAGCGGGCCCCGAGATTGCGTCTCAGAGCATCCCAGGTATCGTTTGTCATATACCATCTGGGTCTTTGCCAAGGCCAGGCACACACAAGTCAGGCTGCCAATCTGTGCCACCCGGTATTGTTTGCAGTTTCTAAGAATCATCAGGGATAGATGTGGGCAGATCTAGGGGACTAGCCCGGTCCCTGAGGTTTGCTGCAGAGCCCGGGAAGCAGATGAGCCACAAGGTGTGTGTTAGTCTGGGGTCTCTAGAACACAGAGGATGAGAGCGCAGTGCAGACCCAGGCAGACGGGTGAGGAGAAAGAGAAGGGGGGGCAGGTGGAGGTAGATGCAGAGCGAGGCTTTAGTGCACGCAGGCCCTTCCTGACAAGCCCCGAGGAACCACAGAGCCCACCTCACCAGCACCCTTGCTCGGCAGTGGTTGAGCTTCTCTGAATGGGACACGCGGAGGGACCAAGGGAGAAAGGAGAGGTCACTGGACAATCACAGAAAGGAGATAGGAGGCCACAACTATCCTTCAGCTCGAGGTTGCTCAGAGTGCAAGTGGGAACCCGACCCTGTTTCAGCTGCTTCCAGAAAAGGGCCACGTTTCCTAAACCCCGCCCCTCTGCTCTCCCCTTCCTCATTCCTAAGACCCTGCCACTGGGGCTGGGGCCTGGAGTTACTTGCAGGCGCTCACAGCAGGAGTAGAGTCTAAGGGAGAGGGTCTTGGGGAGGGGTCCATGTATCTGACAAAAGACCAAGTATAGGGCAGAGACCAGGTAGAGTTAAAAACACCCTGAACAGATCACCCATAAGTTACAGTAGGCATGAATTTTTTTAATACACATGCAGTTGCTTGCACTGGGGGATCCTGTTGAAGACATATATTTTAAAAACTAGAATCATATTTAAAAGAGGGGAGCGGGGCGCCTGGGTGGCTCAGTTGGTTAAGCGACTGCCTTCGGCTCAGGTCATGATCCTGGAGTCCCTGGATCGAGTCCCGCATCGGGCTCCCTGCTCAGCAAGGAGCCTGCTTCTCCCTCTAACCCTCACCCCGTCATGTACTCTCTCTCTCTCTCTCATTCTCGCTCTCTCAAATAAATAAATCTTTTAAAAAAATAAAAATAAAAAAATAAAATAAAATAAAAGAGGGGAGCAAGGTGCCCATGATCCAAATCACAGAAGAATGAGTGGGGCATGTTCTCATAGCCTGCTGTTTCAGGGCCCGTGATTATTGATTTTTAACAATGACAACAGCAACAATAGCATAATCCCGAGCACTTTCTATGTGCCAAGAGGTTTCCCAAGTATTTCACACATTTAAACCTATTTCATTATTAGGTTACGCTATTCTTCCCATTTCTCAGATGGAGAAAACGAGGCCAAAAATGTCTGAGGGTTTGAACCCAGATGGTCTGGCTTCAGAGTCCGTGATCTTAGCCGCTATGTTAATGGTGCAAAAAAAGTCACGTGCACTGTTCACATTTTAAATGGTTACTTTGCTTTCTCTCTGTAGATCTTTCCATCTCTCTGTGTGTCTTCCTTTGGGCTGAATGTACACAGATGGAGTCATCTCCTGGCTATGAGTCCCAACAGAGCCCTGTGACTGGGTCCCCAGGGAGGGCTCTCCACGA
Source organism: Neomonachus schauinslandi (assembly GCF_002201575.2). Classification (NCBI taxonomy): domain Eukaryota; kingdom Metazoa; phylum Chordata; class Mammalia; order Carnivora; family Phocidae; genus Neomonachus; species Neomonachus schauinslandi. The sequence continues at coordinate 125,599,977 of NC_058412.1, forward strand.
GCCTCATCCCAAACCCCAGGGGCCTTCTAGACAGGAGAGGGATGGGACTGACAACCCCCGAGGCAGCAGAGAAGGGTGCATGCTGGGAGAAATGTCACTCGCATCCACGTTACTCTTGCCTCTTGGGCCATATGCCACTGAAACAAGATTCATAAATATTTTGTACCCAGAAGCCATCTGCAGAGTCTAATAACGAGGAGCTTACTACAATTTGTGACATAAGGTGTTTACCGAATGTGTGTTAATTACACTTGTAGCAAAACAAACCTTGCTCTTCAAAGAAGGAGTGTGGGGTGTGGGCGGGAAGAAAGGCCTAGGGCGGGAGGGGCAGGCTGGAGCGGTGGGTGGTGAGTGAAGCTGCCAAGAACCCCAGGGCTCCCCGAACTTGGGGGCTGAACGTTTGACCCAGGCAGGAGGGACAGGGGGGGCCAGGGGGTCAGAGGAGACTGAGGACTCAGGGAAACTGGACAGACTGCTTGATCCCAGAAAGAGGGACTTCTGTGTCAAAGGCCCAGCCCACTCTATACCCCGTTTCCATCAGCAGATGGAATAAGAGATGTCCAAGGCTCTGGTTCTAGCGGCACTTAGCTTCTCGTTGGGGAGGGGTGAGGGCTAGTGAACAGGAAAACAGGAGGTAAGTAAGAAATTCACGCCATCCACACAACCAAGGTGGTGGTAAGCAGAGAGTGGGAGTGGAGGGGTTGTTTCACTCGGTGGGTCAGGGCTGGCTTCTCTGAGGAGGTGAACATGAGAAGGAGCCGGATTAGTGATGAGAATACCACCAATAATAATGGACCACAGTCCTACCCTCTGCTCACTCCCCTTACTCCTTTATGTCCCTCAACTCACTCTTGAGGTAGACACAGGCAGGTCCTCAATCCGTTTCCTCTCCCTCCTGGTCAAACAGAAGAGCTTCCTTTCCCAGCCTCCCTTGCAGTTGCTGCCACGGGACCTCGATTTGAATAACCACCTGTGGCTGGCCCAGAGACATCTCCAAGGCAACATCCTTGGATGTTTGGGTGGGTCCCTGGGTCCCTGAATCACTGCGTGGGGGGCGGCCACCCGACACCCATGTGAGCCGAAAAAAGATCTTCTGAGATTTAGTAGAGTAATCAGCCGCTCCAGGTCGCCTGGAATTTTGTTGGGTTTAGCACTGAAAGTCCTACATGCTGGGGAACCCCTCAGTCCTAGGGCAACCAAAGTCTGGCTACCCTAGATTTGGGGGTCATCCGACACAGCGGTTAGCTACCCTGGCGACCCTGATGTGGTTACCATGACAACCTTATAAGGTAGGTACCGTTATTATCCCCACTGTGTAAATGGAGATATTGAGGCCTGAAAGAGGTAAAGTCATTTCCCTGATGTCGTGTTCCAAAGACCACCTAGCTACTGCGGGGAGGGGGGCAGGAACGGAAATGAGAGTCTGTCTCCTGAGTCTGTGCTTTTAACCACAATGTTACACTTTTTTCAGGGAAAGGTGAGAAAGGGAAGATCTGGTGGAAATGCATCCCAAGAGCAGCCTGCGAACTCCTACATATACTTCAGGACCCATCTGTCACATCTGTCTCTATTCATTGTTCCCAGAGTGTCCGAAGCAGGAGAAGCGTGTCTCTCTCTAGAGACGCCTCAGAGCATCTTGTCCCTATGATATCATCAAGCTCTATCTTAATTATTCATTTTCCTGACAGGATGGTGGATTCACGAGAGATGGAGACCCTGCTGTCTCCATGTTTGTATTCCTCAGAGTCTAGCACTACCCAGGGCTGATAGTAGGTGCTTAAGAAATATTCACTGTGAGACCCAAAGACTTATCGAGAGCAGAAGTAGAGAACGGAGGAGAGAATCAGGGAGAAGCACATAGACTGGAACACAGCAGAAACGTGAGAGGCAAAAGACAGAGCAGAGAGTCACAGTCCGCACCATCCCATCCTGCCCACTGTGCCATCCGTGTACAAAGGAGTCCTTATGTGTGGTGGGGAGGATGGCTTCCGAGCTGCACCTGCCCTCTGGGCTATAAAGGACCAGCCTTTGTGAGTTCTTCCCTGTCGAGGTTGCAGGGGTCAGAGGCCACTCAGAAAGCCTGTGTTCCTGGTGGGGGGATGCTGTGACATGATGAGCTCAGGGTCCTAATTTGGGTTCTTCGGGAGACCTTTGGCTACCACCTCAGGGAAGTGGGGGTGGGAGGAGAAGGAACGAGAGAGAGAGAGAGAGAGGGAGAGACTTGCCGCTTCCCTCCCAAAACCTGTGTTTTTCATTTTGAACAAAGGCATAAGTAACTGTTGTTCCTTGGTAACTGCCTGGCAGGATTCTAGGGAGGTCTCCCCAGAACCTGGGCACTGCTGGAAGCTCCTGTCTTCTTGGTTTGAGTTTGTCCCTTTATTTCTTCCGGAAAAGGAGGGAGATACCAGAGAACGTGAGCTGATGGGACACGGGAAGGAGGAGGGATTTGCTTTATCATCAGAATTACTTGCTCCTTTTCCATTCAGGAGGTTTGATTAAACATGAAGGGATCCAGCATGTGAGGTGGGCCTGGCCCCACAATTTCTTCCATTTTTCTTGGCCCATTGACTGGTTCATGGGTGAACACAAGGCCCGGGGGGATCCAATCTGTGTTAATCCTACAAGTTGTGTAGCTCCTTTTCCTGGAGTTACTGATCTGGTCGTATCTCAGCCCAGAGGTGTTGAGGTCCTCTTGCCAGTTCAAGGACAGAGGCCGGCTGACAATGAAACCCCTACCGAGGGAAGCCGAGAGGTGAAGGATATTCTAAACACATTGTTAAAGCCCCTGGGTCCATCTGTGTCTGAAGTGAGATCTCCTTGGACTTTTCTATTCCTTGAGCCCATAGGTCACCATTTGTAGCTTAAGTCAGTTCGAGTTGGATTTCTGTCACTTCACACATAACACGTCTGATTATATATCTGCTATTTACCAACGCTGCCAAGAGTCCAACGTAACTGGACACAGCTTCTTCTAAGGAGGGATCCTGAAGGGCTCGTGGGAGAAATCTAGCAGACTAGTAGGAGACAGAAGTGCATATTCAGAGACCACCTGTCGAGGCCCAGCTTCTAGGAAGGCCCATTATCTCAACGGTCTCCTGCTCTCTCCGTGCTGGTCACTCTCTTGTTTGTTCTTAGCTCCTCCTCTGCATGCCCTCGTCCTGCTCTGCTCTGTCACAGGGGGCCTGGCCCCTGCTTCCCTAGACTCCCTTGTCATCGGGCTTTGGGCCCGATTTGGCCAATCGCAAGCTCTGTCGGGGGACTGGAGGCTGGGGGAAGGCAGAAGCCAGGGCATTTCTCACGCTCACTTCTGCCGGGGGCCAACGCGTGTCTTCTCTGTGTCTCTGGCTCCCTCATGGTGTCCCGGGCAACCCCAGTCTGGCTCACTCCTCACCAGGCGCTGGCGTGACATACCAGCTGCTGCATGATGATGAATTACCTTCTTCTCTGGGAAAATGAGTGTTAAGGCTCACTGTCCATCCCTTGCTGCCAGTTTCGGTGTGGTCAGGGGAAAACAGTTAACCCATTTAAGAGCAAATATTTTGGAGCTGAACTTACTAGAAACAGAGCCAAGCAGGTTTCCATCCCATAAAAGCAACCATGGGTCAGTAGCATCCCCCACAGACCTGCCATTTAGCTGCTAAATGGAAAAGGGTCTGCTAATGACGTTGGCCTTGTGGGTGATTGGAAGAAGTCCCATTTAGAGGAGTTTCCAGGACAGGGTTGCCAGTGTTTTGGTTCATATGGATGCTATATATTAGTTACAATGATCCATACACGGGTTTGGGTACAAGTAAATATGTCAACACAGTTATTTCTTATGCCTATGGCAAGATTAACAGCCTACACCAGAATTATCCAAGGGATGTTCAGGCCTTCTGTATCCTCATGCCCCCTATGTGCCATGCTTAGATTTTAAAAAGATAGAGTGCAAGCAAAGGTGAGGTCAGGTGCACACTTCTTATTCCAGAATTGTCCTTTGGTTGTGAATCCCAATACCTTCACGACCCTGATAAACTAGATGGGCATTTGCTGCCCACCTCCCACCCCCTTCTCACTGTGACACAAAGCCCAAGAAACAAACAGGGAGTAAGTGAGGAGAGGTAAAGAGGTAGGCAGAGAATGTGCAGGTCAGCGCTAGCCCTGAGATCCGGTACCAGGTACCAGCGTGTGAGTGGTCCTCAGTTTCGGGAAGAACCCTGTGTGCTTAGGCAGTTGTTCTCACCTACCCCGGCGGGGGAGGCTGAGCGGCTACCAGTCAGGACTGGCCAAATGAACAAACAATGGAGCAGGGTCAGTGAGGGTCTCAAATACAGAGACCCCCCTGTCCTCTCCTGGTGGAATTAGGACACATCACTGTCCTGGCACATCCATGTGGTCACCAACCAGGAGGTTCCCTCCTGGAAAGCCAAGACAAACACCAGACCAATGCTTTATGATGGAGAACAGGGCGCTGGGTGGAATCATATTTCCAGCCACGGACTAGCCCATCCTGTGGTCCAGCTCCAGCCATGGCACCTCCTCTCGGGTTATGGACTGCGAGCCAGGAGCAGGAAAGACCAGGTTAAGAATATTGGTGAGCAGAAGTTGTTTGACCTGGGCTTTTTCTATTTCTCCCTCTTCTGAGGACAGAATTTGTATTGCTCTTGGGAAAACACCCCTCTGTCCTCTCTCAGCCCAGGGGTATCTTGCGATGGCTCCAGGGGTGAGCAAGTGACCCATGCTCAGAACAGCAGGTACACTGGGCACCTGGATTTGCTCCAAGCTGGTCCACTCAGACGCACGCCTTACACTGTCACTGAAATTGTTAAACAGAGAGGCATTCTTTTTACGCTGAATTTCGCGTTGTAATAGCGTAAGCTGAGAAATTCTGGGAGATACCAAATGGAGAAAATTTGCCTGCCCTGAAGCTACATGATAGAAGCAAAGATGAAAGATAAAAAGATAAAAGATAAAAAGAAATGAATCATAAAAAGTCAAAGAGGCCAAGTCCCAGTGAAATAATTTAAGCCAGTGGCTCCGGCCAAACCCGAAGTCTGTCCACTCCCCTCTGCACATGGCAATCACACGTCCAAAAGATTTATGTTTTCATTTTCTTTAAAGTTCTGTGATTCCACTTGAACTCGGTGTTGGTGATTACAGCTCACTCTTCTTGGGATGCAGGCCAGTCTCTCAAGAAATAGATTCAAATCCTCTTTCTTTAGCTTTAGGAAAATTTTCTTCAATTATAGTTTTTAGTATGTATTCACTTGCCACTGTTCTTCCTTCAGGGATTCCTTTTATCTGTATGTTGGTTCTTTTTTCAATAAGTTTTTTTTCACTTCCTCTGTTAATGTTTGTCTCTGATCAACACCCCCCACACACTTCCTACCTTACTCCTTTCTGCCTCCTAAAGCCTTTGAAGCAAATGCTTAATCAACTATCCCCTCCTTCCCCATTATCTTCAAATGACTCTCCCAACCCTCCTGTCACAGACCCGCCTTAAACCCAAACCTGACTTTCTCTCTCAAATGGAGGCTTTTGGTTTTCGTCCTTTTTTCCCCTCCGTTCAGGCACCCCAGGCCAAGAGGTAGGGTCAGTGCCCTCCTTGTTCCTGGTCCTTAAGGTGCCACTGTCCTTCTTTTGACTTCAAAAGTAGGCCTTGCTTGAATCTCCTGCTCATGCCTACACCACCCCTCCAACACTCTCCATGCCCTCTTCTGGAAACACCCCCATACCCTCCTTCATTCCATAAAGACTTGAACTCTTAGTTCACCCTCTTGCTTTGTTTTTTTTTTCACTCTCACCTAGAACCTTAACATCCACCAACATTCAAACCCGGGCTCTAGTCTCCATTAGATGCATCAGCTTGGGCCAGGGGCTTAATTTGTTTGTGCCTCAGTTTCCTCATCTGCAAAACAGGATTAACGATGGTCCGATCTCATATAGCTGTTGTAATGACGACAGGAGAGAAAGCACGTAAAGTGCCAGGAATAGCGCTTGGCCCACAAGCGTTGGCTTGTCCTAGAATTATTATCACTGCTGTTCTTATCTGGCTTGCTGGAGGAACATACGTGGGCTCTGAGCTGAATTGCTGGCATGTTTAAAAAACAAAACAAAACAAACAAACAAAAAACCTGGGATTTCATTTTGATGTCCCAGAAGGTACCATCCCAGAGGCATGAGTATATGAACGATTCAAAAGAAATGATGATAACACTTACCCCCATGTAGGAGGGCATATTTATTTATTTTATAAGTGGGTTTTACTGATTCCCATCTCTGACCAAAGCAGCTCACTATCAGCCTGGGCTAACAAGTAATCATTCATAACAATAGGGGAGGGGAGCAGGAGGGTTTCCGACATCAAGCTCAGTGATCACCAATGTGTGAGGTTGTTTCCCTCCCAGGGATGCCCCAGTGCCTCTCCAAGGGCATATTTTTATGGCCACCAACTGCCCCCCACCTCTCCATGCCACCCTCCCCCGCCCATCCCATGCCCACATGGCCCTGGAACCTTCTCTGTTCCTTCCCCAACGACACATTTCACCTGTGGATTTCACATCTGCACACAAACCATTTTCTGAAAACTCTTGGCCTCCCCTTGAGTGATTTGTCATCAGCAAGTAGAGTGATGGAAAGGGCTTCTTCATTAACCATGATGATTCATAGGCCTCCATGCAAGAGCCCATAAAAAGCAACCTTTATTTTCCCTAAATAACATAAAACTGTCATTATTCATCTCACCCAATCCCCGTCCTGAGTGACCTTCGTGCTCATTTTATCTTCCACAAATTAATGTAAATCACTAGACTTGGGGTGTACCTTTGGGATGGGAGGTCAGAAAAGTTGGCCAGAAGGCCTCTGCCTTCCTTTCAATAAAAACTCCTGCACTGTGATTTCAATCCATTTCTATTTCTTACTTCATATACCTGGGCAGGGGTCTTCCAAACTCAAGAGTCCATTCTTTGTGAACCAACAGAGCAGAACTCTAAATAGTGTTCCTCTCCTCCTCCCTTCACCAAATCTTGAATTTACTGGCTGGGATGAATACTTAGGCTAACATATGGAGGACAGCATCCTTGTCTAGGAAAACAAACGCCATAATGGGCTGGCCCATCAGAAAACAGACTGAAATTATATGCTGAAGCACAGTGGAAATTTTCCCCTGCATGTTTTATGTAAACAAGTTCATTTGTTCATTCAATGAATCCACAGTTCTTCAAAGGCCCTGTTTATAGTAAAAGAAAGAAGCAGAAAGATTTGGATTGGCTGGCAGCCAGCTCTGCACCTACGGAGTTGTCAAGCTGTTAGAACAACATTCAGGAGCTCAGATGTTTATGTTGAGATGTGCTCTTAAGCCAAAAGTAAAAATATTGTTTTTGGATGCAACAGCCAGATGTGTGAGCAATGGAATCACATCTTCAGAGACAAAATGACCAGTGTTTTGCAAAAGGGCAGAGCTGAGCTAGGAATGGGCCTCAGACCATGGGTAGCCCCCAGGACCCACACTTTGTGTGTCTTACAGAGAAGCACACAGAGGCTTTTGCATTAGGTAATTTTGAAGTAACAAAGAAGAGAAAGTGCCCAATGTCAAGACATTAACATACGACAGTCTCTGGTCTATTTCTTTGGATTCTAGAGGGAAAAAAAAAAAAACAAAACTACCTGCTAAACACCTACAAGTTGAGTTCCTTCCCAGTCTGATGTCTTGTATTTACTGTTTATGAAAGCATGTAGTAATCAACTAGTAGCTTCAAGAGAGTTTTTGTGAGAAAAAAAGTCTTGTACCAGCCAGGATTCTTTGGTTGCTCGTGACGGAAATGTCAACTCAGGTTGGATTCCCTAAACCAGGGATTTTATTGGGTCACTACTCTGAAGCAGGGTGGCCATTTTTGCTTTAGGCATGGCTGGATCTAGGGACTCAGGGGATTCACCATGTGGCTCTCTCACTCCATCTTTCCTCCACCTGGCTTGGCTGCATTCTAGGCAGACCTTGTGTGCCTAAAGTAAGGGGGCCACCATCTCCTCCAGCTCAACACCATAACTTCTCAGCAACAGCAAAGGAAAGGGAGCACTTTTGCAGTTACTCCTGTTGATAGCTGAGAATTGGCTTTTTATCAACTCTCATGGGGTCACATGACCATATTTTAGCCAATCACTGCAGTCGCAGGATATAGCTTTCTGATTGGCACAGCCCTGGACTCTGCCAAAGAGGGTAAGGAAGGGGGTGGCTCTGCAAAGGAAATAGGATTAATTACAAGGAGAAAGGGAAGTAGATTTGGGGGCAGGGGAAATCTGGTCTAAAAAACTTGGCATAACAACAACAAAAACAGTTTTTAAAAGGAATGGGTGTGTTTGGTTTGAGAATGATCATAATTAAGATGAATCCTGGAATCTTTTTTTAAAATTTTTATTGTTATGTTAATCACCATACATTACATCATTAGTTTTTGATGTAGTGTTCCATGATTCATTGTTTGTGTATAACACCCAGTGCTCCATGAACAGCATGCCCTCTTTAATACCCATCACCGGGCTAACCCATCCTCCCACTCCCCTCCCCTCTAGAACCCTCAGTTTGTTTTTCAGAGTCCATCATCTCTCATGGTTTGTCTCCCCCTCCGGTTTCCCCCCTTTCATTCTTCCCCTCCTGCTATCTTCTTCCTTCTTTTTTTTTAAACATATATTGTATTATTTGTTTCAGAGGTACAGATCTGTGTGAATCCTGGAATCTTAAAGTTGAAAGCACCATCCCAGATTTAGACCAAGTTTGCAAACATATTTTTTAAGGCAACAAATTCTTTTTTGTCGAACAAAACCCAAAGTCTATGGAAACGTCCACTATGGAAACATCAGCACTGAGCTATTTGGTTTAAGGAGGAAAAGGAAGGGAGGGGGAAAGACTTTCCTCCCTGCCTTCTCAGTTTCCCCAACACCGGTGTTTCTTCTGGGCTCCTCCTTGGAAATTGAGGGAAGACATCCAAAAACTGCTTGGGGTCCCCAGATGACTCCAGGGGTTATGTAGACACTGCCCTAGAATAATATGGCCTCGCACCAAGAAGAGGCTCTTTCCAGCTCCATTCTTCTTCACTTTTGTTGATTTTGTCAAGGGGAAAGTCAAAGTTTAGTGTTAATATATTTTAATCAATTTTGTAGCTCTTGCTAATACTCATTTGAAGGATAAGAGATCAGAGCCTCAAGCTCAGAGCCCTCCGTAGGTCACAGTATTAGGCTAGAATTTAACATAAATATTTTTGTTTTAATTGCTTTGATATTTAGTATTTTATTCTGTGTGGGAACATGATACTAGTGTTCCATTTTATCATGGTGACATGTGTATGTCTCTTTCTTATTTTCTCTCTCTCTTTTGCTTTAAAAATATGTTTTATTGTGGTTTAAAACACATATACGTTAAATTTGCCATTTGAACCTTTTGAAGGTATACGTGGCATTAAGTACATTCACACTGTTGTACAATGATCACCACCATCCATCTCCAAAACGTTTTCTTTCATCTTTTAAAACTAAGACTTTGGAATATGTCTTGGGGACAAAAGGCACAGCACAGGGAACATAGTAGGTGGTATTGTGATGACATTGTCTGGTGTCAGATGGCAGTTACTGTAGCCATGAGGACAGCATAGCTGTGTAGACTTGTGGAATCTCTAGGTTGTATACCGGAAACTAATGTAACCTCATGTGTCAACTATACTTCAATTAACCCTGAAACTCTGTTCCCATTAAACAGTGATTGCCCATTCTCCTCTACCCCTAGACCCTGACAACTATATAGTTCTTTTAAATACATAGTATATGAGTAAGCTACATAAATGCATGCAAATAAAAATATTTAAGAGGTCATAGTACAGATGGTGCACAGGGAAAAGGATAAAATTGCAAGAGGTTTGGAAAACACTGCAGGAGCCTCCCCTAAGATGACAAGCCCTGCCTACAATATCCCTGAAAACTCTATTTTAACATTGGGAAGAACAGAACTCCCTTCTTTGTAAGGCGGACTCTTTCAGTAAGGACAGTGTTAACTGCTCTTCTTTACTCCGAACCTCCCATCTTGGCCTGAGGACTGCGGCCCTACAAAAGGGTGTCCTTCCACACTGTAACACCTGAGAGTTTCCAGTGTGGGTTTCAGAGCCCAGTGAATGGTCTCCCTTCCTGCGTGAGTACCCCAGCCTTTGCTCACAGATCTAGGACCAATGTTGCAACAGAACATGCTAGTAAGTGGTTTCCTGCACAGCACCCACCTCGCCACCCCCAGTCCCACCTGCCCGGGTTTTCTTTGGGGGACCGCCTCTCCTTCACGCTCATTCACGCTGATTGACGAGGATGACTCCACCCCCTGACTCGCCCAGGGCTGGCCCCTCCCAGCAGTCCATGGCCTCGGTGATTGGCTCAGGAATGAGCAGTAGAAATAACCCAGGTGCCCCTCACCCAGCCTCACCTCCCTCCCAGCCATAGGTGCCACCCTGGGCAGCTCAATATCCTCCTTGATCAGTGACTTTGGCTTTTTTTTTTTTTTAAATAATGAGACTATGTCTGTGCCAAAGATCAGGGCTCTGCTCATGATTTCTAGCAGCAGTTGCCACCTGGCTTGACCCATGTGCCAGATGCTGTTCTAACTACTTGGCAATACGAACTCATTCGATCTTCAGAGCAGCCCTGGCAGGTACATCCTAGCACGAGCTTTACTTTCAGGTGAGGAAACTGAGGCACAGAGGGCTGGAGTCACAGGAGCCGGCAGAACAGGAGCGACGGCCTGCACTGTCTGGGGCTTGCAAGGTCTTTCAAATTCATTGCCTTTGATCTTGAACCTTTTTGGGGAAGCGTCTGAAGGACTTGGAGCCCATCTCTCCAGCATCCCGGTCCTCCTCTCGTGTCTCCTCCTTATCTGGCCCCCAGACCATCCCAGGGACCTTCTCAGGTCCTCTCCTCTGCGGCTCTGCCCTCTTCAACCCAAGCCCTCCTTAGCGAACAGAGTGGGGTTTTGGTGTCAGAGATGTGATCTTGTTTCTCCCCTGCTCAAACCCTCTCCATCTCTTGTTTTTTCACCCCAACCCTTCTGTCACTGTGATTCTAGGACTTAGCATATGCTGTTCCATGTCTAATGAGGCTTCCCTTACCCTGTCTGGTGGGTGCTGGCTGCTCCCTCTGCCTGCAGTGCCCCCCCCCCCAGGTCTCAGGTGAATGTCACCTCCTCGGTGAGGCCATCAGTGACCAGCACCAATAAAATAGCCCTCCCTCTCCCCCAGTTCAGTCACTGTCGTCTTTCTCAGCACATGCCATAATCTGAAGCCATTACCTAGCTTCAGGTCCCCTTTTGTCCTTTCCCCGTGGTGTCCTGCAGTGCCAAGAACACGTGTGCAGGACCGTACGTATATATTTATTGAGTCAATGCGTGGATGAATGAGTGAACAAGTAAAGTGAAGGTTCTACCTCTTTCCAGCAGTTGTGTGACTTCAAACACGACCTTGCACCTTGTTGAGCCTCACCTTCCCCATCTGCAAAGTGGTGCTAATTATATAAAGAATTATATAAAGCTTTCTGCACAGGAGAGATTAGATTATTTTTTGTTAAACCTTGAATAAAGGGAAGCTCTTGCGAAGCCATGTATTGTCAGGCAGAGATGATTTAAGCCAATTACATTAGACTTTCACACCAGTCCCGCCAGGAGGCTGTCCAGTGCGTGCTCACATGTGAGCGAGTGTGTGTTGCCCGAGGTCACACAGCAGAGCCTCTTGGGACCGGCTCCTGGGCTCGGCCTGTATTGCACTGAAGCTGGGATGCTATTTACTCAGAGGTGCTGATGGGGTACTTGTTTGGTGCCGGACACTGACAGAGACATGGAGGGGACACTTGTGGACAAGCCAGACCTCCCTCTGACCACAGGGTGTGGGGCTGGTGGAAAAACAAGTGCGTGACAAGTGAGATAGATGTTTCACAAGGAAACAGTCGTGAGCCATGGCCAGGCTGGCCAGGCAGGGGGCTTCTGGATGACCTCCCTGAGGAGGCGACCTTTGGCTGAGTCCTGAAGAGTGGGTAGGACTTAGCCAAGGACAGGGTAAGGGAAGCCTCATTAGACATGGAACAGCATATGCTAAGTCCTAGAATCACAGTGACAGAAGGGTTGGGGTGAAAAAACAAGAGATGGAGAGGGTTTGAGCAGGGGAGAAACAAGATCACATCTCTGACACCAAAACCCCACTCTGTTCGCTAAGGAGGGCTTGGGTTGAAGAGGGCAGAGCGGCAAAGGAGAGGACCTGAGAAGGTCCCTGGGATGGTCCGGGTGCAAAATGGTGGTGCATGGACTGCATGTTAGTAGAAATTTTTTTAAATAACAGCTTTATTGAGATATAATTTGCATACCATCATGCTCACTCTTTTAAGGTAGACAATTGAGGGGTTCCTCCTCGCTCATGGAGCTGGGCAACCATCCCCATGACCTATTTCAGAACATCTTCATCACCCCCGAAGAAACCCCATACCCCTTACCAGTCACTCCCTGCCCCCACCCCCAGCCTTAGGCAACCACTAGTCTACTTTCTGTCCATATGGACTTGCCTCTTCTGGGCATGGCAGACAAAGGAATCATACTATATGTGGTCTTTTGCACCTGGCTTCATTCACTTAGCATCCTGTTGGCAAAGTGCATCCATGCTTTAGCGTGTCAGCACGCTATTCCTTGTCATTGCCCAGTAGTATCCCATCGCCTGTGGGGACTACATTTCCACTCATCAGCTGATGGGCTTTCGGGTTGCTTCCACTCTGGGCTGCTATGAATAATGTTGCTGCGAGCATCTGTGTGCACCTAGCCTCCCAGGTCTCTTGGGGATGCACCTAGGCATGGAATTGCTGGATCCTGGCAATGCTGTGTTGAGTTTTTTGAGGAACCACAAGGCTATTTTCCAAAGTGGCCATGCTGCTTTACATTCCCACTAGGAATGTCTGAGGATTCCAATTTCTCCACCTCCTCACCAACACTTGCTATTGTCTGTCTTTTTGAAGACAGCCATCCTCCTGGGTGTGAAGTAATATCTCACTGTGGTTTGGATTTGCATTTCCCCAGCAACGAATGATGGTGAACATCTTCTCATGAGCTTATCGGTCACTTGGACGGCTTCTTTGGAGAATTGTCTATTCTTGTCTCCTTTCAGTGGCTGCTGGGCTGCCGATTTTCACAGGTGCCCTGGCTGTGAAGCTGTTGGTTTTCCAGGCTCCCACAGAGCTGGTGAGAGGGCAGATGGGTTTAGGACGAGGTAAAATTGCACAAAGCTCATAGTTCTTCCTGAGAGTCAGCATTCAGTTACTCTCCAGAGTTCTAGATAGTTTGGTTTTGACAGTTTTCAGTGTTTTCACTGCTTTTATGGAGTGGATTTTTGGAGGCACTCATTCTGCCATTCCAGAATGGCTTCTAATTGAAGTATCAATAGGATCCTTTTTTTTTAAGATTTTATTTATTTATTTGAGAGAGAGAGAGTAAGAGAGAGCATGAGAGGGGAGAGGGGCAGAGGGAGAAGCAGACTCCCCACTGAGCAGGGAGCCCGATGTGGGACTCGATCCTGGGACTCCAGGATCACGACCTGAGCTGAAGGCAGTTGCTTAACCAACTGAGCCACCCAGGCGCCCTGAAGTATCAAAAGGATCTTAAGGGCTCACTAGGTGTCAGGCACTTACTTAAGTATGGCATCTAGGTAATGCCCCCATAACCCAAGGAGGGAGGGATTATTACCTCCGTTTTAGAGACGGGGAAACTAAAGCGTCGGGTGATGAAGAGTTACATGACTTGCTAAATCTCATGCAGCTGGTAGGCAGGCAGGAGTGGGGGCAGGAGGAGACGCCCGCTTCTGGGTGCCTCCTGAGTCAGGAGGGGCCCCGGCACCAAGATCAGCTGTTCCCCCAGGGGGACATGTGCAGCTGGAAAGGAGAGAGCAGGACACTCCCCTGGGAGGATCCCTCACTCTGCTGGCCGGGCCGCAGGCTCCTTTCCCTCCCGGCCCCCACCCCTCAGTCCGCTGCCCGCCAACGGGCCACTCCAGCCTCTGCCACAGCCCCACGAGTGCCCAGGCTGGGTCTGTTGAGATGCTGCGAGAGTCTTGGTCTGAGCCAGAACGCGTGAAGCATTGGAGTCTCTCTTTAATTTTTAAAGAGATTTTTCTGGGGCCATTGATCTATTTGTGGGCACCTCTCCAATTTCACCTCTCACCCCTGTCTCACTGGCTCACACTGGCTGCTTTGCTGTTTGCAGAATACTCCAAGCCCTGGACAGATGGGTGGATGGGTGGATAGACAGATGGGCAAACAGACGGATGGATGGATGGATGGGTGAATGGACAGGTGGATGGAAGGGTGGATAGGCTAAAATAGACAGAAGGAGGTATGTATGGATATATGGATTTCTGGATAGATGGACAGATGGAGGGAGGGATGGCCCCACAGTATACTATTACGGGTCGTGTGAATGAGTTGGTCAGACTCTTCCCCCAGAGCAGGCTTTGTGAGTAGAGCAGATGCTTTAGCATCGGAGCCAGGAAGGACATCCGGCGACCCCAGCATTGTCACCAGCCGGGATTCCCGCAGGAGCAGAGGCAGGTGAGCCCGGGGAAAATCCTGCCCCAGAAGCATGTACCTTGGAGCAGCTTCAGGAACGTGACATGGACACCCCCAGATTCCCGCAGAATGAGAACGCCCAGGGATTGGCCACGGTGTAGCAGCCAGCAAGCTGCTGACTTTGGGGGGCCTCTTTGTCTCCAAGCAGGGGTCATAACAACTGCTGGTCCCGCACCTAGACTAGGGGTACAGCCACGTGTGAGGATGGGTGGCGTGGTCTCTGCAGCCAGGCTGCTGGGCTTCAAGTCCCTGGCTCTGCCACTGCCTTTCAGAGCCTGGGGTGGGTACCTCAACACTGTGCCCCCCAGAGAGCACAGTACTTACTGCCCGGGGCTCTGGGGAGGGTTCCAGGAGTGAATGCTGGAAAACTCAGCCCAGGTCTTGCACGGCATGTGGTCAGCTCTCGTTCTCAGTGCTTGGAGCAAGGACTGGCCTGCAGTAAGCACTCAATAAGTGTTTCGAGAACGAATTCATCAAATGGATGCTCACAAATTTAGTATTATCATTATTTCCATTTTCCAAATGGGACACTTGGGGCCCAGGGAAAGCAAGGAGCTCATCTTTCCAGTGGGAAACAGGGGCCCAACTCACTCACAGTGACAATCTCATGCTCCACATCCAATTCAGTCTGGGCCAGAAACCAAGATTTCCAAATTCTGGGCCTGGGGGCATCGCACTTCAGCTTCTTTTAAATTCCCCTAAAAATACCCTTCCTTTCGGGAGCCCCAAGGCCTCTCTGGAGGTGGAAGATAGACTTTATGCAGATGGCTCCAGGCTGGAAGGATTCTCAGAATAGCTGCCTGCCCTGCCCACCCTGGAGCCCTCCAGCTCCTCACCATCTGGTTCCCAACCAGGACCCAGCACCATCCCCAGCTGCGCTCTTCCCTCTGGCCTGAGAGATTTATGGCTCCCATGGCTCCCGGGCCTCCCCGGTCTGGCCTCACGGACGTGGTTTTGCTGCAGCCCCTGGGCCCCCCATCCCTCCCTCCTCTGCCTCATGGCTCCCAGAAGGCCACTTAACCAGTGTCCATATTAATAGCTTCTCAGCTTCAATGGCCAATTCTCTGATTTCTCACAAAACTGCCTGGAGTTTAGTCCCAACAACAGTGCTGGGGAAAGGGGTGCAGGTCATGGGAAACTACTTGAGAGCCAGAGCCCACATCGGCTGCCCAACCTCCCAAGCCCTGGGCTCGCTGCCACCCCCCAGCTATTCCCGCTCCCACCTGCTGCAGCAGCCTCCAACCCCACACGGATGTCATGATCCAACTCACTCCCACCTCAGGGCCTTTGCCTCTGCTGCTTCCTCTGCCCTTGGGGGCTCAGCTCACATGCCACCTGTCTTAGTCCATCTGGGCTGCTATAACAAACTTGCTTGGACTGAGTGGCTTATAAACAACAGAAATTTATTTCTCACAGTTCTAGAGGCTAGGAAGTCCAAGATCAAGGCTTCAGCCCACCTTCTGGTTCATAGGCCTTCTTTACCTTGTGTCCTCACCTGCTGGAGGGGGTGAAGGACCTCTCTGGGCTCTCTGTATCAGGGCACTAATTGTGTTCATGAGGGCCCCACCCTCACGACCTAAGTATCTATCTCCCAAAGGCCCCGCCTCCTAACACCATCACACTGGGGGAATAGGTTTCAACAGATGAATTTGGGGAAGAGAAATATTCAGTTCATTGCACCACCTTGCTGGGAGCCCTTCCTCAAGCACCCTCCTGGGCAAAGCCACGTGACCACATCACCTCACCCCATCATCTTCAGAGCACTTCTCGCTGCTTGACCTGCTGGGTCTGAATGTCAGAGCTGGGGGGTGGGCAGGTCTGGTCAGTGCAGCTCACTGTTGGGTCCCCTGCACCTTGAACCACTTGCATGGCACACAGCATGTCCTCTGTGGCCATTATGAAGGGTGAGAGAACTGACCCATTCACTTAGAATTCGTTTGTTAAGAATAAGCTCACCCAAACGAACCATGAGAGACAACGGACTCTGAAAAACAAACTGAGGGTTCTAGAGGGGAGGGGGGTGGGAGGATGGGTTAGCCTGGTGATGGGTATTAAAGAGGGCACGTTCTGCATGGAGCACTGGGTGTTATATGCAAACAATGAATCATGGAACACTACATCAAAAACTAATGATGTGTAATGTATGGTGATTAACATAACAATAAAAAATTAAAAAAAAAAGAATAAGCTCACCCAAGACAATATTTTAACAAGGGAGCCATGATCATGATCATCATGATCATCATCATCACAACCAATACCCACAGAATGATCAGAGTGCCAGGCTTTGCATGTACCATTCATTTAAGCCTCCAGTGATGTGATACTCTTACTATTATGTCCATTTCACACCTAACTCCCGCCTTTGCGCTTTGAATTCCCATGGGAGGAGCCAAGCGGTGCATTCATATTCTGCGTGAGAGTCACCCCATTAAGTTTGCTCCCTTGTACCCTGCCTGCAGTGTGAGGTGCCATGGAGAAGGGCTCTCCTGCGGGAGCCCAGAACCGGCACACCAGCTCCTTTCACCATCCGGCTGCCAGTCTGCCTTCCCACTTGCATGAGGACTGAGACCTGCTCTGGGGAGACTTCTGCTTCTGATGGCTAAACATTCTTTCAAAGCACATGACACTTATTATGGGCCTGGCCCTGCGCTAAGTGCTTTAGATGTGTTAACTCCTTCCTTCACAAAAACCCTACAGAACAGGTGCCTCGTCTTTAGACGAGGAAGCTGAGGCACAGAGCAGATGAATATCTTGTCCAAGGTGGGCCAGACAGTCTGGCTTCTTCCTGGTCTGTGCTCTGAACCAGCGCTCCAGCCATCTCTTCTGTGAGGCTGATGCTCCCTGGAGACGGGAGGCAGAGAATGCGACAGGACTGGACAGAGTGACAGGCTACAGTGTGTCCGTGAAGCCATCCCCAATGGCTGCAGCTAAACAGAAATGAGAGCGGTTGTCTTCCTCCCGCTGAATCTAGAACCCCAGACAATGGTATTAGGACTGGGGCTCTTTCATCGTCCAGTTCTGATTACCTTTGTGTTGGCTACAGTCTCAGGTTCCACACGGTGGCAAGACGGACGCCAACAGTTCCCAACCCATTGTCAGTTCCATCTTGAAACCCAGCAGGAAGGAGAGAGGCTCGTTTCGAACTCCTCCTGTGAAAAGATTGCAATTGCCTCTCGTTGAATCTGATTGGATAGCCATGACTCATGTGCCCACCTGTGAACCAATCATGATGGCTAGGGGAGTGATGCAAATTCTCTGATTGGCTAGTCATAGGTATTCTGTCAACACCCGGGGTCGGCTCCACCCAAGGCAGGTAGAGGAGCGTGGTCTCTGGGGGGACACTCATGCCTTGGTCAGGAGGAAGGGAGAAATGGGGGCGGGCACCAGGTCTTCACTGCAGTGCCGTGTCCAACACGATATTCACACTGATGGAGCAAGAATGTCCTCTCTGCTGTGTGTAGGCATGGCAAGTGCTATATTGTTTGAATTTTCTAGAGCTATGGTGACATAGACTTTTATTTTTCTCTATTGCCATAGCTGTCTCTCGAATGAATTCCAAAACAGGGCATTTGTCGTCCTCCTGGTAGATGTGTGACATGGGAATTTCAGGCTCCGGGACAGGGGGCCAGGGGTGGAGAAATTCTACAGGAATACTGGGGTTACAATTCTGTGATTCTGTTGGACCAGGGAAGAGGGGGATCTGGGTCCCTGTAGGAATAAGAATAATAGTAGCTGACACTGATCGAGGTCTTCATCTGTGCCAGGCCCTGTTCTAAGCTCTCTACCTGCATCCTCTCATTTGAATGTTCCAACAGTTCTCCACGGCATTAAACCCCTTTTAGGGACAGTCAAACCAGGGACAGCAACTTGTGCACCTGCCGCCTCAAGTTGGGGCGAGCTTCTCGCCAACATAGTCACCTCCCCACAGCCTCCCCACAGCCCTGCCTCCTGCTGGACAACTCTCCAGTTTTCCCCCATATTCCTGAGGCCACCCCAGGGGTGAATAATGAAGGTTCTAGGCAACCATGGGATCCTTTCCCTTTGCTTGTGATTGGTGGACATTGATCCACTTCTACCAATGAGGTGCAAGGGCTCTGCTCTGCCATATTCTGGGAAAATCTTTTCTCCCTGAAAAGACCTATCTCATGAGGAGAGTTTCTTCTCTCCCCGTGCCTCTTCTTTCCTGCTTTGGATATCGGACACTTGGATACTCCTCTTCACATCTGCTGCTGCCACCCTGATCCAAACCATCATCTTTTGCCTAGAATATTCTGATGCTCTCCTCACTGGTCTCCCTGCTCCCAGCCTCCTCCCCTGCAAGCAGTGTCCAGTTCTTCTGTCTTTCTGCCCAGAAGTTCTGGGGGCTTCAACAGAGGGGCCCAGGCCGCCAGGTCAGCCCTCTCCTGGCTGCCCAGCAGGCGGGGAAGGCACAGCTATGTCCTGCTATCCGCCCTGCTGTTTCCCTGCCAGGACTTTCCATGCCCATGTTCTGAGGGCAGGGCTGTCCCAGCATCCCCAGCACGCAGCCCGTCCCTGCTGCCCTGGGTTCAGCCTCCATATCTTTCCAGAT
>NC_058412.1:125644147-125648077 GCF_002201575.2 Neomonachus schauinslandi
GCATCGAATGCAGGCAAACTCATCCATCAGGCTGCTTTCCTCCTCCCGGACTGAGAGGCCCTGCAGCGACACAGCAGGGGGAGGAGAGGCCGGGGGTGGGAGGGGTGTGGGGGTGGGAGGGGTGTGGGAGGAAGAGGGGGGAGGCTGCCAGGAGGACATCTGCTTCCCTTAGAGCTAGCTGTATGGGGGCCTCGTGATGGGGATTCCATCACGTCTGGGTGCAAACCCACACCTCGTCCCCAGATGTGTGTACGTGTGTCTGAGTAAGCACACACCCACAGGGACACTGGTAGATACACACGTGTGAGCACATTTACCTGTGTGTGCAAAACCTATCTACAGCACACGTGTGCCTGCCCACACATACACCCTCCAAAATGCACACCCCCTTGGAGCCACACACAACCCCCTCACACACACACAGCATTTTCCCACCATCTCACACACATGTGCACGTACTTCCTCAAACAGTTGTGTGCACAATGCCCCATGTATAAACGCAACCTCACATAGAGGGTGTTGAATCACCGATTTTGAGGCCAGACTGCCTGACCCCCAATCCCAGAGTCTGGGAACAGTCCCAGCGGCTGGGATCCTCCAGCAGAG
This sequence comes from Neomonachus schauinslandi, assembly GCF_002201575.2. NCBI lineage: Eukaryota > Metazoa > Chordata > Mammalia > Carnivora > Phocidae > Neomonachus > Neomonachus schauinslandi. Next base: position 125,644,754 of record NC_058412.1, read on the forward strand.
TACGTGTGCACGGGGTGTGCAGGTGTGTGCACTAGCAGGGCGTACGCGGGCTGGTGTGGGTCTGGGCTGTGTGCGCCCTTTGGGTCTGCGGGGATGGAGCATGGATCTTTGCATGATCACAGCATGTGCGCAGGGATTATAGAAGGCGCCCCATATTGAGAGGCTTTATCGCCTCCCTGCACACCATTCCCTGTGGCATTTACTTTCCCAGACGCGCACAATCTCCAAGGCTGGTAAAATGCCACCAGCTAGATGCTGCCAAGGCCTGCCTGGCTCTGGCCTCCTGGGGAGAGATGATGAATTCTCCCCCCCTGGCTGTGTCTATCCAAGCAAGGCCTGGAGCCTCCCATACTTCCTCCCTGCCTCCATCCCCTCCTCGACCCAAGAACAGACACCCTTGAGGGATGAAGCCCAGAAACCCCAAGGTAAACAGGACTGGAGTCCTCCCATCTCTCGTTAATTTCAATAATGATGATCATCAAAGAGCTACCATTTATTAAGCGATTACCACACTCTGGCCACTATTACCACTACCTTAATGCTCAGGATCTCACTCAACCCCCCTCCAAAAAGCCCAATTCAGCAGTCATTCTCACTACTGATAGATAAGGAAACCAAGGCACAGGGTGGTCAGTGAGTGACCCAGGCTGTGAGTGGTAGAAGCAGGACTTGACTCTGGCAGACCAACGCCAGGGTAAAACTGTCTTCAAGTTCGTGTGCAAGATGACATGCTCAAGCAGAGGCCTCCTTAGGTGTGTTCTTGCTGACATCTGCTTTTCCCTCCATTGCTTCAGCCACGCCCCGGGCCCCTCACCTACCCTGCCCCTTCTCGCTGAAGCATCACTGAAGTTTCCATACTGTTCTACATGCTGTTCCATCTAACTGGGAGTCTTTTCCTCCCTCCACTCTGCCTGGAAGACTTTGGGTTATCTCTCAGGCTTTAGCTATAAGGTCATCACCATCCTTTTGCAATCTTCTCTGATCCCAGAGTGGGGCTGGCTGTTCAATACTTCACATGCCCATCACACTGTGCTCAAAGCTGTGTCAGAGTATTTAACTATTACACCAAAAGAAAGAAAAACTGGTTGACAGGATGAACAAACTGATGAGAAACTCTAAACATTGGAAGATAGCAACACAATAAATGTGAAGTACAGATCAAGAAAGTTAGTATAACCCAGTAGTAATGAGTGATGAAGAACCAGGACAAATATGTGTGTATTTCTGGAGAGAGGGCCAGTAGCTTATCAGATTCTCAAAGGGGTCTGAGAAGCAAAGTGTTTAGAAAAATATACGCAAAGTGAGAAAGTTAACAGAAAACATTCTAAAAGAAAGTGAAATACTCTGTGTATTTCTGTTGTCTTATTATTCAATCATGCTTATGTTATTGACTCATTAAATGTATCAACAAAGACTAGAAATAGTAAATGTAAATACATCAATTAAAAATCAGTTTTTAGCTCCAGGAGGAATAATAATAGGATGACCTAATGAGGTTCTGGTGTCAAGGCAGACAAAGCCGTATCAACGACTCAAAATCCAACAGCATATAACTTAATTTTCTTTACCTAAAGATAGGATGTAAGTGTTGTATGGTCCTAGGAATATAAAGGGTTACAAAGGTTCTAAAGCATATAAAGTTATATTTCTTAAGATCCCATTAAATTCAAAGACTTAGACATAGAAGAGGAAAGAGATGTACAGACCATAAATTTATCAGCTTAGCAGGAGCCATGAGCCTTACCTCGTAGACAGGAAAATCTAGGTGAAGTGTGTAACTTGCATACACAGAGTGGGATGAGTGATCACTCCCTTCATAACGTCACAGAATCACTGACATTACAACCTAAATAAAGTTAGCACATACCCTCAACATCACAAACAAGAATCCAGACACCTCCTCGGCCTAAGTCTCTGCTAACCATTATATAAATGACGACAAACAGGTCTCTGGAGCCTGAGGTCCTTCCACTTGTCCCCGTGTGCTGCACACGTGCAAGAGCAGTAGGGTTCCATTCGGGGTATTTGATGCATGTGCATTTATTCTCATTCTTTGTACTTGTATATCTCATAGCCACTCCTCAAATACAAGCAGGACAAAACAAACAAATGAGCCAGGGACCCAGGGAACCAAGAACGTGGGTGGGAAGCTAGAACCCAGGCTCAGTATCTGACGGTGGGACACAGCGGGGGCCGGAACCGGGCAATGCTTTCACCAGGAAGGTCTGGGAAGTGGCCTGAGCTGACCTCGAGGGGCAGAACTGGTGGCCACCACACTGTTCTGCTGGATGCCCCTGCCGGAGGCCACGCAGTGAGGCTTCTCTTTACTTTCCTTCTTGTCACCCAGCTGCCAGCACACTGCGTTGGAGTCATTTCTTATGGCCATCATCCCGGCCTCTGCATCGCTGGGTCACCCTAGGATGCCCATGCCCCAGCCCCCTCACCTCCATGCTCCAGTCTGTGGAATGGGTTGAAGTCTGCAAAGCAGGAAAATCCCCACAATGCCTTGAGAGGTAGCTCCCACTCCATACTCTCCATCAAGAGTACAAGGTAAGAAGTAACTACTCTGCTTTCCAGTGGTGTAGTTAGACACTCGCCATTCATTTATAATAATAACAACAACAACAGTAATAATAATGATGATTTTTGGTATTCTTTCTTACTATTATGTACCGGGTGCAATCAATTTATTATTTAATCTTCTCTATCACAGCCACACGGGGCAGATGCTGTTTACTAGCATTTTCATCTCAAGAATGAAGTAACAGACCCAGAAGTATTACTTTCCCCAAGTCCCAGAATTAGGCACGAGTCCAGGACTGAAACCGCTCTACTTTGCGTTCTGCACCAGGCTCTTCTACTTCAGATGTGTCCTCCGTGCCCTGGGGGGCCAGGCCCATGGACGGATTTCATGGATACGGTGACGGTCCCTGCCCTCCAGGAGGTCACAGTCTTTACCATCCAGGCTTTGAACACTCCACAGATTAGCTCATACCACCAGTACTGAGATGATCTGTTGACACAGCTGTCTCCTCAGGACTGGGGCCCCTTGAGGAAGAGAACCCTATCTAATCCCCCAGTGTCTAGTCCAGCACTTGGCAAGAACAGTCCTGGGTCATCTCTCCGGGGATTTACGCTGGCTGTTCTGTCGGGCTCGGTTCAGTGTGATTACTCCGAATTCCGGACCCACTGCCTTGCTCACATGGCTGTGGAACCTGGCTCTTCTTGTGCATGTCTTTTTCTTCTTCTTTCTTCTTTCTTCTTTCTTCTTTCTTCTTTCTTCTTCTTCTTCTTCTTCTTCTTCTTCTTCTTCTTCTTCTTCTT